>NW_022196891.1:81257028-81310981 GCF_008632895.1 Mastomys coucha
TCTCCTCTGCTCTGCTCTGCTCTCCTCTGCTCTCCTCTCCTCTGCTCTCCTCTCCTCTCCTCTCCTCTCCATTCCCTTCTCATCCCCTTCCTCTCCTTCTCTACCCTCCCCTTTATCTCCTCCTCTCTTCCCCTGCCTCTCTCTCTCCCTCCCACCCTTCCCTCTCCCTCTCCCCCCCTCCCACCCTCAGGCAGGGTCACATGAAATCCAGACTAGCCTTAGAACTTACTGTTATACAGTCTAGGATGACCCTGAGTGCCTCATCTACCTCATCCCTGAGTGAGGCACACACCAGCCCTCCCAGGTTTCGTGCATGTGCATGGTACTGATGGTTGAAGTCAAGGATTTCTGAATGCTAGGCTAGCACTCTAACAACAGCTCTGTCCCCAGCTCCAGCATCATCTTTCTATTCAACTGGAATTCTGGGGGAAGAAAATGTGCTTTCAAATAGATTATCAAGAATCTAGGGCTAGGGACTTGGGGCTCAGGGACAGAACATTTGCCTAGTAAGTCCTGGGTTTAATCCCTAGCTTTCAAGAAGAAAACAAGAAACTGTAAAAGAAGTAAGCTTTTTTTTTTTCCTGTTGGGTTTCATAGGTCGCTGTGATATTAGCTTGTTGTGAGTAGTAATAATTCCATGCTTTTGTGTTACTAGCGTCCATATTGGTTTCCATTCACTGTTCACCTAATGGCTGCTGAACTGAATACTCTATGGCAGCCCCAAGTATATTATGGATTTTTCCCACTAAATCACCCCTTGCCCTCATAGTGTCATCATCATCAGGTACACACAATGGCAGTAACAATTTCAGGATCGGATCCTTTGCGCACTCTTGCGAGCCCGTGAACCTTCAATTACACATTTACTTCACTGAAACTATTATCTTCCAAAATTTCAGGTTAACTATTGGCTGCATTCCCAATGAAGCTTCCCTTCCCCGACTCCGATTCTCTCAGGTACATCTTCAAATTTGAAAAACCCTAGTTAACCATAAGCAGTTTCACAGCGGTGTGCCCTCAGCATAGAACGGTACCTGGGGAAGGAACCTGCACTTTCCAGCTTGTCATCTAGCCTCAGATCTGACATCTGAGAGGCATGGACCACGAGGACACATGCCACCTCTATGTGCATCTGAAAGAAGGGGACAATGAAGCGTGTGGAGAATAAAAGAGCAAGCCTGGGTAGCCTCCACACCAATCCCTTGCACCCAGTCAGCTGCTTCCCAGGCTTCTTATTTCTTCGTCCTCACTTTTCCCATCAGAAGAGCCTTCCAGTCTTTAACCCTCAGTGTTTCAGCCACATGGACCCCAGGATATTTTCCTCAGTTTTCTGATCCCTAAAGACCATACAGGTAGGCCTTTGTAGGCTCCATTGTTGAGTCTCGATTGCCCGTGCTTGGCTTAGCCTCTGGTTTCCCAGAAAAACCTACCTGAGATCTAGCCACGGCAGTGCAGCAGGGTCATGCCAAGACACAGTGTGCATGGTTAAAGTCAGAAGATCCCAGCTGGGGCTCTGCTGCCTATTCAAACAGCGACTTCAGTCTGTCCACTTTAACTCACACATTACAACACATGCACCGAGGCTCTTAAATGAGAGAGTCCATGGAAAGTGCAGAATACTACAGGGCGCAGGTGTTTATTATCACCCACATGCGTTTTCCTTACTTACAACCCATGGCAGCTTTTTGATGGTTTTGTTATATAATGAAAATGTAATTATGTAATAATATATTCCATATTTTGCTTATTATATGTCAGACACACAATCTGCTTGTCACATGTGTGCCCACAGTCAATTATTCCCCTTTGCAAATTAAGTCCCCTTGATTTTCTTCCCATATACCACATGTGGACCAATGGCTCCCACTACAGAGTGGACAGTGATCTCTTCTCAAAGGCCCTCCATAGAGCCTGATGCAGAACTAAGGATGCTGTGGTTGGTTCTCTGCGTCCTCTTATGAGTTCTTTGCCTGGACCATGTCTTCTAGCTCTTGTTCTCCACTTTTATGGCCCAGCATAACATCTCAAATATCTTTGCTCTTTCTAGAAGCCATTTATTCATTCTGTATATGGATGGCTTCTTGCGGTTGAAAACCCACATAAACACCAACTATACTTATTCCAAGTTCCACTAGGCCACCTCACACTTATATTTGTTTGTTTCCATAAATCTGCACATTTTACTAAATTTTCTTAATGCCACAAACTAGGTTGATGTTACCTCAAGTACCACACTGGGCTATGTATAAATCACCTGACAGAGGACAGTCCATCTTCAAGTGGAGAAGAGAATTGTGAATGGCTTCTGAATGTGCCAACAACTTCTAGGTATTTTTTTCCAATAGAAAATTGGGTATTTTCTGTGGATTTCCAGGTCATTTGGGTCTCCATAATTTTTTCATATTTGAGCTCTTTGTCAATTTTGTGAATTTGAGAGAGATTATTTTGTGAATTATTCTAGATCATGAAAATATGCATGGGTTTTGTCCTCCTGCGATATCACAGACATTAGTAAGTTTTTGTTTACGTACATAGTAAGTCAATTACTTATCTATGAAATTCATTTCGGCATCCCCGGTTGTCCTGAGAGTCTTCTTGGGACCCATGCTTCTCATTCTGCCATTAACGGATTAGCTAAAGACAGCCTTCAACATACATTCATTAATGCCTGCATGTTGGCCCTTATCCTTTACTTTTTAAAAAACAAATTATCATAAAAAACTATATTTAGCCTTTTCTTTTAAAGGTCAGGAGTGGGGGTGGGGGACACGTACTTGACACAGTGAAGTCACTGGAGGTTGCTCTAAGTCAACCCAGGTCTGGCAATATAGCAAAGGTGGAACCTCACCCTCTTTCACCCAACTCACTGAATCACGGCTGAGTTCTGAATCTGGTATCTTTAAATTTTCAGTTTTATCAGCCCTAAATATCCAGGTAAGCACACCTACCACACCTTCCTTTATCTTACATGCATAATATTTTGTATGAATTGGTAAGATATCAAAGATTTCAAGCATCTACTTGTACAGGAGGGAATTAGAAATGAAGCAAATGTCACAAGGGAGCTTCCAGGTAAGAGGAGAGAGGGAATGGTGGCCTGGGGTGTTTGCCCTGGCTGGCTGCTGGACCTCTAGAGTCTATGAAGGGCAGTGGGTACTGTTTTGCTTATTGAATCATTATCTTGTTTATCTTTCAATGGACCTGTAATGCCTGTGAGAGTAGAAGTTAGCTGGGACACATTTGGTGCTAGGGAACCCCATGCTAAGTTAATGAGTGAAGGAATGATAGCAACTCAGAGGATACAGACGAGGAGGCCACTATGAATATTAACTTTCTGTGTAATCCAGGGGCTCAATGTAAGTTTCTGGTCTAAGTGTTTCTGATCTGTAGCACCTACCAGCTCTGTAAGCTGAGAGAACCACTCACTATCTTAGGCATCCCTACACAGATCAGGAAAGTGGACATACACTTACTTACAGATGGCAGCCTCATAGTGTCTTTGATGGTCCCCAGAGAACCTTGAACAGATAGGGCTTGAGAAAGAAGGGACACAGCCACCTTCAACTGGGAGAGCTAGATGTCATTTTGCACAGAAGGAAGCTCTAGAGAAGGGTGGCCAAGCTGGTTCCTCCTAGGGGTCGTACTGATAGAGTGACCTAGGTCTACGAAGTAACAGTAGAAGTTTCCCTGGTATGAGACATTCTTTCTGATATAGGAGTTTGCCACCTTCCGCCCATTCTTATGCAGCTGCAGGCTGTGTAAGAAGCTATGCCAGGCTGAAGTCCAGTGTCTTCTAGAATAAGAAGACCAACATTAGCTAACTGATTCACTTCCCACTTCCTGCACGTGCTGGGCAGCTCAAACGGAGTTTATTGTTCACACACACACCTGCACTACTTCTCTCACAGCTATCCGTCTTCCATTTTGGCCATGTCTCTTCCTGGAATTATGCTCCACCACCCGCAGCCTAGTCAGCTACAGTCCCTCTATACATTCTTTCAGCTGTACCATAAAAATGTTTGGTGGCACGTCCGCCCTTCTGTTTCTGAATCTCTTACAACGTGTGGCTGTACCACACATCACCACCATGTAGTAAATAATGAACCTTTTCCTCCCTCTAAAGAGTAAGATTTCTGAGGTCAAGGACTGACTTACTCATGTAGCTGCCCACCTTGTACAGGAAGTGGGAAGTGAATCAATTGGCCAGCGTTGGTCTTCGTATTCCAGAAGACACTGGACTTCGTTCCTTGAATTGCTGAGATCATTTTGTGGAATGTAAAAGTCTCTTGAAATTATCTTGGGGTGGTGGTGTCTGGAGAGATGGCTCAGCAAGCAAGCACATGCTGAGCAAGTGTGAAATCTGAGTTCAGAATCTCAGAAGCCACATAAAGCCACGCTGTCTGCAACCCCAGTGTCCCTGAGGCAAGATGGGGAGGCAGAGACAGAAGAATCCATGCAAGCCTGGCATATGCAGTAGTGAACAATAGAGATACTGTATTGGATAAGATGGAAGGCAGGGAGGGCCACTCAAGGCTCTCCTCTGACCATCCCACATATGTTGGAAACACGTGCATCCCCATTCACATACATCATGTGTCCACACACACACACACACACACACACACACACACAATCATAAATTATTGAGGGAATAAACACACAAGTGGATGGACCATACCAGTTGTTGCCATGATCGCCACCAGATGTTGAGGAGCAAATTTAGACCGTTACAAGAATTTCACAGATTGAAACAAACTTCAAAGCCTTTTTTTCAGGGGGAAATTTCTGCTCCGGATCCAGACTTAGTCAGCACTGGCAGTCCAGCCACCTAGAGCCTCTTCGAGCCTCTTCACAGTTTCCACCCTTCTGCTTCACTGCTGCAAGTCAACATGCAAATCTTCAAAGACCTCGCACAGGCTCTCCCAGAGATGTGCTGTTGAAAGGCGCGTGGTTCCTTCCTCGACCTTTCTAGACAAGGCTGCTGGGCAGAGAAAGCTCCAGATGCATAGCGCCCTGGGACCACACCAGCCCCACATGTTCCACATTGATGGATGCCGCTCTATAGAGCGCTGTGAAGGATTCTGGGGGATAATATTAGAACAGTAAGCATGGGTTTGATGTCAGGGCCACATGATGAATGAATGGGGTTAAGTCTCATGAAGGCTTTTTTTCTTTTTTTACTCTTCTCCAGCAAGAAGGATTAAAATATTTAACATAAGGGAGACAAGCTATTTGCTTCTCCTCAAAATAAAAATGTCCTCAGTGGCTTGTTGCGTCCCTTTTAATCATAGTTGTGATTAGAATATACAGAAGGAGTGCCCGCGCACAGGGGGGCCCCTAGAAAGTGGAGGCTGCTCCCTAAGGCTTGTCACACTTCGGGGTTTCCCCGCTTGTTAGGGGAGCACCCTGCGCTGCATTCTTGCACCTTCCCTTTCCGTTAACAGACTGCCTGGGTTGCTATGGGACCGCTTGGATCTTTAGCTCATCTACTCTTAGCTGTATCTAGGCCCCTGTTACTTCATTAGTTCTTCCACCTGTCAGATCCAATGCCTAAGCAAGGCTTAAGTAAGGAAAAGTTGGAAACACGGGGTGACCCAAAGGCCTGCAAAGCCTCACTTGGAAAAACCATCTGTGCCTTTGCTTGCAGGAGGCTGCCCTCCAGGGCCGCTCTCCTTCCCCGCTCCTCATTTCAGCCCTGCCCAGGCAATTGGGCTGGCCTCTGGTTTTCCACCAGAGCATGGTGTGCAAGATAGACCCGACACATGGGCTGCCACAGGCTGTCTTCTCGGTTTAGGATACTCAAGGGGAAAACGAAGGCCTCTATAAAGACCTTCTAGTTTCTAACATAAGCTTCTGCTTGGGTTGTAAAGTGTATCTTATTGGTCATCTCAGATCTGAAGTCCATTCCCTAAACTCATCAGTATGAAACACCAGCAGCTGCACGCCCCGGGCACCTGCAGGGCACCCCAGAGAGGCTCTCTGCAAGCAGGCAGTTTTATAGGCAGTGGGCCTAATGGCCAAATTTCAAGATTTGTTTTTCAAATAAGTGAATGTTAAGTGAAGAAAAAAAAAAAAGAGTTTACGATGTCAGCGAGCCAGGGAATGTTCCATTGGTTAGGAGAGTCTTATGAGAAATCTATCTCCCAGCCTCTGATTTAGAAACGTAAGTCGAAACAGATTGTCCTAGATTCAAATAAAGGGAAGAAAGTTGAAAATCTTTAATGAGTGTCATACCAGTGTTCAAATCAAGTCCTCTTTCCAGCTGTAATGATTGTGGCTAATGAAGGGGTGTTTCCTAAGTTAGAGGCTAATCCTCAGAAATTGCTGTGGAGGCCAGAATGTTCCTGGGTTCAGGAGGGGGGGTGTCTGTTCACTTTGCTTAAATCCCCCAGGGCTGTAAAATCAGGGAAACAGACTGGATTAGAAATCAGGGGAGCCAAGCTCTGGTCTGCCTTTCATGGATTCCTTGCATCCACCAAGGTCTCCAGTTCCTACTCTTAGACTGCATTCATCCCATGGGCAGGTGATACACTGACAGTTCCCAGACCACATGTGGAGATTGAAATCTTGGCTCTGTGGAGATCAGTGAGTGGACAGTCCAGCTCCAGCTTTGGCTGTGAGCATAGGGGAAGGAGGGAGGAGAGTCTACAGGCCTGAGTCTGGTTGCACAGGTGCCCTCTAAACACGGCCATTGAGCCCTTTCCAACCCTTCTCCCTCTGCACAGCCAAACATGCACATTCACGGATGTTTCTCCAAGGTTTCTTCTTGAAACCAAGAAGGAGAAACCTTGCTGAGTAATAAAAAGATATGGCACGACTATCGTTTTTTTTTTTTTCCCATTTTGAAACATTTTATATTAGAAGGCGAAAGTACATTATGAGGTTAAGTAGAAAATGGGACTGTTTCTTCAACAATACAAGGGATTTTGGAGACTTCTAGAATTTACTTAAACCTCAGGCAAAAGGCAAAGCTAGTCTTCAAAACTGGTTAAGTTTTGTGGTGTGTCAAATGAAAAAATGCAGAGTAAGTGGCTGTCAGCATCCCTAAACGCCGCTGCATCCTTACCACGGAGTCCGGTTTGCATCCCTAGTAAGTGAATGAAGGACTGAGCCACACAGCACGCACGCACACTTTGTGCATCTTTGGATTGGTGTCCCACAGAGCACGAAGCGCGAGGGAGCTGAAGTGACGGTGTCTGCCTTGGCAAGTTCATTAGTTGGCTGGCCTTGGGTGTCTATGTGAATCTCTTTTCTCATCACCTATGTGGCTTCCTTAGCTGACATCGCTGGCATGTCTTTATTGCCCTGCTGGCCTCAAAAGTGAGAGAATGAAATCCCAGGCAGCATTAAAGCTTATGTGCTGTGTGTTCCTCCATGGTTGTGTGGACTATATTGCATACGTGTCATTCGTACTCAGGACTCTTGCAAGAGCAAATTTGTTATAAGATTGGTTTTACCATAAATGATCTCACATGTGTATGCGTGCATGCATGTGTATGTGTGTGTATGTTCTATGAACAAATATATGTATATGCATTCACCTGTAACAGAATTTTCCCCCAATTAACTTAAATATTAATACAAGAAGCATGCGATTGGACAAGGAAAAAGACCCAAATGCTAAGAGTTTCAGAGACAGAGAGAGGGACAGGTAGAGGGGAAGGATGGAAAATGGAGGAAGAGAAAGATGATCCAGATTTCTCGTGGCTTTAAATAGCCACAGGTAGCTATGAATATCATATAAGGGATGGAAAATTACAGGACAGTTTATCTACATGGGCAATTCATATCAATATCAATTGGCTCTGAAATTATTGTGTGAGCATCTTATGAATTGAGAATTTATTGATATATAAACTGATTGATTAATTATAAGCTTCTAGAGTTTTGATTCACCGGGTTAAGGGGATTTGTGACAACTAGCCACAGGGGGGTAGATGACTGAGAAGGTACAAGCAGCTCTGAGGCAGGCAAACCAGAGCAGGGAAGACCACTCCCTGGGACTAGCCTAGAGGTGGCGAGACCTCCAGGGCTGTATATATCGGGGGATGGTGCTATTTTTTTTTTAATTTCCCCGCAACACTCACCCACGCATATGTGGGCAGAAAACAGAGGTCAGCTGTGTGTCTTCTTCAGGTCCTCTTCACACTACTTTTTAAGATAGAGTCCCTCATTGAGCCTGGAGCTTGCCATTTTAGCTAGGCCAGCTGAACAGTGAGTCTCCGGAATCAACAATCTCGTCTCTCTCTGGTGCCGCCTTTATAGGCGTGCACTGACAAGCCTGGCTCTTACGTGAGTGTTAGGGATCCAAATTCAGGTCCTCGTGCTTGCACAACAACGACTTTACCAATAACCATCTCTCCAAAGACACTTCCTTGTTCTTTTTTGGTTAGGGAAGCATCATTAGCTTTCAATTTATTATTGAACTTCAAGGTAGCCCCCAAAGATGTATCATTTGGGGGATAAATCCTTAAGAAAGACTATCTCAAGTTGTACAAGGGTCTTTGAGGTTGAGCTCAAGGTAAATAGGGCATACATATGATTGGCTACAAGTTTTGCTGGGGAAAATGATGACTATTCAATTTGTATACATTTCAGAAACAAGAATAAGATCTCTAATGGCATTAAATGGGGATGAAATAAGGAATTTTAAAGACTTTTAGACTTGGCTTTCAGCCATTGCCATTGTCCATCGGGTGCCACTCTGCACCCTGCCATGGGGTTTTTGAGACCCGATCTCAAAAACAAGGCAGAGAAGCAATTGAGGAAGACATCCTGATGCCACTCTTTGACCTTCACATATGTATGCATGGGTAAGTACACCTGTAATCACAAGCATACAAACACACATATGTACACAAGTCCATGCACATGCACAAAAACATACACAAACATATTCATACACACAGACACGCGCATACACTTTCTCAAATATACACTTTCCCACTCTCCCTCTGAGTTAGATCCCTGGTGGTTCCGCTCACAGCCTTGCTCCAGCCACCCTCTGGAGGAAGATCTGTGGGCAGCCTTCAATTTTCCCAAGGTGGTATGACCCAGAACTTGCATTCCATCTTTAAAAAGCGTCTTGTACTGCCAGATAAGAATCTAGGTTGCCTTTTGTCACGGGTGCGTTCTCGTATAGAACTCCAGCTATGTCTTATAAGCTCCTTCACTCCTCAGGTAGAGGATGCAGATGTAGCCATTACTCAACTGGCTGAAAAGAGATTAGAATGGAAAGTGCTGAGGGCTCAGGGTGATGTCCAACGTCTACGAGGTCACTTGTAGCCACTTCACGTCTAAACATACCACATGTGCCCCGTGAAGCCAGACCTCCGTCTCCCACCGAGGTACAGACAGCGTCTGCCTGCACAATCCCTCTCTGGGGCATGTGCACAAGAGGCACGGCAGAGGGGTAATACGAAACATAAAAAACACAGCTGAGACAAAGAGTTGCAATTGCAAATGGCCCTTAACCAACACCAGGCCTCATCTGCTGGTGGTGTTTGAAGTCTGCAGACAGAGGCCTGTGCCAGTCCCTTCTAATTCCTCACACTGGAGCTCATCAGAGGTGGAATGCAGAAAGACTGAACCTCCCTTGGGGGGATGCTGTCAGGAGTCCAAACCAGGTCTGTGGGATGGGTGGTGCCTTGAGTGACGCAGCTGACCTGGGACCAGCAGTTCACAAGGTGACCGGCAATGGTGTCCACTCTGGTCTGTTCGTCTAATAGAGGAAGTACAGGAGGAGGTTATGACGGGTAGGGGGCAGTGAAAGTGCTTGTAAGGTATGTGGGACAGTGCTACCATATAGGCTTAAGTATGGTAAAGTTGAGTGGGCTTAAACCCCAGGAATTGCAGAACTTAGAATGGCAGGAGTGGAGCCATCCCGACCTGCCTCTACCTGCTCGGGAACACACAACTATGACACCCCCCTGAGAACCATGGGCACTGGGTCATGGAGCATAAACACCAGGAGTTCTCCATGCCAATGAGGCATCGAGATAGCTCCAAGCCTTCAGCCAGTGAGCTTTCCTTCCTGGATATCCCTTCGTGCAAAAGATATTTATTAATTCCCAGTTCACCCCGAATAAAGTGTAAGCATTCACACCCACCATCAAATAAACCAGTATGAACAAGCAAGCAAGGATCATTTCTTCATTAAGATTGTTCCGGCTCCACCTACCCCCTTCCTACCCAGCAAGAAAGGACCCAGCAAATGGATCAAGGACTCACCACCCCTCACCCTAGGACTCACTACCCCTCACCCCAGGACTCACAACCCCTCACCCCCATTCCTGACTCCCGGCAGTAGGCTGGTGGCACCTAAGCAGACCTTGAGCAGCTTTCCTCCCAGACTCTGCTGTTTCCTCTGCTGGCTAAGCAAGGGAGAACCTGGACTGTGGACCACCTTTTTTTGGACTTTATTCTGCCTCCCCTGAGCAGCGTGCCAGTGGCACCCAGGCACCACCAGCTGAGAAGCAGGATGAAGTAAGACAAGTGCTGTCTCCTAAGGAGGTGCAGCAGAGCCATGGCAGTGAGTCTCAGGCTCTTCCTCAGGGTTTGGGTCTTCAGAAGGGAAGGGCAGCCATTCAGGCTACCAAAGAGGAACAGGTCAGCCTAATACAGTGGCATTTGTTTGTTCTTATATTCCTATGAGCATCTGATGCTTTAACAGACAGGGGCACTCTTCAGACAAAGGGTCAGTCTGTATGAACTCTGTCCTCTGATGCTTGACCTGAGGTCATAGGTAGTTAACGTTCCAGCTTGGCTCAGTCTCGCACAGGAACAATCTGCCAAACTACGACTCAGCTTCTCACGTTTAAAGGTTCTGGTTCACCCCATTCATTTTTCAAGAACTTAGTTTGGCCATAATGCATTCAGGTTTCCTTCTTGTTATGTCAACTGCAAATTTTGTAAAGGATCCTTCCATGCCCTGGGTCAGCCGAAGCCACTGGTTGTATTAGTAAGGGTTCTCTCGGGGACATAGTAACCACAGAATGCCCATATAATGTAAGCAGAAACGCACCGGATGGGCTTGCATCGAAAGGGCTTGGTTGTCCCATGGTGGTCACTTAGATGCTGGAAAAGCAGAGAATCTCCCAAGAAGGAAGATACCTCAGCAGTGGCAATCCAGGGGTGATGGATTGAAGGCTCTTGGGAGAGTCTGTGATGTTAAGTTCACATTGAAAGGCTGAAGCAGCTGGGATCTGACATCCGTGGAAGGCAGTGAGTGGTCACAGACAGTCACGCTCAGGAGTGGAAGGCAGTGAGTGGTCACAGACAGTCGCACTCAGGAGTGGAAGGCAGTGAGTGGTCACAGATAGTCACTCTCAGGAGTGGAAGGCAGTGAGTGGTCACAGACAGTCACACTTAGGAGTGGAAGGCAGTGAGTGGTCACAGATAGTCACTCTCAGGAGTGGAAGGCAGTGAGTGGTCACAGATAGTCACTCTCAGGAGTGGAAGGCAGTGAGTGGTCACAGACAGTCAGGCTCAGGAAGGAAAGGAGTTTACACACATGTGCTAGCTTCCTCTCTCTCAATGTTTCCCCAATCTGGACTCTGGGTGCTGCCCACATCCAGAATGGCTCTTTCAACCTCAGCTAGAGTTGCATAGGTCAGCGCTGTATAGAAAGCTCGCAGATCCTATGCATTTCTCAATCTAGTTAACTTGAAAATAAATACTAACTAGGCAAGTCAGAAAAAAAAATAGTTGTGATATGTGATACTCCTTCTAAAAACCATACAGCCTCTACTGAGATGCCAAAAGAATGATCAAAAGAAATTATTTGAGAGGCCTTTTAATTTTTAACCCGTTGTCTTATTTATTCAACCAGCATCGAGCACACATTGTATAGGATCTCTGTTCTACTGTGGGCCAACAGCTGTTTTATACAGGCTCATGGAGTGGCGTGCTCTTCCACAAACAGAAACATGGCTCCTTGGGATGTGTGTTCTAGCCAGCTCATCACCTGAAGAAGACTCAAGACAATCCAGTTATTTTTAAGAATTCACTCTACTGCCTTAGGTAGAGAGTTCTGATCCACAGACGATCACAGTCTTCTCTTTGTCTGTTCCCCTCTACTAAGGACTATGATAAACTTTGGAAACAACTCAAGGAGCAACCCAAAGAGAATGCTAAAGTGTCTCCAGCATTGGAGGAGCAACTCAAAGAGAACCCCAGAGACAGAAGCCTAGTGTCTCCAGCATTGGAGGAGCAACCCTTTCTGTCCCTCTTAGGAATCATCTCTCCCTGTGGAGGAATAGGAAAGACCTGTGTTTGAGGAAACCTAACCTCAACCTAGCAACTCATAGTACACCAGAGGGCTTTAATCATCCTGATCCTCCCTCATCAAAGGGGATTTGTTCAACATAACCTTAGAAGCCTGGAAGTACTGGCAAGAGGTAGACTGGGAGCTCAACAGACAATTCACAGGAAGAGAAGCAAGCTCCACCCCCTTTAGTATCTAGATGCTTCTCACGCAGAAACACCAGGTAGCAGATAGGAGACTGAAAAAGAGGATCACAGACCACAGTAGGTAGCTTGGCCCAGATAGCCACTTTGTCCCAAGTCTGAGAGTCCCCTCCTCCACTCTGGCTTCCATAAAGGAAAGCCAGATGCCCATGGAAGGGCATCTAGGTTGAGAAGAGCTCCGTCTCTCTGCTGGACAGCAGGGGAGTGCCTGCAATATGGAATCAGTCAGCGGTAGACAACCCAGGAACAACTCTGTTTCCATGTAGCTGTGCTTGGCATAAGAAGCAACTGGTCTAACAGCCCTATTCTTCAAGATGGATGAGATACTCCATCTAATAGAGGAGCTGGAAAACGGCCTTACACTCTCTGAGCAGGACCAGCTGAATGAAGTAGCAAACCATGTTTTGGAAACAAATTTGCTACTGGAACTTTCCATATTGTAGGTCAGTATTTGCTGAACCTGAACAGTCTATTAGAATACAATATCTAACAGAACATAGAATTGTCTAACAGCACAGCTAAAAAATACCCAGAATAAAACTAAAAATTATGTATAACAGTTCAGAAAAACTAAAGACTCAAATGGAAAAATACAAATAATTGTATATTAGTTAACATTAACTGTCAACTTGAAACAGCCTAAAAACACCTTGAATGACAAGAGTCTCAACTGAGTTTATAGGGTTGACCTGTGGGCATGTTTGGGTTGACCTGTGGGCATGTCTGTCTGGGTTGACCTGTGGCATGTCTATCTGGGTTGACTTGTGGCATGTCTGTCTGGGTTGACCTGTGGGTATGTCTGGGTTGTATGTCTGTCTGGGTTGACCTGTGGGTATGTCTGTCTGGGTTGACCTGTGGGCATGTCTGTGTTGACCTGTGGGCATGTCTGTCTGGATTGACCTGTGACATGTCTATCTGGGTTGACTTGTAGCATGTCTGTCTGGGTTGACCTGTGGGTATGTCTGGGTTGACCTGTGGGCATGTTTGGGTTGACCTGTGGGCATGTCTGTCTGGGTTGACCTGTGGCATGTCTGTCTGGGTTGACTTGTGGGTATGTCTGGGTTGACCTGTGGGCATGTTTGGGTTGACCTGTGGGCATGTCTGTCTGGGTTGACCTGTGGCATGTCGTCTGTCTGGGTTGACCTGTGGCATGTCTGTCTGGGTTGACCTGTGGGTATGTCTGGGTTGACTTGTGGCATGTCTGGGTTGACCTGTGGGCATGTCTGTCTGGGTTGACCTGTGGCATGTCTGGGTTGATCTGTGGCATATCTGTCTGGGTTGACCTGTGGCATGTCTGTCTGGGTTGACCTGTGTCATGTCTGTCTAGGTTGAACTGTGGGCATGTCTGGGTTGACCTGTAGTATGTCTGGGTTGACCTGTGGCATGTTGTCTGTCTGGGTTGACCTGTGGCATGTCGTCTGTCTGGGTTGACCTGTGGCATGTCGTCTGTCTGGGTTGACCTGTGGCATATCTATCTGGGTTGACCTGTGGCATGTCTGTCTGGGTTGACCTGTGGCATGTCGTCTGTGAGGGATTTTTTTGATTGTTCTCTGGTGCAGGAAGATTCAGTCCACCATGGACAGAACCATTCCCTAGGCAAGTAGTCCTAGGCTACACAAGGAAACGATCTGAACATGAGCATGAGTGAGCCAGGTGGAAAGCTAGCACGAAGCCTTCTTCTATGCTTCCTGCCTAGGCATTACTGTTTTGAGCTCCTGTCCTGGCTTCTTTCAGTGCTCTCATCCGGAATGGTAAGCAAATAACTGCTTTCCTCCCTAAGTTGCTTATGCTCAGAGTGTTTTCATCAGAGCATTAGAATGAAGTTAGAACTAGTGACAAAACCACATGATGGAAATGTGACATTTTTAAATTATATCACAACAATGCTCCAATACATCATTACAGATTCGTTAAAGATAAAAATCAGGAGACATACATCATGAAAGAGACAGAAGTTACAGTGGGGTGTGATAGTACATGCCTTTAATCTCAGCACTCAGGAGGTAAAGACAGGCAGATCTCTGTGAGTTTGAGGCCAGCCTGGTCTACATAGTGAGTTCCAGGCCAGTCTGACTGGGAACTTAAACATTTACTTCTCAGCATCTGTTACCATTACAAGACAGAGAACCACAAAGGTCATTGACTGCACTTTAGCCAAGCAACAGGATGTAATGCAGATATATAGAACCTAACAAACATCACAATATGCCTCCCCACTCCCCCTCAAAATATCAACTTATCAATAAGATAAAAAGGGAAAGACAAATAAAATATCAAATAACAGAAAAAAGACATTAGATGAAACCTGGCATCCATTCATTACAAAAGGCTAGCAAGAATAAAAAGGAATAACTCAGTTTGATTTTTAAAAAAATTCACAAAAATCTTACCCCTAGCATCATGCTTAATGGTCAACTACTCAACACATGCATCCTGAGACAAAATGCCAATGTTAACCTCATTTATTCAGTTCTATCCTGGAAGCTCTAGTCATGCTGTTGTGATGGGATGGGAGATATGGTCCCCAGTGGTGGTGCTGTTTGAAATGTTTGTGGAACCTGTAAGAGTCAGAGCCTTGCTGGAGGAAGTGGGTCACTGGAGGTGAACCTTGAGGTTTTATAGCCAGGCTTCACCTCCTGTTTACACCCTTTTCCTTGATGGAAGAAACAATGTGACCATCCAGCCTCCTGCTTCTGCCATCTTTCCTTTCGGCATGTCTTCCCACCATAATGGACTGTGCCCCTCTAAAACTGTGAGCCAAGTTAACCCTTTCATGCTTAAGTTGTTTTTGTCAGTGTGAGTTATCTCAGCAAAAAGAGAACTAGGACACACATCAATGTGGCAGAAAGATGAAATAAAAGTCAAACGTTTAGAAAGGAAAGCCACAAGAGCTCCCATAATTACAGACCTCACGTTTGATGACATAGGAAACAAATGTTTAAAATAAGTGATATTGGGGCCTCTGAGATGGCTCAGTATGTCCATGAGCTTGATGTGCAAGCCTGGAGACTTGAGTTTGACCCCTGGAACCCAAGCAAAGGTGGAGGGAAGAGAAGTGACTCCATAGTGTTGGCCTCTGACATCCATAGCCATGCCAGGGCACATGTACACATTATATATACACACCGACCACAATAATAATAATAATTAAAAATTAAACCAAATAAATACATAATAAATGAAAAAGAGTAGGCGGGTTTGGCAAGCCTAGTAGATAAAAAATCAACTATGAAAATTGGGTTTACTGATATACACTAAAAATGAACCACATAACCAAAACAGTATTGTTTATACTCACCCTAAATAAAATGAATTGCTTAGGTATGGACTTGAAAAAACATAGACCAGGTTTCTACTCTGAAAATTACAATATGTGGTTGGTAGAGTTAACAGTGATGACACACCATGTCACCCTCTGGGAAAGTCAATGATGTTTAGAGGCAGCCATGAAGTTTAGAGGGGTTGTGATATGGCTGAGCTGTATTGTACTCACCTGGTATGTGCAAGAGCCCTGGGTTCCATCCTCAACCTGAGATGGAAAAAAGTCCATTCTACCCAGACTGATTTATCAGATTAGTGTAATTCTTACCAACATCTCATCAAGTTTTTGACATCATAGGCAAGATTAGTTTGGAGATGGCAGGTTTTAGAACAACTAAATCAGCCTGAATGAGAAACTCTTGCTCTGATACCCAGAGAAAGGCCGAGGTAGTTAAGGTGGTATGGTACTGAGGGCAGTAAGATGGCTTTGTGGGTAAAGGCACCTGTGACCAAACATAGTAGCCTGAGTTTGCTCTCGGGATCTAAGTGGAAGGAGAGAGCTAACTCCTACAATTTGTCCCCTGATCTCTGCTTTCACACACCCACTGAATAAAATTTAATAAATTTAATAAGGGTTTTAAAAGTAAATTGGGAACGACAGGGTGACAATGGCAGAAGATAAACAGATAAACAGATCTCACAAGGGAAGCCAGTGTCAGACCTGCATAAACTCTCCCGGATAGTCATGGTCATGAAAGAGGTAAAAACTCTTTGGAGATGGTGTAAGCAGTGGTAGAACGCTGGACAGCCACATATTAAAAACTCAGAATAGCTCGGCTGTGCACATTGAAAGTGTTTTCAAACAATCCATTTTCTTGAGTACAAAGACTTAGAAACCACTCAACTTAAAAATATTACTAGACTCTTACTACTTTTGATGTAGTAGGCACAAAAGCTTTTATACTTATAATAGTTTTCTCTCACATAAAGGTCTCTTACCTGTGGCAAATAAGTTACTTTCAGCTAGGAAAAACTCATATACTTGAGGTTTCGAGTGTATTTAATGTTACCACTTGTAGCAGATTTTAATTTTCTATGTACCTGCAAAGAAGGAAAACTAGGCGTCATGGTGGAGTGATGGGGAGAAAGGCACGTGAGAGGCACTATGGAGATAAATCAGTGCTTTCCAAGTTGTAACAATTATATCTACATGAGTGCCTTTGGTGGATGAAGATGGAGTGTTGGCTCATGGGGAAGAGAAGCTTCACTAATGGAACTCTAGATAAACCAAGAAAGACGGGCAAGAGCACTGAGGGTGTAGGGTACTTTACTCTGTAGGGTTAAATCCCAAAGCAATGAGAATATTGAATCATCAGTAATTTTTAAGACAAAATTATCACTGTCATGAACTACCATACTGGAAGTTTAATTTGAATTATAGTTTGGTTAATATTACTCTAAAAACTGCAGGGGAGGGATGAATTAATGAGCTAGGAACAAGTGAGAAAAGATGCCCCCAGGATACAGCAATGATTATGGATTTATAACAAGTAATTATTTTATTACATAGATAATTGTGAAAATCACATTGAAAGTAATTTAACAGCCAATTAGCATGTGTCTTCTATACAACTCCGTATGTTCAAGAAAAACTGAAGCCTTATTTTAATTACATTCTTTGACGCTTTACCTGACAGTGTGTAGATCCCAGACAGACATTAAGGTACTTCCCCCTGGAAACCGTGCAGAATAAACAACAAAAATTCAGATCAACAGGGATGTGTATCAAACTTTCTTTTTCTTTTCTTTTTCTTTCTCTTTTTTTCTGGAGCTGAGGCTCGAACCCATGGCCTTGCACTTGCTAGGCAAGCACTCTTCCACTGAGCTAAATCCCCAACTTCTAGACTTCCTTTTTCTTAATAATAACATGAGAGGGTAGTATTCTTTGTAGATTCATAGGACACTTCTTATAAATATTAGACAGCAAACAAGGGAGAAGGAAGAGAGAGGAGGAGGAGAGGAGAGAGAGAGGAAAGGAAGGGGAGGGAAGGAGGAGGGAGGGAGGGAGGGAGGGGGTAGCAGGACTAACTGTGACCCTTTTAGAAAGAGAAGAGGCAGTTGTGACTTGAGTCACAATGTCCTGACAAAAACCATTTCTACTGGCATTCTCCTACCCAGCAGGAATGTCCAAGACAAACATAAGACCTGAATGTGAGTTGTACTGCCTTGATTGAAGGAGTCCTTGCTCATACCTATTTTATTCTGAGTCATTCTTTGGGTTAGGTCATCAATGACATAAATTTAGAGGCATTGTGTTCGGTAATTCTCTAATCCAAATAAGCCCGGCAAAGAAAATGCAACTCAATTAATATGAATGCAAGCTGCATGCCTAGACTGGGCAGATCTACCACTACACTACTATATTCCCCATCTATGAGACCCCTTATAACTTGTAGTTTCTCCAGGACACATGCTTCTGCTCCATTTTCCTTCCACCTCCTCCATCGTCCTCTCTCCCTCCCTCTCCTTTTTCTCTCTCTCAACTTTCAGCTCCACTTTCCCAATCACCAGCTCTATCCTTTATTTTACAAATCAAGGTGGGAAGGTTTACAAGAAATCACCTGAGTGCTGATTCATTCATTCATTCACAACCCCTTACCAGGAGAACAGAATTAGCATCAAATTACAAATAGTCTCAATTATCCGCAACAGCAGTTCCCCCATGGAACGTTATACAGTATTAAGGGAGTAAAATATGGATACACGTCACAATATGGAGAATTTCAAAAGAGTTATACTGACTCCAGGAATCCAGTAAAAAATAATGTAGATTGAAAGTTCAATATAAAGAAACAATGGGCAGAATGCAGATTGATAGCTATTTAAAAGGGCTGAGAGTGGCTGAAGGGAGTTTTTGATGTGATGAACCTACCTACTTTCTGCCTTGATTACTGAATAAGTAAAAATCACTGCAAAAATACTAATACTCAGATAAGGAAGATGGAAAATGAGGTCTTACTATACAAGGACAGGAGTGTAGGTGCCCAGACCCATATGACACCTGTGCAGATATGGTGGCCTGCCAGAAGTCCCATTGCTTGGGAGGTAGAGACAAGGGATCCTTGGAGCAAGCTGGCTAGTGAGAGCAGTTAGAAATGGTGAGCTTTTATATCAAAAGATGTTGTCTCAATAAATAAAGCATAAAGGGGTCAGAAAAGTCTGTCAGACTCTCTAGCCTGTGTAGTCTACATTCATCTTTTATGGTATGTTACCTTCAAACTCACATGCTGAACACGTGAGTACATATACACATGAGTCAGTGTATGGTGATGCTCTTAGGACGAGCTCCCCTGGGAAGGAAGTCACGGGGTTTCCCTTGTGAATGAGGTTGGTGCCCTTTTTAAAGAGACACTGGAGAGCTACATTCTCCCATCCATCATGCAAGAACACAGAGAAATAGTCCCATCAATGACCAGGGCTCTCACAACAAGTTTCTGCAACAGACAAGCCAATCATTTAGAGACTCAGTTTCACAATAGCCGCCTGGGTGGCTTCTTCAAAATGGAAGAATAGTTCTTCCATTTTGAAACCCCATCCCTGTGGTCAACGCCACAGCTTCTCCAAGAAGCCCTTAGAACAAGACAGACTGCCAAGCCCACAGCCCACGCTTGCCTGCGTGATCATTATGTAATTTCTGTCATCAGGCAGTGTTTTAGCTAAGTTTACAACAGCATTCCTCAGCCATGCTCAACAGCAAATGGAAAACAGTTTGTAATTCCTTTGTCCTAGATGGATCTAGCAAAGCATAAGCTGGAGACCAAAGCAGAAGGAGAGAAGCCAGAGAAATAAATAAAGGACGGGTTATAAAGCAGAGTTGTAAGAAACAATCTATTACCCTGCTGGAGCATGCGTCCTAAGGCTTCTTCGGGGGACAGCCGCCATAAACAACACCCTCCCCTAGGAGCTGCGGCACCTGCTACTGATTTTTCTCTCCTCTCAAGTTGGAAATCATGGGTAGAATTCCCCATACAGTAAGGACATTTGCTGCTGCTTTCAGACAGCTGGGCAATGTGTTTTCAAGATGTCCTCGAGTACCCAGATGGCAGCCTGAACCCAGGGAGGGTTGGAAAAGAAAAATAGGAGAGATGGTCAGACAAAAGCAGTCAACAGAGGAGGACAGAGGCAGGGAGACCTGGAGAGATGGAGAGAGAGGGGGGGGGGGAAATACAGGCTTGATTTCTTGGGGTTCCCTGCACTTCTTACTTGGCAATTCTCTAGTCTGAGGACGGTTTCCATAGAACTTCTTAGAGCCTCAGTAAGCTTGTCGCCCCAAGCACCTTTTTGTACTTAATTGTTAGTCTCATATGCAATTGGAAGGAAATATAACCCATATGTTTCTGTTCATTTATACTTAAATCATCCAAAGATGGTGTTTTAATCCCAATTTGTCATTCACAGAAACTTTGGAGATTTCAGTAAATCTCCAGAGGCCACCTTAATCCCTCCTACTCTTGTCTGTGGTCTTTGAGTAAGTCCAGAGATTTGAAATCAAGAGTTTGAGGTCTGCACCAGGATTTACAAGAGGTTTTGAAACAAAGGCTCTCTCCCTTGATTGATTCCTATCCAGCCTCCATATTCGGCCATTCTCACATCTCCTTGCTAGATCTCTTTCCTCTTCATGTTTATGTTAGATGGCTCCAGGAGCCAGTGACCATCCATGGGTCCTTTTCTCTCTTCTGCTCCCCATCTTCAGGGAGTCTTCAGGGGGATCTGCTTTCACCTCATGGTGGTTTGAATGAGAATAGCCCCCATAGGTTAATATATTTGAATACTTGGTCCCTAGTCAGTGGAACTGTTTACAAAGGATATGGAAGTATGGCCTTGATGGAGGAGGTGTGTCACTGGAGACGAACTTTGGGGGTTTTAAAAGCTCACCTGAGACTCAGTCTCACTCTCTCTGCCTGCAACTTACTAGTCAGAAGTGAGCTGTCGGCTTCTGCTCCAGGGCCAAGGCTGCATGCCTGTCATTGTGCTCCCTGCCCTGATGCTCACAGGCTCACCCTCTGAAACTTTAAGCAGGCCCCTGATAAAGGCTTCCTTCATAAATCACCTTGATCATGGTGTCTCTTGACCACAACAGAACCTAGAGGGTTTCCTTGCTCTAGAAATCCCACCTCTATCCCATCCCCCTCAGTATCACCCTCATTTCCCCTGAGTTCCCCTTCCCTAGCATACTCCCTGTTCCTCAAGAGCAGGCAATGTGTTGTTTGCTCGCTTGGCCTCAGTCCCCAGCAGTGTTCTTGGACAAACTGAATGGAGCTCAAATATTTGTCAAATGTGCAAATCGCTTTTCTAGACTTGATCACATTTCATGCCCGTGACAACCCTGACAGGCCAGTCCCATGATCCTCATTTAAGAGTTAAGGAAATTAAAGCTTAGGGAGAGTAAAGCATTGTGGCATAGGTGCACAGTTAATAAGTGCCGCAAGTGTAAGTCCAGCCAGGATCTTCCGAGTTACAAATCCCATATTCTTTACGTTATGCCACAGTGGCTTTCAGATGCCATCTGTCTCCTGACTGAGGAAATGACCATCATCACTGTTTTCCAGGTCAAGAAAAGCAGAACTCAAAGCCTTGCCAGGTAATCCTGTTCTCATCTCTGGCAACCGAAGGGACCAAGAATACAAAATCAGTCCAGTTGTTCGGTCCTCAGCCAATTCGAGTGCATCTAATGAACACCATGTGTTCCTTGATCAAATAATCCCACCAATAAGATGAGCAGAGACCAGCACGCCTGGTGTAAAACTTCCTCACAGTTGGTGGTAACACAGCTGAGCAATATGCTGGAGGCAGAAGTGCTTAGAAAAAGTGTCACTTCCTTTGACCTCCTACCCAACACCGAGGAAACTACCAGCTGTGTGCTCCTGATGACAGTTTCATCTTGTGACATGCAGGTTATCTTATCTAGATCTTTCCCACTCTATGGCTATACTCCCTTCATTTTGCTACAGTCTGGCCACAGGAATCCCAATCCTGCCTTTCTAAACCTCTGAAGCAAGCTTGTGTACTCCCATACTTGAAGCTGGAACCAGAGCTTGAAGCGAGCCACAAGGCCATGCACGCTTCATTCAGCTTCTCATCCGGGCACTGTCCAGTCAATACACAGGGCATAGAAAGCACTGATTTCGTCTCAAGCATCTTTCTGAATAGCTCAGGGATCTCTGGCATCCTTCAAAGCACAGGGTCCAGATGGATCTGCTATTGCCATGGCCCTGCTCAGCCACTGCCAGTGCCCAGCCCATGTCCCCTGCCTCTGTCTAGGAACTAAGTGTTTGAAGTGTCATTCGTGTCTCGTGCTGCTGAGCAACAACCCAAAAGACTCATCCCCAGCATCCTCTAGGGCAGTCAGGAGGAGACAGTGGAGCTGCATCCTCTTGCGAAAAATCCTTGTTAAGGCAAGAAGCAATCTCACATCTGCGTCCTTGGTACACGTTTTGAAATGTATTAATGGACTCATTTCTAAATCTGAAGAAGAAGCGCAGATTTGGAGACCCTGGATTTTTGACATGATGATTTCTAACTGTGAGAGCCTTATGCTGGTAGTTTTTATTTATATATTTATTTTTTCAAGAGTGTAATAAACTCGGCTAGAATATGGGATAGGAAAGAACTTGAAAGACAAAAACCAGAACTAGTGAGTATCCATCCATTCTCAAGAAAAACTATGAGGTCATCCTCCCCATGATGGGAAGTTTTAGCAAAGGAAGGCTTGGAAGGGATTATGGAATCCACCAGAGGTTTAATAACCAAAAAGATTAAGATTGAAAAGTTTACTAAGAAATCAAGTAGCAGACAAGGACAGATGAAAGCTGCACAGTCTGTAGGCTTTCCATCAGAGAAGCCTCCAGACATTGTCCATCAGTCATGATGTAGCGATGAAAGCCTCCAGACATTGTCAATCAATCATGATGTAGCAATGAAAGCCTACAGACATTGTCAATCATGATGTAGTGACAATGCTCAGGAATATCTTAGGAAAGATAGGTATTCTGCTATACCTCTGGTACATGAGCCTTTGACATGGCATCCTCAGTTGGTTGAGGAACCTGACAGGCCAATGTCCTATGTCACCATGATATACAGTGTTCTTACTAAGCCTTAAGTGCTCCTATACTCTCAGAAGACACATGGGAATACTTCCCCCAAACAATACCCATTGATCTATCTTACTTGCTTCAGAATTTAGTAAATATTCAGTCAGTGGTTTGATGAGCAAGCAAAGGAAGAGGAGCAGCTCTAATTCTACCCAGAAGAGATGATTCTTACCTTCAGGAGAAACTATCTGACTATGCTTGAGTTCTGATCTCCACCGAACATAACATATGCATATAACACACACTCCAGCCTAGCCCAATACCTGTCAAGCATATCTCAGACATCCACAGCTCACACATCCCTCCCTAGCAGTATAGACCCCAGATGACACAGTTATGACACAGGAAAATCCACATATACACTAAGTCAAAGATCCTGGGTTCAACTCCCACCTGAGTTAGTAACTGTGTGGCCTTTGGTAAAACCAAACTTGTTGAGTTACAGTATTTGTATGTGAAAAAAAATTAATAATGATAGTATTCAACCCAAAGCATATTTCTAGGGGTTAGGGAGCTGTCCCAATGGAAACAGTACTTGCTGGGCAAGTTTAAGTGCCTATGTTCAACTTCGAGTCTCCACATAAAAGCAGATAAATGTTGTAGTGTGCTCTCCCAGTCCCTTGTGTGGGGAAACAGAGGCCAGAAGATTGTGGCATTTGCTGGGTGACCACACTAAAAGTGGTGAGCTTTGAGTCTCAGCAAAGACCTGGTCTCAAGAAAAAAGATGAACATCTCCTGAAAAATGACACCTGATGTTTATCTCTTCCACATGCATACATGCGTACATACTCAGAAGTACATCTGCTTATATGTACCTACACACAAAGAGAAAATAAATTTTAAGTTCATGAATTCCCATTTATTGTTTGTTTTAATGCCTGTGTTATCATGGCCTGCTTTGAAGATAAACTACTTTGCAATTTCATCTTACTTTCAGTTAGAATGGTGAAGACCAAAAGCAAGCAAGCAAACAAGCAAACAAACAAATAATAACACATGCTGTCAGGACTGTGGAGAAAGCAGAACAGTTAGTCACTGTTGGGGAAGTGCAAACTGGTACAGCCACTAAGGAAACTGTGGTGGAGGTTGCTCAGGAAGCTAGAAATAGGGCTACTGTATCCATCTTGGCCATATACTCAACATTCTCTATATCTTACTATATACTTGCTCATCTATGCTCATTCATTCCTGCTCTATTCACAATAGACAGAAAATGAAATAGCTTGGTTGACCATCAACTCATGAATGGATAACAAAAGGTTGTTCATTTGCGCAATGAAATATTATTTAGATATTAAGAAAAAATTAAATTATGACATCCATATGTAAATGAATGGAGCTAGCTAGAAACAATCATTCTAAGTAAGTTAATACTGATTCAGAAAGACAAATATTACATTTTTCAAATACTCCTCTAATCGGTGGGTGTTAGCTTGGAATCTTCAGGTATGCGTGTTTAGTTTGGCATACCAAGCCCATAGGGGATGCTTTTAAGGGAAGGAACAGAGCTGTTTTATAAAGGAGGAAAGGGGAATAAATGGAACAGGAAGGGTTAATTGGGGTGGGGATGGGAAAGGCAGAGTAGAGGAGGGGAAAATGGGAAGGGTAGCTGACACTGGAGGCCCTTTGTGTACTACTATACACACTATCTAAAATATATTCATACACATGAATACAGAGTTAAAAATGAAGTTATCCTGTAATTGGATGACACGCCTCCTGTTAGAAACTGCAGATTAACAAATAAAAAGCCTGGTGACCAGGATATGTTACTTCTTTTGGAGCTGTTGGCCAATGAGGTCCCATAGACCTTAACTATTACATGCCAATGACCATGGTCTTGGCTACTCTCCAGAGGTTATAGTATGACCCTATTTCTGAAGAAAGCACACACTTGACTCAGCACTCATAGAACATGAAGAAGTCAAGCTGGTACTGACCTGGAGGTTTCATCCCTACTGGCTGGCTAGCCATCATACGGAAGGAAGGTTACAGTTGTGCACTGCCAGGGAAGAGAAGTTATGGTTGATCTTCACCAGCTGTGACGCCTGTGAACTAAAGTAATGACCTATGACCAGATACATTCACAGGTGTAAGAGTGGCGGCAATGACAGGAGAGTAGCTATTCACTTTATTGGATTTAAGTCCTGCTCCACCTCTAGCTGAGCGGCTACTAGCATTGATAGGTGGGGGGAGAGGAACAGTCAGTTTTCTTTAAAGGTACGGCTCATGGTTAGTCAGCCATGCTTCGGTGGGTGGCCATACAGTATATATATATATATATATATATATATATATATATATATATATATATATATATATGCAGCATGAATTGGACTCAATGGAGAAAAAAAGTAAGTAGAAAAGGAGAGCAGGTCTGGAAAGAGTTGACGGAGGGAGTTGAGTATGATCAAAATACATTGTAGGGAATTCTCAAAGAACTAACAAAAGAAACTTAAAAATGAAGAAGAGTTGTAAATGGCCGCTGGGATGGCTGTGGCAACACACCTTTAACTTCAGCTCTCAGGAGGAGAAGGCACCTGGATCTCTGTGAGTCTGAATCCAGTCTGGTGTATGTAGTGAGTTCCAAGACAGCCAGGTCTATAAAGTGGTAAGATGTCTGAAACAGGGGAGGGGAGGAGAGCTGTGCAAGGCGGAAAATAATCAGACCCATGAATATGTCCATAAAGGGCACTCCCTCTTGGATATCTGATCAGCTTGAAATGGAATTTATGAAAACCAAAGTCCCCAGGTCTGCTCTTGGTAAGGGAAAAAAATGGATGGATGGATACTCTTCAAATAAGAGCTGGCTTATTAGAGCCAGATTCAAATGGATACAGGAGAATAATGTCTACAATGAAATACGGCTTCTGTGGAATGAACTAGAAGAGACAATTGTTAATAAGAGTGGAAATAAGAATAGTTAGGCATGAGTATTCAATACACCCTGACGGGAGAGAATCGGAGCTGCAGTCTAGTAGGATTAGAGGCCATAGCAGGAGTCCATCCACATCCATACACAGGTGCCAATATGGAGGGACCAAAAGACAAGGGGTTTGTGTGGCATTGAAACATCATATATTACTATCAAGAGGAGCCATGCGGGTGGGACTCAGTTCACCAGGGCTAGTTTCCAGGCTAGCACCTGCGCTCATCATGTTTGGCTGCAGCCCGCACTCCCTCTATCAGTCATCCAGAGCGGGTGGGCTGGGGTGGGAGCCAGAATCACCAGCGACTGGGAAAAAGAATGAACGTGATGATGTTGCCTCTGATGAAAATACTCTGTCAGGTTTAAATGGTTTCATCTCAATTTGACTCCATTAAATTCACATGTGCAGCCAAGCACTCCGAGCCTCCTATCAGTTACAACATGTGGAATTTCACAGTGAGAGTGCAGCCAAAGGTGGGGGAGGGGTTAATTGCAAATATGTTTATAAGCTGCAAGGATGATTACTTATCAACTATGAATGTGTACAAGTGTGTACTCGCGCACACACACACACACACACACACACACACACACACACACATTAGAAAATGATAGGAGAGAATGAAGACTTTCTTCTTTGACCTTTCTACTCAGAAAGAACATTTATAAAAAAGCATTATTTATTTTTACTTATTGCCCACTGGGTCAAAAGTTGCCATACAGTGTTCAAAGTTCCATCAGAGTATCTTTGTGAGGGATGAAAACTGTTCTTGTCACTAGTTATAGAGTCTATTTTATCAGGTTATATATATGTTATATATATATTATATTCATATATTAAAATTATATATATATTAAACATCTTTCTACACCAAGGCTTATGGTTGTATTTGGACTTTTGTCTGTCTGTCTGTCTGTCTGTCTGTCTCTCTCTCTCTCTCTGTGTGTTTATGTGTGTGTATGTGTGTAGAATTTCTCCAGAAGAAAACTGTTCTTGGTGATGGACAATATTTTCCAGAAAGCCGGAACCATCTACTTGTCCTACAGTCAATGAGAGAATGAAATCTGATATTTGGTGATGGGGATCTATATCCCCAAACCAAATGGCCTCCGTGTATTCAGGCCTCTGAACAAAAGACCCTAGGAAACAAACTTGTGGCAGAGAGTCCCAAGGATTTGCGTGGAATCATGCTCACATAGCTGAAAGCGGGACAATAAAAAAAAAAAAAGTCTGCATTTCATGAGTACTGTCATTATTTAGGTCCCTGGCCTCAGACAGACAAAGAAAGTATATTGTCATATGAGCTGGAACAATCAATGCAGCATGTAATACTTTTCCATAGGTAAAGGACATCAGTGATGTTAGTAATGATGCTGGGGGTGTTCAGAACACCAGGCACCACGCTTTCATTTCATACGCAGTGTCTCTTGGAATCTGCACATGAACTCCGTAGGGCTGGGATAGTTCCATAGCATCTTACAGATGGGAGAAGCAGGAATCCAGTAGGAGGCTTACTTCTGGCCACATAGCTAGAAAACAACAAATGCTAAAATGGGAATGCACAAATTTTCAACCTTGAAGCTCATGTTTTAAATTTTAGAAGCTTTCTCCAATAGGCGTGTTCACAGATGGTGTCTTACCAAGCAAGCACCCACAGTACATACAGAGTCACCAAACAGTGTCGAGTTAGGGTAGTTGTTAGACCATAACACAGGCTGTACTTATGGGGGAGATACCAGGTCTCCTTTGTCACTATGATTCCAAGATGGTAGATGGCTATCACCTGCTAGAAAGAGTTCCTAACTTCTGTCATGTGTATCTGTAGATCCACGAAGGAGAGTGGCCAGAGAAGCCCAAACCTAACTCTGTGGGGAGCCGCAGCTGCCACCCTATATACATACATGTTGAACACCTGGTCTCCGCCCAGAGCAGAGAGCATTGAGATAAACAAGCCTTAGTCGGAAAAGCTGTGTGCCTCTAGTTTATGATGCAAGCTGGCATGATTTCTCGTAGCCTATTATGCTTTGCCACGTAGCCAATGATGATTGGGACCAGGGAAAGTATTTAACCCACAAGGGCTGGGGGCTGGAGGAGTATTGAGTAAGTATGTAGTATAGTAAGTGAGAGAGAATAGGAATTAGGAGTAAGTATGTAGAATTAGGGCTGGTGATGGGTTATATAAGATTTAGGAGTAAGTATGTAGAATTGGGGCTGGTAATGGGATAGGAGAGAAGATGTAGATATAGAAGTAAGATGTAAGGATAGATGTAAGATGTAGAATTAGGAATAAGTATGTAACTAATAAGATGTAAGTAGTAATAAGTAAGATTTAAGAAGATATAGAAGAATATAAAAGAAGCTAGCTAGCTAGAGAAGAAGTAAAAATGAAGGTTCCTGATTAAACTGCATGGAGAAGGGCTTGGTGTTTGCCTCCTTATTTCCGCTGGACGGGTAAGGCGGCCAGCACAACTCCAACAGGGAATGGGCAGTTTGGACCCATGTTTATGGAGAGATCATTCTTAGGGTTTATTTCTGGTGACTTTTCACACCAAGCTCCTGCTCTCGTGAGGTTTGTTCCAGGAATATTACAGCCGCACCCAGCTCCCGAATGTTGTTCTTGTAAGCTTTTTACTCCAACAATAGAAACCTTGACCTCAAAGCAAACATCCCCTCTAAGAGATTAGATGGATGCTTAGATATTGCTGAAGTCTTTTCTGTCATAATTGGGAGGCAGAGGGGTGATGGATGAAGATGCAAGTCAAATATTTAAAATATGCTGCGCACTGCTATAGCAGCCACCCTATCAGACCATCGTTTGTATGTTTATATTTGAGCAGAGGGGATGGGTAAGCAGGTCATTTCTTAGCAGGGAAGGAGTGGAATGCTTCTGTATTATTCTGCACAACTTTATCTCCCATTCATTGGAGAAATATAAAGGCCCAGCTACCAAGGGAGGCCAAAAAATGAAATAGATACAGCGTGTGCCACCCCTCAGCTTCCCAGCTTGTTGATGGAAAAATCAGCTAAATGACATTCTGTTGACCTAGTATTTGAGAGGGAGGTATTAGGTGGCCACTATTCCTAAAAAGAGGTCACTAAGGAAGAGGACAAAGGGCAGCTGGTGGAGTCGTTAACCGTAGCCATTCTTATCCATATAAGCCTGGTGCTTGCTTGAAATGTAATCCAGGGTTCAAGGAAGGACTAAAAACTCTCAAGATGTAAGGAAGTTTAGTTCAAGGAGACACAGAATCCCAGAAAAGAAGTAGCATTTCTACCTCCCACAATTGTCAACAAAGATGCTCACAGTAAACCATTCGCACAGAAGAGTCCAATCATTGACCTCAAATAGATAGAAACAGAATCTCTGTTTCTGGGTGCTCTGGGTAACAAAGAATGCTTCTGGAAGGGATGCTGTAGAAATAGAGGCTCTGCAGCACAGAGAAGAGATGACCTTGGTTTTGAAAATGAAGAGATTTTCACAAATAATGCATTGGTTTTTAGAGCTTGAAATAACTTTTAAACTCACCTTACCTAACATTAGGGGCTGCAGTTCTGTCAGTTTGATACAGTCCTCGGACCTCCACTTAATACCTCCTTCTCAAATACTAGGTGAACAGAAAGTCATTTGGGTAATCTTTTCCATCAACAAGCTGGGGACCTCCAGCATTGACCATGTTAGGTGACCAGCTCTTAGCTTACTCCTGGATCCTGCCACGAGAAAACAGAGAAGCATCTTAGTGGATGAAAGTCAAGCTGAGAATTGGGGAAGAAAATAATTGATGAGGACTGGGACTGGAAAGGCTGTTTGCTGATCAAAGCAAGAGGGCAGTCATTCCCCCTGGTTAATTAACAGCAGGAGGGGGTGTGGCCTGCTGAGCTCAAGGACTCCCATGGTCCCAGCCCAGAGCTTCTCATTTCCACCTGCCAGTCTCCTGTTGTCTGTTTTAGGGAGGGCAGCTCATAAAATGGCCCAGGTGCAGCCTTCGTGCTGATAGGTCAATTCCTCCATACACATCCCCCTAGGTTTCAGCCTGTGGCTGACTCTCCAAGACCATTTCTCTTATCAGTCCTGTTCTAGACAACCTGCTTGGATTCAGTCAACAGGTTGAACTGATCCTAAGCCTCAGCCTGATCCCAAGAGCCACTGGCTTCCCAGAGATTCTTCTTGATCCTCAGCAGACAGAGGGAATGCAGAAGGCGGGTCTCGTGGGAACACTTGTGGACCCAGGGTTTATAGCTTGTTGGTTTTTATTGTTGTTGTTTTTCAAAGTCCTAACCCATGGGCCTCTGGCTGATTTATCTTTCCTGGGAAGTACTTGCTTAGGAACAGTGGCTCTGGCCACAATGGGGAGAAGCTGTGTCTAGCTTGAAAATTTGAAAGCTTTTATCATTTTACATGTCTCTGTCTACTGTCACCTCTGTTAGCTATGAACACAAGGCAGTTGATTGATGATTTTGATGATCTCCATCTCCCCATAACCTTTTGAGGGGAGAATTCCCAACTATGATACAAACTCAAGTCCAAGCCCAAGTTTAAAACTACATTCAGTCAGCTTCTTCCAGAGTCACAGGGCAGGAGCTATGCCCCTGGGGTGAAGCAAAATGAAAACCACTCACTTATGGTAGTTGCTCCCTACTCAGCCACTAGCAGCTGGTGTCCCCATGTCTGCTGCTGGCTGGGTGACTCCACTCTCCCTGAGTCTCCTTGGAAAGGGCACATGACTTTTCGGGAAGCTACTTGGTCTTTCTCCTTCCTGTGTGAGAATGTGGCCTTAAGAGTTTAGATAAGAGAGCTGGGGAGACTAATCAGAGAACACTTGTTAGTTGCAGAGAACCTGAGTTCAGTGCCCAGCTCCTACATGGTGACTCACAACTACTCAAAAAAATTACAATTCCAGGCGCTCTAGCCGCCACAGGCACCGCATGCACATAGCACACACATACCTTCAGGCAAAACATTCATAGACATAACATAAAAATCAATCTTTTTGAAAAAGAATTATGATGAGGCTGAAGAGCACATGCGCACACAGCTGTAAGTGTAGATAAAGTGTAACATTTCGAAGGGTGTTGGGGTAGTGTTGGTAATGGGGAAGGATGGGGAACAAGCCGAAGGACACAGGGGTCCTGAACGAGGGCACAAAACTAATTGTTCTTCAAGGTTGGACTCTGACATGGTTTCCTTTCTTGTAGTGGATAGATTATAAAAATGAAATTGACAGTGAAAATGACAGCCAAAGCAAGCTCCAGGGCCTCAGAGTGGTCATTCCAACTGTGCCCGAGATGGGTGGCATTGGGCCATTCCAACTGTTCCCTGAGGTCGGAGGCATTGGACAATTCCAATTGTTCATGAGGTAGGTGTTGTTGAGCACTGGATAACTCTTTGCTTCAGTGGCCGCCTTAATCTATCTGTGGGATGGTTTTTGTCTGTGAGTGCAATAAAGTTATCTCTATTAAACAAAAAGGAATTAGGATGGGATCTTACTAGTCTTTGAAGATCGCTCAACAAGATATCTCGATAGCTTCCACGGGCAGAGGGAAGTCTGGGAGACCAGTTCCAATGGTGACAAGAGACTCTCCGTCCCCATCCGCCCCTTTGGCCCATCAGAGGTCTTCTCTTGATGGCATGATAGTACTTTAGTTTTCCTTTTAGAATCGGTGCTGCAAACTTGTGCTTCCAGCCTGGCATATCACTGCTCTCCCTCCCCTACTCCTGGAGAGCTGGCCCTCAGGGCTCAGCCATTCATCCAAATACTTGGTATCAGCTTCCTCCCAGAAACCGCTCTATCTCAACAAGAAGGAAAAAAATAAACCAGAGAGCTTGTTATTTGTAAGTGGTAGGAAGAGCCTTTCACACGATAAGCCTGGACTTCTATTTTAAGGCTTTATTTTTCCAAATAAAATCTATGTAAACAAGCATTTGGAACTCTAAATAAGCAAGGAGAAGCAGCTACTCTCATTGCTCTCTTGGCTGAAGCCAAGGCGGGAATCCCCAGGGCTGGATTTTTGTATGCTGGAGTCTGGGAGAGGTAATAACAATATTTTTTTAAAAAAAATAAAATGAAATATCTCCACATTTGGAGGGTAAACCCAGCCCAAGGACTGCGAAAAAAGACTGTGAAAGCCCAGTTGCAGATCCCATACTTGCTTCCCTTTATAGATGTGCAAGACAGAGAACATGTGCATGGAGAGAACATGTGCATGGAGAGAACATGTGCATGGAGAGAACATGTGCATGGAGAGAGAGCATTGGCATGGAGAGAGAACATGTGCATGGGGAGAGAACATGTGCATGGGCAGAGAACATGTGCATGGAGGGAACATGTGCATGGAGAGAGAGCATTGGCATGGAGAGAGAACATGTGCATGGGGCGAGAACATGTGCATGGAGAGAAAGCATGTTCATGGGGAGAGAACATGTACATGGAGAGAACATGTGCATGGAGAGAGAATATGTGCATGGAGAGAGAGCATGTTCATGGGGAGAGAACATGTGCATGGAGAAAGAGCACTGGCATGGAGAGGGAACATGTGCATAAACATAGAACATGTGCATGGAGAGAGAACATGTGGATGGAGAGAGAGCATTGGCATGGAGAGAGAACATGTGCATGGAGAAAGAACATGTGCATGGAGAAAGAACATGTGCATGGAGAGAGAACATGTGCATGGAGAGAGAACATGTGCACGGAGAGAGAACATGTGCATGGAGAGAGAACATGTGTATGGAGAGAGAATATGTGCATGGGGAGAGAACATGTGCATGGAGAGAGAACATGTGCATGGAGAGAGAACATGTGTATGGAGAGAGAATATGTGCATGGGGAGAGAACATGTTCATGGAGAGAGAACATGTGCATGGAGAGAGAACATGTGCATGGAGAGAGAACATGTACATGGAGAGAGAACATGTGCATGGGGAGAGAACATGTGCATGGAGAGAGAACATGTGCATGGGGAGAGAACATGTGCATGGAGAAAGAACATGTGTATGGAGAGAGAATATGTGCATGGGGAGAGAACATGTTCATGGCGAGAGAACATGTGCATGGAGAGAGAACATGTGCATGGAGAGAGAACATGTGCAGGAGTGCTCTCTGCTAGGATAACTGAAAGGATAACAGGAAACAATACAGTGTGGCCACCGTCTAGTCCACAGATGTTTATAGAATGGGAGAACATCTATTTTCATACATCCCTTCCAGCGTTGCCTTCACTCCCCACCTCCCTTCTCAATACAGTTTTATAAACTCAGGTGGGGGAGATTGTTTTGGTTATGTTTTAAAACATATACAGAACAAAATGTTAAAAAATAAGTCCTTTGTTCATGTGTTCACCTAGGAAGGGTTTCCACCTTCGTTTGCAAGAAGATTTGCAAAGCAATAAAACAAAAGACTCATTTTTTTACAATTTTCTGTGCAGTTTGGACTCAAAGAAGGTTAGAGGCCTGGCTGCAAGAAGCATGCCATCCAACATGTTAGTGAGGATGCTCATCGTCTTTATTACATCACCCACATGACTCAGGGGCCCTGGCCCACTTGATCACACCGAGGTCTATGATACCTTATTTTCATTTAATTCTGGAAAAGGTAAGGCCCAGAATGAGGAGTTATTTGCTCAAGACTACTCAGAACCAATTTTAAAAGCTTGCAATGGAATCACATGGTATCTATTTCTAAAACATTAAAATGGATTTTTTTAGATATCTTCTTTATTTACATGTCATATGATTTCTCCTTTCCCAGTTTTCCCTCCCAAAAAACAAAAAAACAAAAAACAACATGAACAAACCCCTGTTGCTTCCCCCCTCCCATGCTTGCCACCCCACCCTCTCCCACTTATTGGCCCTGGCATTCCCCTACACTGGGGCACAGAACCTTCACAGGGCCAAGGGTCTCTCCTCCCATTGATGACTGACTTTGCAATCCTCTACTGTACACATGCTGCCAGAGCAATCAGTCCTACCATGTATACTCCTTGGTTGGTGGTTGAGTCCCTGGGAGCTCTGAGGGTACTAGTTAGTTCACATTGTTGTTCATCCTAAGGAGCTGCAAACCCTTCAGCTCCTTGAGTCCTTTCTCTAACTCCTTCACTGGGGACCCTGTACTCAGTTCAATGGATGGCTGTGAGCTTCTACTTCTGTATTAGTCAGGTACTGTCAGAGCCTCTCAGGAGATAGCTATATCAGGCTGGTTTGTCCTTCCTTCAGTCTCTGCTCCATAGTTAGTCTCTGCAACTCCTTCTGTGGGTATTTTGTTCTCCCTTTTAAGAAGGAATGAAATGTCTACATTTTGGTCTTCCTTCCTTTTTGTGGTTTGTGGGTTGTTCTTTGTGTATTCTGAACTTCTGGGCTAATAACCACTTATCAGAGAGTGCATACCATGTGCGTTCTTTTGTGATTGGGTTACCTCACTCAGGATGATATTCTCCAGATCCATCCATAAAATGGATTTTTAAAAACTAATTAAATTTACTCTTTGACAATCCATTCATGTATGTATCACATTTGGTTGTTCTCATCCTATCTTCTTTCCTCCCCATCCCATTCATCCCCTCCCCCCAATAAGTCCCTTTCCCACAAGTTACTTTAAAAAAATTATTTATTTATTATATATAAGTACACTGTAGCTGTTTTTTCAGACACACCAGAAGAGGGCATCTGATGTCATTACAGATGGCTGTGAACTACCATGTGGTTGGTGGGATTTGAACTCAGGAACTCGGGGAGAGCAGTCAGTGCTCTTTAACCACTAAACCAACTCTCCAGCTCTAGCTCCAGGCCCTGCTCTCTCCAGTCCCACTCACTGTATCTGTCTTCAGACACCTCAGAAGAGGGCATCAGATCTCATTATAGATCAATTACAGATGGTTGTGGGCCACCATGTGGTTGCTGGGATTTGAACTCGGGACTTTCAGAAGAGCAGTCAGTGCTCTTAACTGCTGATCCATCTCTCCAGCCCCAAACAGTTACTTTTTAATCATAGTAAAATACACATGTACAAAATTTAATATCTTAACCGTTTTATGTAGCCTTCCTAGTGATGAGAGATACTTTCACATCGTTGAGCACTCAATCTCTAGTGTCCTTTCAGCTTCCCTCAGAAGCTCTATGCTCACTCAGAACAGTACCCCTCCCTCCATCCTGGGTGCTGACAGCTAGCATCCTACACTCCACTTTTATATAACTGACACTTCTGCAGAGCTCACATAAGTGGAAATTTGCAATATTTATCTTTTGTGAGGATGAATAAGTTCACCTAGCACAATGTTTTCAATATTCATGTCTTTAAATGTCTCATAAATTACATTTGACATGTCACAAATGATTGTTATATCCTTATATATTTTGCATTAACAGGTGGTATAATCATGTAATGCATGTGTCTTCTAAATCCTATGGAAAGTAAAAATTCTTTAAAAATAAAGTTATAGTATTTTAGCACACATTCACCTTTGCTAAAAAATGTTACAAATTTGCACAGCTTTGAGGGTGCCTGGCATCCATTCATTTCAACCTGAAGCTTTTACTTTCACATTTCTTATACAGTTATAACAATGGTAATGATCTTCTTGAACTTTTAAAAAAAAATTTCTAAAGCCTAATTCCTCCTCCATGCCACAGAAGAACAGTTTGCTGGGTATAAAATACTCAGCAGCTTTTGCTTTCAGCTCTGTAAACATCCTACTTGTTTGTTCTGGACAAATTTTCTGTTGTAAAATCTGATTATTCTGTTACTCGAAGATCCCTGTGTTTGATAAGTCTCTTTTTTCTTACTGCCTTAAAGTCATCTCTTTACATTCTCAGCCTTGTCTCTCCTCTCCTTCAGGGACTTCATAACTGCATAAATATATTTGCTGGCATCCCTAAGCTTGTCAGTCTCTTCTGTTCACACCTCTGTCATTCTCTTTTTGATCCTTTTACTCACTAACTTCCAGTGGCCTGTTGACAAATTCAAGGATTTTTTTTTCCTTTTGCCTTTCAAGTCTGCTACTAAGCTATGTCAGTAAAGTTTCCCACTCGATTACTTCATGCTCAGCTCCATGCTTTCCATTTGGTTCTTCTTAGTGATCTCTTCGTCTTCGTCAATATTCTCATTCTGCTTTAGAGCTCGGAGTAATGCGTCATCTTGAGGTCTTTGTCAGGCAAACCTGAGAGCCATGTTTCCTTAAAGCCAGTTTCTGGAGGCTTATTTTGAAGAAATCACTTTTGCCTGTTTCCTTTCACACCTTGAGAGTTTGTGTCCGATTCTGAACACTGGAAAAGTAAGTCGCCTCACCTAGTCCCTGTGGACCAGCTCTGCACAAGACTCACTCTCCAGTCATGCCTGAAGGCAGACTGAAGGTCAGTTCTATTCCAGACCAGTGTCTTCTCTGAGTCCCTTTCCCAACTTCTCTCAGCAGCTCCCCTTAAACAGCTTAACTTACCTGTGATACACGTCGTCTCGGGTCTCCTTCCTCAGGAGTCCTCACAGCTCAGTCTGCCTGTTTCCCCCAGTCACCTTTAATAGCCTTCAACCACTTCCAACCAGACGGAGCAGAAACGAGTGCCCTGGAAAGTCCCAAATGTGCCAATAACACTGTGTACAAGTTCTACTAATCCCGTGCTGTTGATCACCACACAAGGACCAGGGATTGAGAAAGATTCTCCTGTCTGCACTGCCCAGAGCCAAAGGAACACTAGGCCATGTGGGACAGGGACTGCTCATCCTCTGTGAGGCACTGGCTTGCTTACAATAGAGTCCCCACAAAGTCCCCCTGGTCCACTTGTTGCTGTTCACATGGGAGAGAGAGAGTCTGTAGTCCCTACGGGTTGTTTTAAGGACAACACCCTCAAGCCTATAGTCATTACCTTTAGCATGTTGCTTCCCATCTGAAGATAGACCAGAACAGACACACTGAAAACTCGTATTCAGCTAAATAGAAACCGAAGGGAGGGGGGAGGGTTAAACCAGAATATAGTAAACTTGCAGAAAGAGGAGAGAGTTAGAGAGTGGACTTGTACACTCACATCAATGGTGAGACTGATTCGTTTGCTCTGCCCTCGACCCCCCTTTTCTAGGAGACATCTGGAAGTGAGCTCTGGTCATCTAGTCTTTCCTACCTGTAGAAAATATAAATGTTATAAAAACTCACCTCTCGCCAGGCGAAAAGCACTGTCATTAGGGAAACATGGGCGGCTGGAATACTTGGGGGCCTGGCCTAACTCTCCTGCTTGAATAAACTGTGTAGATCAGGGTCGAGCTGACACTTGGCCCTGCCGTTGGCACTTGACAGCTGCCCTGGAAGGCTTATGTTTGACTCTGCATTGTTTTTAATTGTTCTGTTTTCCAGACCTGTGTTCCCAGAGAACTTCCACACCAGAGCAGGGAATCTTGGTTTGAAAACTCAGCCCTGGTCCGCCATAAGCTTCAGACTAAACTAAATAAACGTGGATGAAAAGGATACTGGAAATGTGTTTGAAGATTCTAAGAAAATCCTCGGAGCAAAAACAACAAAGGCGGGACCAGGAAGCGAAGTATTAATTTCACGTCCCTCCATTAGCTTTCCACCTGTTCTGTCTGATCTTTACTCAGCCCAGCGAGGGGAAAGGGCTAATGTGAAGCACATTTATATCAACAAACCTGCTGGAAAACAGGCCTAATTCTCCCACTGAGCCTGTGCCCTCCCCTAGTGAAGGCAGTTTCCCGGCCTGGCTGGGAGCCAGCTGTGGCAGGCTGGTGTCCATAACTGTGGCTAATGACAGCACACTTTCACTCCAGGGGTGCCATAATTGCCCAGAGCAGTTTACAGATCCATTACTTTATGGCCATATTTCAGAAGAGGGGTCAGCCCAGAACCAGACTCTTCACAGAGCAGTGGACAGAACCAGCCTCAATTTGGCCCCAGGTCCTCCCCTGATTTAAAACTTCGGTAGGCTTGTATTCTTATTTCCTTTGTTTTATATTGCTGTCTCTTCTCTTTTTAAAAATAACCTTGTGTAAGTATGTGCATGGACGCACGGGTGCATGCATATGTGTGCATGCATTCGTGTGTAATGTGTTTGTGCGTGTGTAGTTGCTCGTGTGTGTGTATGTATGTGCCTGTGTGTGTGTGCCTGTGTGTGTGTGTATGTGTGTGTGTGCGACTGTGGTGGGGGGGCTGCGGTGTGTATATGTGTGTGTGTATATGTGTGTGTGTGTGTGTATGTGTGTGCATGCCTGTGCATATACAGGCCCGAAGTCAACTTTGAGTATCATTCCTCTACAGTCATCCATTTCCCCTTTTGAGACAGAGTCTCTCATTAGCCTGGAAGTAGTCAAGGAGTGGCTATTCCTCCCTGGTACCTCCCTGCTTGTTCCTCCCTCTGTAGAGCTGGAATTACACTTGTGTCTCACCCCATGGAATTACACATGTGTATTGCATGGATTCTGAGGGGCACATGTCTTCAGGCATGCACAGAGATCACGTCACTGTCTGAGCCAGCCTCTGAGTCCAAAGTACCTGCTCCTCTAATAAAACTCCATCCGGGAGCCACACCGCAGTGAGAAGGAAGGGCTAGAGGAGAGGGGGCAATGGCCGGTGAGTCAGAAATCCACCTTCAACTGTTCATCAGCTCTACAAAACCTGGACAGCCAAAAGATCACAGAGCCCAGAGGCGCTCTCCTTCCAGGCCTCAGTGTGGCAGGCTGCTGTCCTCATGGGTCAGGATTTACTGAGACTGCCCTGAACTGTATTCATGCAACCCCAGGGAGAGTAACCCAGGACACATCTGTATTACATAGTTTAACCTGTTGCTCGCAGGCTACAAACCTATACAGCAGATCACTGCGCTGAACGCTGTAGGCAATTCTGACACAATGGCAAGAATCGATGAATCTAAATACATTTAGACAGAAAACAGGCGCAGTAAAAAAAAATGATATAGAAGGTTGTTCAGGGCTGCTTGGGTACTGCGTGCGGTGGCCAGGGATGTTACTGTACAGTCTACACTTGAACTCTAGTATGTTCATGAGAATGATCTCCTTAATGATAAGTTAGGTCACTGAGATTTTCCAAATTGCTTATTATACCAGAGTACCATTACAAGCATGCAGTGACTGTGCATGGTATGGCCATAGCTATGACCTCCCAGGCATTGGGACACCTTGTTCTAATGTCACAGGATGGGTCTAATGCCACTGCAGAAAATGTCATGGTGTGGAGTAAGACTACACATGCACAATGGAAGAAACTCTATGGTAATTTGCATTTCCTCAAAGGTGAAGGAAATCTTGGAGATAGACTAGAAAGAGCCTAGGGCTGCCGTTCCACCTGGCTGGGCTGGGCATTTCCCAGAGGAGAGCAGGGGCTGTGCTGAAAAAACAAAGGAGGCCTGTGTGTATGTGTGTGTGTGTGTGTGTGTGTGTGTGTGTGTGTATCTGTGTCTCGGTGTGAATATGTATGAGTGTGTGTGTCTGTATGCGTGTGTATGGGTGTGACAGAATGTGTGTCTGTATGTGTGTGTGTGTGCATTTGTGTCTCTGTGTGAGTGTGTGCATATGGTCTGTGTGTCTGTATGTGTGTGTGGATGTGAGAGTGAGTGTGTGTGTGTGTTTGTGTGTGTGTTTGTGTGTGTGTTTGTGTGTGTGTGTGTTTGTGAATGTGTGTGTGTTTGTTTGTGTGTGTGTATCTGTGTCTCCATGTGAGTATGTATGAGCGTGTGTGTCTATATGTGTGTGTATGAGTGTGACAGAATGTGTCTCTGTATGTGTGTGCATTTATGTCTCTGTATGAGTCTGTGTGTTTGTATGTGTGTGTGGATGTGAGAGTGAGTATGTGTGTGTGTTTGTGAATGTGTGTGTGTGTTTGTGTGTGTGTGTTTGTTTGTGTGTGTGTTTGTGTGTGTGTGTTTGTGAGTGTGTGTGTGTTTGTGAATGTGTGTGTGTTTGTGAGTGTGTGTGAGTGTGTGTTTGTGTGTGTTTGTGAGTGTATGTGAGTGTGTGTGTTTGTGTGTGTATGTATGTGTGTGTGTGTATCTGTGTCTCGATGTGAGTATGTATGAGTCTGTGTGTCTGTATGTGTGTGTGGATGTGAGAGTGAGTGTGTGTGAGTGTGTGTGTGAGTGTGTGAAGTGTGAGTCCTCTAGCTGAGGGGGCTGCTGATATGGAAACTGAATTTGTGTGACTGGAAGTATGAGAAAAAGGAAAAACAAAGAAAGAGGAGGGGGAGAGAGGGAAGAAGGAAGAGAGGAAGGGAGGAGGGAGAGATGGAGGGAAGAGAAAGGAAGAAAGAGAAAAAGGGAAGAAGGAAGGAAGGAAAATAAGGCAAGGGAGGGGAGATGAAGGGAATGAAGAAGGAAGAGGAGAAAAAGGAGAAAGAGAAGGAGAAGAAGGGAGAGGAATAGAAAGAGAAGGAAGGGAGAATGCTGATGCCCATGGCTGCCTCTGGTTAAGCTCACTGGGTTACAAAGAAATCCCAAAAGCATCCGTGTAAGAAGGGAGCTTGGGGCGGGGGTGGGGGGTGGGGGAGGCTGACAAGGGTGGAGGGAGATAAGAGACCAGGATCAGGGAGAGGAATCATAATCACAGATATGTACAAAGTATCAAAAAATGTATTTCATAAAAGAAAAAAAAAGTGTTTGCTTTGCAAACCAAACCTAAACTTGGAAATAAGAAGCCACAAAGGCGCACTTAGTAAGTGTAACTCGCGCTTAGTGTTGTCAGCGCTGCCCGGGGTTTTAATAGATGTCTCTGAATTATAGTCCTTGAATAAAATAGGGCTTACACATCTTCCCTCTCTCCACATATTTTACTTCTCGTGTCTCTCCGGATGGCCATACACGGCCTCTTCAGTTTGAACTTACATCCATCCCTAAGCCCTTCCCTGTGTAGTGGCAACTGTATAATGGAGACTTTCTCCAGGTCTTCGCTCCCTGTCTGCAGCAATGAAGATTACAGCACCCTGAAGTAGCCCAGGCACAGCTAGCTCTCCAGCCTGACTGTAACTGCTGTCAGTTTGGGCCAACACACCATGTCCCTCTCCAGGAGGTTAAGTTAGGAGTTCTGAGCGAAGTCCACTTCGAGCTGAGTCTCCCAATGGATCGCTGCGGAGTTGCACTAGGATCTCACAGTTGATGCTACCACCTAAGATCTCCAGATCCACGTGATCACACTACTATGCCCCTGTCCACTTGTGTGGCTGCCAATGTCTTGTCATTTTACACACACAAAAAAAGACAATCACGGCCCCTCTCTTAACTTTTATCTTACAGAGTCCAATCAGAAGTGCAATAAAAGTAAAATGTAAAGTGTGCAACTGGCCCTATGTGGGTGAAGGTGAAAGAACCTCAAAATGATCATCCTACTAAATGAGGATGGGAGACACAACAGCCTCCACAGGAAAAAGAGTGAAGGTGGGCATCTGTATTAGAATTTATCTATAGCCTCTCGACATTGATGCTGAACATGGGGCTAGAAAAACCGGAAGCATACACACAACCCAGCACCCGTCCTATCACTGCAAATTGGGTTGCCCATCTGATTGTTGTTCTTCCTCCTCTATCCAAAGCATTCATTCTGTCTCTTACTGTTGGTCCTTAAATGTCCAAGAAAAGAAAGCTAAGCTTCAGAGAAGGAAACCATCGATTCTTCTGCTTCTACTGTAGGCAGTCTCTGCTTCTACCTTCCTAGCCATGTAAGAGCACAGACCATTCCTCACAGAGACAAAGAGGAACAAACAGTCCTTCGGAAGGTTCTGTACATGTAGCCTGAGATAGCCAGGGTCCAAGACAGAAATGGCTGGCTGTGTCTCATGCTCCCAAGTCAAAAGGTCATGAACAGTGCCCAACCAACCTAAGTCATGTATGTTAATATCTATATCAGGTACATAGGTCGATGGTAGATAGATAGATAGTTTGGTAGATAGATAGATAGATAGATAGATAGATAGATAGATAGATAGATAATAAGTAAGAGATAAATGGGTGAGAATTTTTATTCCTGGAATTACACAGGTTCATTAAAAATCATTCCCAGAGATGGAGTCATGAGAGCAAAACAGAACCCTTACACAAAATAGGGAGTCAGCTTCCTGAGGTAACTGGAATCTATTTCCAGGAAAGAGATTAAAAGTCAAGGCAAAGGTTGGGCAATCTCCCTGGGAGTCAGTTCACATTAGCTCCTCATCCCTTACAGATGCCAACCCTCAGAAGGAAAGCCAAAGGAGGATACATACAGTGTGACAGCCTCCATCAGAGCCTCACATCTGAGTTCACCTAGAGAAGTACTTGCCGAGTTTATTATAAGATATGGAAGTGGAGAGAAGCCAGTTCCCGTAGGCGCAACAGGATTCCTTTCAGAGTCCCGAGGACCAGGATGGCACACAAGCTCCTTTCGAGTCCCAAGGACCAGGATGGCACACAAGCTCCTTTCAGAGTCCCGAGGACCAGGATGGCACACAAGCTCCTTTCGAGTCCCGAGGACCAGGATGGCACACAAGCTCCTTTCAGAGTCCCGAGGACCAGGATGGCACACAAGCTCCTTTCATAGTCCCGAGGACCAGGATGGCACACAAGCTCCTTTCAGAGTCCCAAGGACCAGGATGACACACAAGCTCCTCTAGAACTGAACGTACTTCTCCTTTTCCAGCCTCCTGCAGTCGTGTCCCTGCTACATGTGGTCTTACCCCAAGAAAATCAGCTGAGTGACCATGGTACCGGAGAGGCATCCTGTAGACCTTTGGTGGCTACTGGGAGATGGGAGCCAGAGATCAATCAATGAGAGACCAGATTGTTGCCTCAGAGTTTGTGCTTGAGTATGAGGAAGTCTAAAACTCAAATCTCCCTCAGAGTTTATCATGAACATTGAACTGAAAAAGTAAATAAATAAATAAACCATTCATCATCAATTGTTTGCATGATTGGCTCCATGGTTCAAATATACAAAGAGAAAGAAATAGACACTATAGACACTGCTACAATATTTCTTCCCCAGGGAGGTCTCATGGTCAGACTTAAACAAAAATCAAACGTCTCCCGGAGACAGACCCATGACAAGTTGACAAGTTCCCCGACTATTGTCTGAACAAGTTAGATGTCAAATCACACTAGCCCCATGTTACCGGAATGGTCCCAAGAGTAGCACCAACCAAAGGGACAGCGAGCAGACTTGTCTAAACCTCATCAGACACATAAATGCCCAAATCATAAGCTTAAGTGTCCCCCGGAGCACAGGGAAGTCTGCAGAATACATTAAGATCCCAGCGGTGTTTTCTCTCCTTCCTAATATTTCCAGCCAGTGTTTCTACAAGAAGTTTTGGGGTCAGGCAAAGGGTATCAGGTTTCCTTATAACCTATCATTTGCTCTGGGTTTTACTCCACATGGATTCTGTTGAAATCATAATTTTGCCAGTAAACTACTTAGACGTCTTAAGAATCTCAGCAGCCTGCACCACAGAAGAACCAACCCTAAGGAGCGGAGGACTCAACGTAATTTTTGGTGATTTGTTTAGTAAAATATAACTGTTTTCAGGAAACGTATTTTTAACTCTTTTCGTTTCCAAATGTCCACCTACGAAATGATATGTTTGGCCTCGTCCACACTGGGATTATGGCTAGCATAATAAAACTCCAGGAGTTATATACTGAGCATAATAAAAGTGATAGTTTATTAAATCCAATATAAAGCAATAGACAACACAAAGGCTAACATATTAGGAAGGTAAGCCATTTTGACCTGGGCTGCAGGTTTATTGGTTTTCTGCATCTGCAGGTAGTTACATGCAATTTTACTATCTCCTGCTCAATATAGTGTTCTGATTAAAACCCCACTTATTACTTATCTGGTTATACTTTTATTAGCTTGCACCCAGCGTGTATCACCTAACGCAATTTAGTCAGACACCTTGTCTAGAAGCAGATGGGAGGAATGCTTTGAAAAGGATGAACAGGCATCCATTAAAACACACGAAGAAGAAAGCTGAGAAGCCAAGGGTGGTTACGACCCTCTGATGGAGAAATCCGTCCCCCGGAGCCCTAATCTGTCTTCTGCAGTGTGAGCAAGCCACCCCCCCACACCCGACCCCCGACACACACATGTTCTGCTGGGCCTGAGATGCAGCTGCCACCATGAAATGGCTGAACCCAAATCCAGGCATCTGAGCTGCAGGCCGGAGCGCGTGTGCTCAGACATACCACAAGGTTGTCACAGTTTCCTCCCTCCCTGTGTTCCCTGGTACATTCTGAGGGTGGGAAAGGGTAGATGCAGAGGTGTGATGGGTCATGCCAAGGAAGACAGAAGTGAAGGTGACTGTCAAGGACACGGACAAAGACAAAGGGGCTAGTCAGAAACAGGTCCGTTTTCTGAGGATGGCAAGGCTGAGGCTGCCTACAGGGAAGCAGCCAGGGTGGATGAAACTAGCAGTCCTGGCCGTTTACAGAGAGTTCATTGACAATCAGTACCCAAACTGGGGAAGAATGTAAAAACATGCCTCATGATGCCTCTGTTCCAGGATCCAGGGCCGCAAGTGAGCCGGTCAGAAGGGTATCCCAGTGTGTCACAATGGGAGGGACAGGAAATGTCCTCCTGTCCTGACTCCATGTTATCTTTTATGAGCTTGAGACCAGGTACTATGAAAACCTTCAAAGCTTTGCTGTCTACCCCATGTAGTGGTGTGTGTGTGTGTGAGTGTGTGCGTGTGTGTGAGTGTATATGCGTGTGTGTATGAGTATGTGTGTGTCCATGTGTGCATGTGTGTGTGTTTGTATATGTGCATGTGCATGTGTGTCCGTGTGTGCATGTGTGTGTGTGCATATGTGAGTGTGTATGTGAGTGTGTGTGAGTGTATGCGTGTGTGTGTGAGTGTATGTGTGTGTGTTTCCAGAAATAATGCTGAGAGTTAAGTTTGGGCTGGCTTATTAAAAGATTTTATATATTTTTATTTATGTGTCTGAGTATTCTGTCTGCAAGTGCGCATGCATTCATGTGCACCAAGTATGTGCAGAGCTTGCAGAGGCCAGCCAGCATTCGAGCCCCTGGGACCAGTGTTATATGTGGTTGTGAGCTGCACTGTAAGTGTTGGGAGCTGAACTCAGGTGCTCTCTGAAATCAGCAAGTGCACTTTTCCGCTGATCCACTTCTCCAGCCCCTACTTTTGGTTTTCATCTTGTTTGATTTAGAGTATTTTTGATGTAATTTATGAGTGGCCATTACATAAAAATGATTTTAGAAAACCTTGGGTTTTCTTATTTTTTTAGTTCTGCCTAAAACACTGTTTATTGGCTTTGAAACTATGTCAGTTGCTCTGAAGGAAGGCAGAGGTGCAGCCCAGCTCCTCACTGTGTCTAACTGACGTAGTCTTTGTGAGTTAAGCCTGTGACTCTTGAGTAACCTTGGGAAATGCATTCTTATTGGCTAAAAAAGAAGATACAGCAGTGGGGTTTGCTTGCAGAGCAGCTTGCCTCTTCTAAGGCACGGTTCACACATTATTAAACAGCAGCAGCAGTTCCACGAGCTGAATGTTGTCCCATTTTAGAGGAAATAGAAATCAGAATTAATGTATTTATGCAGAAGCTTTATGATCTCTACAGAACCCTGGGATTCTTATGCTAAGGAAACTTAAACATCATCTACTTCTGCCTTCCTGGCATAGAAGTAGAAACTCTAAGGCTGGAGAGATGGCTCAGAAGTCAAAGCGCTCGCTATTCAACAGGAGGACTGGATTTCAGATCACCAGAACCCACAGAAATGCTGGACTGGCAGAGCCGCCGATAGCAAGCTGGAGTCCAAAACAAGCCACCTCGTCAAGTTCTGTGTTTGACTGAAAGACTCTGCTTCCACAAACAAGATGAGAGCAATGGAGGAAGATTCTTCATACCAACCTCAGGCCTTCACATGCACATGCATACATGTGACACACACTGGCACACACGTGTATGCCCACACACTTGTGAATGTACATACAATACCCATGCATACCACACACACACACACAAACTCATGAAGAGAAACATGTTGAAAGTCAGCCCTTGCTCCAGGAGCTAAGGATTTATGGTCTGGTGGCCTGTGACTCACAGTGAGGCACAATGGACAAGGTCTCTGGCTCTCTGAACCAGACACGAGGGGGTGGGCAAGGAGGAGAACCGGGAAATCTACCTGCCAGTAAAGAAGGGGAGCAGAAATGGTGGGGGAACAGGTCATTCCTGGCTCCAGAGCTATCATCTAGTCTGAAAACGCTCTACCACACCAGACACACAAATTGACTTAACTACACTCCAGCTTCGTGGTTGTGCAGGCCAGCTTCCCTAAGATGCCAACTCTAAGATGCAGATTAGCATACAGGAAGTATTCCCTGTAGGAATACTCCCATGGGACCCCAGAAGGCCACAAGGGCAAGTGGAGGAGAAGGGTACAGGGTTATCTCCATAGAAGCTAAGGCCAAGACTACAGGGAAAACATTGAAGTTAGGAAGGCTGAAAGGACCACCTCCACCCTAGGACAGAGATGCTGGCTTTGTGCACACGCAGTCTGCCCACTCGTCAGATGTGAACTGCTGCTGGACACAGCAGAGCTCTCTTATTAATGTCCTTGCCCAGAGAGGGCTGATGACTGAGGGTCTTGGGCCAGCACTATTCCCTACTTGTGCCAGGAAAGGCTGCCAACACTAAGGAGGCTCTCAGTGCCCACTACAGTAGAAGGAACAATAACATCCCAGTGATCACATTGGAGCTTGACTCCAGATACTAGGCAATCTTAGAATGCTTTGCTGATTCCGTGGTGTGGCGCTGGTGAGCACTGAGACACACTGCACATGTCCCACGTGTTCACTCAGCATTCTGTTGTCATTGCTGTTATTTACAAATGCCTTTTCAGGAGTTGGAGGGATGGGTGGCTCAGTGGTTAACAGCTCTTGCTCCTCTCCAAGAGGACTGGCGTTCAGTTCCCAGCAACAACATGGGTGGCCAACAACCATCTGTGACTGTACCTTTTGAGTCTCTCTCTCTCTCTCTCTCTCTCTCTCTCTCTCTCTCAATGTCTCTCTCTCATACACACACACACACACACACGAAACAGACAGAGAGACAGAGGAAGAGACAGAGGCATAAATAAAAGTAAAATTAAATTCCTAAAAGAATGACATTACAGGTGCCATGTGCTGAGAGCCAAGAAGCTCGTGGAACGCAACTGATCGGTCTTCCTACAGATGGACCTCAGGCACCTGGGAAGGATACGTGGAGCCTTGAGCAGCTCAGAAAGCTGTGACAGCGCTCTACTTCACCCAGGCTTTTGGTTTTCTTTGGCTGGGGTAGGGAATGTGAATCACCACTTGTGTTGAAAAGTATTTTTATTTTCTGGGAAACTTTGATTACTAAAGATAACTTAATTCCCTCTCTGTGTCTGTAGTCAAATATGTGTCAGGGAGAGGACACACTTTACTATTTATTACAGGCTCCAAAATCCCCTTCCTTACCAGGAAAGCATTTGTTCCAGACCCAGCATGAGCTAACCCCAAGTGTGCGGAGCCATGCCTTCAGTTTAGAAGCCTGGGATGCCTGCTGTATTAACACTCCCCCCCCCCACACACACACTTTGATGGCAACAGTGCTCACTCTTTACACTGGGAACAAACCTCCCCCCCTTTCCTTATCATCTGGACCAGGAAGCGCTTTCCCCTCCCCACTCCCTGCACCTTCAGCTAAGGGGTCCGTCCGGGAGAGACATAGAGCCAAGCCAGGCTCTCTCTCTCTCTCTCTCTCTCTCTCTCTCTCTCTCTCTCTCTCTCTGTCTGTCTGTCTATCTCTCTCTCTCTCTCTGTCTCTGTCTCTGTCTGTCTCTGTCTCTGTCTGTCTCTGTCTCTGTCTCTGTCTCTCTCTCTGTCTCTCTCTCTCTCTCTCTCTCTCTCTCAAAGTTAATTATAGACCTGACAGAGACGAGGGCAGAAAAGTGTGGGAAGTCATTTCTCTTATTAGTGGTTGCCCAAATAAACATTCCACTAGTTAAGTACTTTGCTCCTGACCTTTCTGAAGCCCGATTGTCTAATGTTCTCACTGATTCTTTACAAAAAGCTGTGACTTGCCAATGAATTGCATTTGTCTCTTAAGGCCCCATGGTAGTAACCGTGAAAACTACATTTGCTTTCAAGGAAGAAGAGAGACAGATGATCTTGGTTTCTCTTAGGAAGATTTTAGAAGGTGTTGAAGCAGAAGCCCGAATACTTAGTACATTTCCACCAAGCTCTTAAGGGTAGGTATGTCAGCACCATAACAATATTACATTTTAAACAACTCACAGATTTAGATTTTCTTCTACAGAGTTCTTTCTTCCCATATATAGAAAAAACTACAGAATAACTGATACCAAGTCATAATCCCAACCTCCCTCCTTGACAGTGATTGAGGGATAGATTTTATATTTAAACTGATCTCCTGGGATAACTGGTTAACTGAAGAGCGAGGGTCCTCCTGCTAGAAGGTGACATCTCTCTCAGAGCATCATTCATTTATATCCCATTACGGGTTCTTTAGGATGTATTAAGGAGCACATTATCTCAAACTAGGAAGACTATGGAGAGGACTTCTAGTAAAAAAATCTGTATAAGTTACTGTGGTGTTGCTATGATAAAACACCATAACCAAGGCACTTTATGGAAGGAGGGGTTTATTTATGCTTATGGTTTTCAAAGACTAAGAGTCCATCATGGCAGCAAGCAGTAGGTATGGCTATAGGAGCGGAAGCTGAGAGCTCACACCTTGAACTGCAAGCATGAGGCAGAGAAATGGAGTAAGCACCCTGGAACCTGCCCAAGGCTTTGGAATCTTAATGGTCACCCTCAGTGATACATTTCCTCAGTAAGGCCACAGCTTTTAGACCTCCTCAAGCAACTCTATCAACTGGAGGCCAAGTATTCAAATGAATGAGCCTACAGAGGACACTTCCTGTTCAAACCACCACTAAGTCCCTTACAGACCCCTAACCTGGAAGAGATCAGCTGCGCAGATGACCCATGAGCACTTAGTATGTGCGATAGCAATGCTAGTTCCTCTAGCTGCTTTCAAGGTGAACGGGATGAAGGCCTTTAAAGAGCTAGCAGAGTCAAGATGTTTGGATGAGGCAGGTTAAAACAAAAACAAAACAAAAAGTAGAGGCTGCAAAACAGACGCAGTCCCAGGGCTGGGATTCCTAGTGAAAAGCAAGACTTCATTAGATGAAGTGAAAGAACTGGAGGTACCTGAAAAATACGGAGAAACCATCTCTCCTGGTCACGGAGGTGTTGAAAACGCAGTTCTGCGGCTGATCTCGCACATGGAAAGATGAACTCTAGGCGGATCTGCACTATCTTAAAGAGGAGGCTCCTGAAGGCCTCTGTGATGCCCCCAGCCACACCACGTCTTCAGTGAGACAACAGTGTCTTCAATAGTGCACTAAGACAGCTGACTCCAGCTCTACGTGGAAGCTGGGCCATGGGAGAGAGGCCAACCTTCTTGTTGTTACAACACAAAAGTTCACTTGGGACATATCAAAGAACTAAATATAAAAAATAAATCTACAAGCTTCTACTGAAAGGAAATACAAATATTTCTTCATGGTCTTGGGGTATTTTAATGATGTTTCAGTCAAAAAGCATTAGCTATACATATATATATATATATATATATACCCCAAATAAATTGAATTATTAAGCCTCTAGTAATCAAAAAGAAACAAAAAGCAAGTTATAGAGCTAGAGAGATTCGCTCTACATAACTTTGCTTTTGAAAGACATAAAAAATGACAAACATGGAAAACAGTCCTATGGTGAACTTTCATGGAAGAGACACCGTGGGCAGTTGGTGCTTGAGAATTCACTAGCTGCTAGCTTTTAGTTGATGGGGAAATGAAAATCACATACAGCATGGCTATCCTCATAGCCGAAATCAAAGACAGATAACATCAAAAAATAAGGAAGGGTATAGAGGGATTGTAACAGAGTCAAGCATTGGGGAAAGGCTGAGTAACCTCATGGGAGAGAGTTAAAAACACCCTGGGGTACCACAATCTCCAACAGCAAAGGAAATATGCATTCACAGAGATGCTCATGGCAGCTTGACAACCGACAGAAGTAGCAAGTGATCTAACAAGACAATGCATCAATAAATTGTGACATAGAAAGCAAAACGCTACTCCATGACAATAAAGAATAAATGGCTGCCGGGTTGATGTCTTGATCTCAGGACCACCTTCCCTCTTGAGGGCCACACAGAGCCTTTATCACACTATCCAAAACTATCAGCGTTGAAATGCCAACACCAACAATGTTCCTGCTGTTCAACGTTAAGTGAAAGTGAGTGAACTGTTTTAATGAAAACAATCAAGCTTGTCAAAACAGCTACATTTAGTGATGAAACTGATACTGTGAGCTTGGATGGAACATAGTGGTAGAGGGCTTGCCTCGCGTTTTCACAGACCCTCCAGGCAATCTTCAGCTCTCAGGCAAGTGCACACACACACACACACACACACACACACAAACATACACACATACACACACACACAAACATACACACACACACAAAATGCATACATACATACATACATATGTACATATGCACAAACAACCATACACACAAAATACATACATACATACATATGCACACATAACCATACATATAAAATAAATGTATACATATATATGTACATATGCACATGCAAAAACACAAAGTATATACATATATGCATATGTACACATAACACAAAATATATGCATATATACATCTGTACATATGCACATGCAAACACACAAAGTATATACATATATATATACATATACACAAACACACACAAAATATATGCATATATACATATGTACATATGCACATGCAAACACACAAAATATATACATATATATATACATATACACAAACATACACAAAATATATGCATATATACATATGTACATATGCACATGCAAACACACACAAAGTATATACATATATACATACATATGTAAACACAAACACACAAAATATATGTATGCATACATACATATGTACATATGCACATGCAAACACATATACCAAGTATATACATATATGTTGCAAGAATATAAAAAATGAATCTACCCCGCAAACTTGCTTTCCCGCTAGGCCACGTTCTTGTGCCAATACTGTTCAGCTTCAACACTAAGTTCCGGTGGGTTTTTGTTATTTTCTCCCAGCAAGCTACATCTCACTCGCAGGCAACTCTTTACATACCCCCACAGTCATTCATCCAGAAATGACTAGGACCCTGTAAGTAAAGCATGACTCTTAAGGCCTTAATATCCAATCAGATTTATAATAGTAAGATCACAATTTCCAAGATGCCAATACAATAATTTCAGAACCAAATAATAAAGACAATATTTTAACCCAATTAATCTATTTTGTAAAAACCTTTGCTTGGTTGTATAACCACGTGGGGTCTGACTCCTCATCATCCTCTGACTCCATGATGAAGATCCTTCTCCTCCTGCTCCTCTGACCTTTTTCCTCCTCCAACTCTAGCTCCACCTCTCTATTCCTGTCCAATCACAGGCCTGTCACTGCCCTAATGTGATTGGACAGAGAAAATGCTGCAGCACATATATACATACATATGCACACACAAACACACAGAAAATTTATACAAACATACACACATAAAATGCATACATACATACATACATACATACATACATACATACACAGTTGCATGAACAACCATACACACAAAATACATACATACATACATACATACACACACACAACCACACACAAAAATATATATACATACATAGATACATATACACACATGTAGCCCGCGTGGTCCTCTCGCCGGGAAGAAGACACGTGGACACTAGGTTCCTTCTGCAGCAACCAACATTTTATTGTCTCCATCCATAGGGAAAAAAGGGGTCGAGCCCAAAATCTGCACTGCTGATGTATACCACAGTGCAGGGTATCTGCCCACAGCGTGGCGTGTCTGCTCATGATTGGCTGTCCGCTCATTACCCTACGTAACACCCCAGAATGGGCCGTGACATGGCGTCTTTTCACTCTACACACATGCGCAAACAGTTCTCTACGCACATGCACAAACAGTTGTTTACTCGACAGCGGAAGTAGGCGCCATCTTGCCATGGCAAATGCCTGTCCCGGCTCCCCACACACACACAAACACACACACAAAATATATACATACATACTTATGCACACACACACAAAGTCGTACTTTGGAGGAAGGATGTCTTCAATGTCTGGCTTAGTAAAAAGGCATTTGGATTTTCAAATTTGCTTCTCAATTCATGTTACAATACCATATTTCCTGTAGCCTTGGGGAAGAAAAAAATGGGTGTAAAATTATTTTGTAGTCTATAACAGCACAGAAAACGGAGCAGGACAATTGTTACTTATAAAACCACTTGACCTTATGGGCATTCTGAAAAGCGTCTTGGGGACTTCCAGGGTCACACTTCGGGAACCTCTCAAAGACATGCTACATTTACTGGCAACTTAGGGAAGGGAGAGCTTCCTCGGCTACAGCAATCATTACTGGCACAGCTTGGGCCTAATCGGGGTGGCGAGGTGTCAAAGGAAGAAGGGGTTTGATGAAGATGGTTCCGATTTCGATCTGTGCAGTAAAACACGTAGTGAGATGCACAGCGTTTAACTGTATGATTCTGTGTTTTAGTCACAGGCCACAGAGTCAACCAATACATTCAAACTAAGGCAAGATGGCAGGGAAAAGGGGAAGAGAAGCTTCAAAAGCAAACTAGACAAACAGAAAATAAGAGAGTGGATACTTGTGCCACCATGGCATTCCCCTTTCTTCAGGCACACTAAGCAAGTGTCCCACCACTAAGGCGCATCCCAGGAAGTTTGCTTATCTTTGTGTGACAAAAACTCATGTAGCTCAGGCTAGCTTTGAACTTCTCACCCTCCTGCCCCCACCTCTGGACTGCTGGAATTAGAGGCACACACCGCTAGGCCCAGTTTCCCCGGTACATTTAGTATTGTCGTTGTCATCATCATAGTTGATTAACTAATTAATGTTGAGATACAGTTTCCCTGAATTGTTCCAGATGACCTCTTTCTTATACCCATGTGCCTCAGCCTCTCAAGCAATTTGTTTGCGTGAACTTACTCTTAATGATTCTCTTGAAGCAAAAACTTCTAACAAATGAAATTCTAAGACTATTTCTTTCCCTAGTTGCCTCATGGCTTGATGTGGGATGTTTAGACAACTCTACCGAATAGGCAAACGTATGACTGGGATACTTATGAAAAAATGTCACTAAGAAATGGGGACGGACTCCTTTCCCTTCAGAATGCAAAGCTCTGAAGGCCTGAGTTTCTCCGAGATTTCCACAAGGAACCTAAAGCTTTGGATTGACAGTGCTCACACCTGAAGTGACCTTCAGCAACACTCATTTTTGTGAGCAAGAAAAATAGACCCTCTCTTAACGCTTGCTCTGACAGCTACCTCCTCCCCTCCTCCCTTCCTCCCTTCTTTTTCTCCCTCCCCTCCTCCCTTCCTTCCCTCCCTCCTTCCTGTAGCCCACTGGTTAAGTTTCCTCTGAGGCTTCCCCTGGGAATCTGCCACCTCTCTTAGGTGACTTGGAGCAAACAATTCCTAGAAGTCCCTCTTCTCCAGGTGTCCTTGATGGCCTCCATCATGAGGCCCCTCTGGATCTTTCTAGGTCTTTTCTTGGGACATTAGCAGGAAGGCTGTATGCACTATTGTTAGCATGGGAAATGAAGTGTACACGGGCTGCTCATCCTTCAAAGATGAGCAGGGAGAGAGAAATGGATTCCCTGAGGGCAATTCAAAGGAGAAAGCTTACATGTGTTTGTGGAGGACATCATGAATTTTATTGCATTTACCCCTTTTGGTTATTTATCATCATCAACATCAACATCATCATCATCATTTCAAAAGAAATGTACACTCATGGGGAATCACAAGGTAGTGCCGCATGAAACCATCCAATATCTAGTTTCCCTTTATTAGTCTTCCCCAGGGCAACATGGCTCACTCCTCCAGGTATGTTTTGCTACAGAGTAAATGTACAATCCATGCTGTTGAGAGATTCCTTAGGAACCCACTATTTTTTTTTCTTTTTCTTTTTTTTTAGATATTTTATTTATTTACATGTAAATTTCTCCATTCCCAGTTTCCCCTCCAAAAAACA
>NW_022196891.1:81311811-81375994 GCF_008632895.1 Mastomys coucha
ACAATTTCTGTATCCACTCCTCTGTTGAGGGACATCTGGGTTGTTTCCAGGTTCTGGCTATTATAATTGGTCACACATCAGGCCTCAACAGATACAAGGAACCCACTATTTTAAAACAATATTCCAGGGAACATGGAAAGTACCAGCTGCAGTCGTTGCCTTTGGGTGGTCACTAGCTCTTCTTCCAGTAGGAGTAACGGATATAGGTTCTAGAACATTTCACAGAGTTAGACATTCACAAGGCCTAACCAGTGGGAGGTAGGAGTCTTAGTAGTGACCCCTCAGAGACATGTGGCTGGGGAAGGTTTTTTTCCCAAGGAATGCAATCTCTAGCCCAAAGGGAGTAATCACCAGTATTTTATGTTTTTTAATCACATGATAGCTTGCTTTAAACTAATGGATAAGTAGAGTTTAAAAATCTTCACAGGAAGGTGCTTGGTACTACAATTTCAAAACTAACTCCTTTTAAGCAATGCAATGCATTTACAAACATTACAGGGTCAAGTTATATTATAGAATTCAAAATAAAAGTGTGTCACTCGGGGACACAGACAATTCTGTAGCCAGAAAATTAATTTGCAGAAAACGCAGGGATCACTAAAGGATTTCATGCCACCTAGAACAGGGCAGCCTCTAACATCAACAGACAGAGCAAGAAAAGGAGTTCTGGCTCCTTTCCTTTCTTGTAGCCCAACAAAGGGCCAGCTTATCAAAAGGCAGGAGTCATATCATGCCTGGGGCACCGGTGGATTGCCAGGCTCCACAGCTTAGTAAACCTCACAGTAGGCCAGGCTTAGTTGCCACACCCTCAACTTCACCCCCATGTGGAGAGTACATTGTGGGTCTAACAAAAAACTGTTCATGATACGCCTAGCTTATCCTCAAATACACATAACTGGTACCTGAGTCCATGGGGGAAGATTGGGTTCTTTTTGCAATCCAAACAGGGCCTCATTTCTCCTTGTGAATGAGCACTAACAAATGCTGTTGGATGTGGGGAGGATTGTCAAAAAGCTTGGCAAATACGCTCTCTTAGGAGTGGGGCTTGTCCTCAGTAGCAAAGCACCATGCCTTCTCTTGGAAGCCTCCACTGCCCTTTCTTACACGCTGCTCTCTCGCACGCTGCCATATGTTACCGGTGCGTAAAGCACTTAAGGTGCTGTGGTAAAATGGATCTCTGCCCACATGTCCTTTCTAGTCCCATCCTTCATCTATTCACCTCTGGGCTGGGGTGTCCTCCTAGAAGCTGATTAATTTAGGCATCTTTAGCCCTGTGGTCCAATTCAAACTGATGCATTTGTCTCCTTTCGCACTCAGGATGGCGGGCTGCTGTTGGCTCCTGACCACACGTATCAAGGCGAAGGAGAAATCTCAGCATGACAGAGTTTCTCAGCGTCCACCTCTAAGAGCTGATTCCAGGACCGACAGGAGTCGTTTCTAATAGATGGTGCAAAGCTAATGGGTTAAATATTGTACATGAGTTCTGCTCCTTATAAAACAGACCTGACCAACTGTACTCAACACTGATGGACGTGAGTTCTGCTCCTTATAAAATAGACCTGGCCAACTGTACTCTACACTGATGGACGTGAGTTCTGCTCCTTATAAAATAGACCTGGCCAACTGTACTCAACACTGATGGACGTGAGTTCTGCTCCTTATAAAACAGAACTGGCCAACTGTACTCAACACTGATGGACGTGAGTTCTGCTCCTTATAAAACAGACCTGGTCAACTGTACTCAACACTGATGGACGTGAGTTCTGCTCCTTATAAAATAGACCTGACCAACTGTACTCAACACTGATGGACGTGAGTTCTGCTCCTTATAAAACAGAACTGGCCAACTGTACTCAACACTGATGGACGTGAGTTCTGCTCCTTATAAAACAGACCTGGTCAACTGTACTCAACACTGATGGACATGAGTTCTGCTCCTTATAAAATAAACCTGGTCAACTGTACTCAACACTGATGGACGTGAGTTCTGCTCCTTATAAAATAGACCTGGCCAACTGTACTCAACACTGATGGACGTGAGTTCTGCTCCTTATAAAACAGAACTGGCCAACTGTACTCAATACTGATGGACGTGAGTTCTGTTCCTTATAAAACAGAACTGGCCAACTGTACTCAACACTGATGGTCCACAGCTATCTCAGATCTCTGAACTTTTGGTCAGGAAACTGAAGAACAGGAGTTCCTTTTCCTTGCCAGGTATTCTAGCTCCAACCATCAATTTTTTTTTGGCTTGTATATCATACAATTCAGTTTATAGCTTTGCCTACACAGAGCTGTGTTCAGTGGGAGGAAGTGCCCTCTGTCCTGAAGGTCATAGTACTCAGAATCTCCAGTTCTTCCCAGTGTTCACTTCCCCATGGGCTCCTGATAAGGGTTGCTAGAAGGTCAGCATTATCACACGTGTCTCATTTCTAAGTGGCAGCAAGAGACAGATACCTGAGTGAGCCACCTGAGGTTATCCATCCTCTGATCCACAGGTTGGATTTCCAACCTGGGACTCCCATGTCAGACCCATACACCTTTCAAAAGCACTAATACTTCTATCAAGATTTATAAGCATTGGTGTATGTGTGTGTGGGGGGGCATCTGCTTGCACCCTACTGGGCATCCCCAACAGCACGGTGCTTAGACTTGCAAACCCCAGTAGCTCCCTGGTGCACGGCAAAAGAATACTTGTTATGGTGTTTACTTCATCCTAGATTCAAAACTCTTTTTACAGTTTTCTCCAGTGACCAACGTCACCGCACCCCCACCACCGCCCTCAGCCCTAACTCTTACAACCATAATTTCTCCCCAAATCAGCCACCCAATCTTACTTAACTTTATGTCTTCACCACCAGACCCAGTGCTTAGGAACAAAGGAACAGCTAGGCTAACAGCAAAGGAAGGCCCCATCACAAACAGTCCTAGCTAGCCTAGAAGCAGGAAGAGGCACTCTGGAAACGCAGAGAAGAGATTAAGTTAGCCCAGGTGCTGCCCACCTAAAAGCTCAATGAGGAAGAAGAGATTTGCTCCAGGCCTTGCTTTGGTGGGAAGGAGTTCCTGAAAGAGGAGAAAACAGACAGCTTAGCAGGGCTCTGCTGAAGAGATTTAGTCCTCTTGCATGTATGTGGCCCTGTCTTGTGTGAATGAGCGGCAGAATGGGCCGCCTAGGAGAAGCAGAGCCTAAATTGCAGGTCTAGAAGATCACAGCATAGAGGGTCATTACTCAAGCAAGCTACCTGTGAAGTTAGTTAACTACAATAAGATAAATTCTTTTCATCGACCTTGTTATGATGAAGCAATCAAAGCAAGGGTGAAAGCACAGGCAGCGACTTGGCAGATGTGTGGGCGTGGTCTCCTCTGGTTCCCCCCACCCCATCTCCTGGGCAGCCCGGACCTTACAGGAGCTGGCCCTGCCCCCAGGGCCACCTGCTGGCCTGTCACACCTGGTGTGCATTCCTGGAGCAGCCAGCAGCCACACCTCAAGGGCAGGCAGGCCCCTAAGGTGCAGTACCTTTAGGGATCCCCAAGGCCTCCTCAATCTATAATCCCCCCCGGGGGGGGTGCGTTTTTATGAGAGTTGGATTATGAGGATTTGGTAAGATGTCGATTAAGCAGCACTTCAAAGGGTGGCTGTAGCTGCACCTGCACCATTTACGAAGGTCTATTAATAGAAAGCGCAGAGTCAAGCACTAATCCCAGGCTCGTAGAAAACCCACGATTTATGCCTTAGGGCCCAAAAGGCACTGAGCATTTCAGTCCACTCGCTGCCTAGAGGCAGGGTGTGATGGCCCCTACATCTGGCCAAGGGTGAGCTCTGTCACTGGGTTGTGAGGAACCATTCTGGCCCTGCCAGTAAATAGAAAATGATTCTTCAGGCCTTTCTAGGATCTATACTTTTTCCTGTCCTAGGGTGGCCAACGTCATGCAACAGGGTCCTAGGCAAACAGAATGAGCCAGGTAAGGTATAGGTGGGTGCAAGGACCTTTGATGGCAGAACAAGGGCCAGTTGGGTTGGTTGCTCCCCTATCTTCTCATCCTTCCCTTACAGCTGTACCCCTCTTATCCTTTGAGACATGGTGGCAGTCACACCAGCAAAATACATTCTGGAATCTGCTGGGTTCCTCTTTCTTCCTAAATGTTTGTGTATTTGACTCTGCCATTAAGAGCCAAGAAGCAAACCTCATTGATCTCAGTATTCATGTTTCATCTCGGAAAGTCAGAGGCCCAACAGCTGGCTTAGTTTTGCTGAATACACGAAAAAAAACCACAAAAGTGTGTTTGAATCATAGAAGGGAAGGCTCAGATGGCACAAAACTGAAAACTAAAAATCCCCCAAAGAGCAAAGTCGAAGAAACCTCTGCTCATCATCTCTCTTCTCCCCCTCCCCTCTCTTCCTTCTTTTCTTCCTCCTCCTCTTCCTCCCCCTTTCCATAACCTCTCTCCTTCCAGTGTTGAGCAACAGAACCTACAGTACATTGAGCCAGAGTCCAGCCCTTGTCAAAAGAGAAGTTCAACAGACAAGGGGTGTGGAGTGTGGTGGGTGTTCTGCAGCAAGCTGGGTTGTTGGTTTCCTGCCATATGATGACCAGAGAGACCGATGGAAGATTAGTTCCATTGATGACCGCCATCTATTCGTAAAGGAACAAGTGTGTGCCCATTCATGTGCACTTGTGCATGTGTGTGCAGACAGTTCTACTATGAAAAGACTTCTCACTGCTTTTTTCCTCACTAGGTTGAATACAGACATACTATCTAAGTGTTACCAATTGTGTCAAATCAATTGACTTCAAACTATGGTATTTTAGGGAGTGATTGATCATCCTATGTAGAGAATTCTACACATCCCCAGAGCTTACCAAAAGCTTCTCTTCCATAGATAACTGTTTCCAGAAGGAAGGAGAGGACCAAGGTGTCTGGGAGGCAGTGATGACAGCAGTCACTCCATTCCAGGAGGAAGCACTGTACGACACACATTAGACACGTCGGAAGTGTGTCTCAGGCTGGAACACTGTTAATGGAAAGGAGGAACAAGATTGGACCCCACTGAGTCCCTACCGGTGATGTCATAGACACTTGTAGATTGTTTCTTAAAATCTGAAGACTATGTGGGTATCAAGGAGAACTAAATCCATCTGTGAGTTACTTGTTAATGTTCTCTGTTTCCTTCCAGTGTCTTTTGCATTGCTGAGAGAGATAATACAGCTACCAGAACGAGTGTTTCCACAGTTAACCAATGGGGGTTTATACTGTCTTACTCTACAGTGAGTCCATCTCGTGAAGATTTCTTACCCAATTAAATATTTTAAAATATGAATTTTCAATGAAAACGTCGGTTACACGGTAAGTTTCCTAATCATTTTCTTCTTTGACTGAATATTATCGCCATGTGTGGTGTATATGTATGTTTGTGTGTACATATGTGTGCATGAATGGATGCATGTGTGTGGGGTATGAGCTGGCTTACAGACATCAGAGTTTGACTTAGATATTTTTATAGATATTCCTCGATTGCTGTCCACATTATATTTCAGACAGGGTCTTTTCACTGAGCCTGAATCATCTTAGCTAAACTGGCTGGCCAGTGAGCCCCAGGATCCATCCATCTCTGCCTTCCCCAGTGTAGAGGTAGCAAGCACGTGACACCACACTTGCCTTTGAATTGGGTGTTGGGTATCCATGCTAGGTTCCTTATGTCTCCTCAGTGAACACTTTACCGTTGAGCTGTCTCTCTAACCTTTCCCTGGGGAGACACATAAGCATTCTTCTTCACGCTGATAAGTAGCCTATCACAGCCTCAACTGCACCCCACCAACCCACTCACCCAGAGTCAGAGTGCTCGAGCCTGTGTCTCACCAAAGCTGTGGACCTTGGGAGCAAATCATTTCTCCTTGGGTTTTCTTTCACCCTTCTAAAATCGATCTTTAATAGCAGCCTGCAGAAGAGTTCTCACTGAGAATTCATAAGTTACCTCACTTTTTTTTACAAGTCTTTAGAATATTAGGAGAACGCATGATATAAGAGCTGCATGAGTGTCAAACTGGGGCTGTTACAAGAAGGCATTTACTTACTTTATCTCCATCGGTCCAGGAGTCTGACTGACAGAACAGCCGCAGACACTCCATTCAGGCATTGATCATGGATCATCATCCATATTGGGTGTAGCTGGGGGGACTGTACCATGTGGCCCTGGTGGGACACGCTTACCTAGATGTTCTTTGATTCCGATGTCCCTTGCACTCTTAGTGTTCAATGGCTCCATAATACAACACTGTAGCAGGAATGGCGGGGCAGCTTCTATGTAAACACTGGGGGCCACTCAGCTGCAAAAGCATCCCCTGCAGGAGGACCTAACTGAGCACTGCCTGAGAGACCAAGGATGGCTGGTGCAGACGATGCCAGCCAATTGGGAACTGCTGTTTAGAAGAGATGCTTTCTTGGGACCAATGGGGGCATGGGTGGAGGGGATTCAAGGAGCTTACAGCCATGTTCAGCCATTTCTCACCTGTGCCCAGAGTCTGTGTCATTGACTCTGTGCCACCTCATCTCCAACCCCTATGGCGGGTAGGGTGGGGCAGTGAGTAGTCCAGGGCATAGGCAACACAAAACCCCTCTGCTGACGTCAGAAACTTACCTTCTACCTCTCTCCCTTCCTTCTGCCCACCCTGCCTCTCACACTCTCACCCCCACCCCAAAACAAACCCTTGCTTTGCTCGCACTGAGATAATACTCAACCCCAACAGATCAAGAGGAAAGGACTCAGTCCTGGGTCCTTGAGACTTGTCTCGGGAGTGATTAGCCATAGCATCCAGGAGTCTTTTTCATTTTTCTTTTTTCCATGTCTTCTGCTCTCTTCTTCACCATGATTTCTGCCTCTGGGTAGGATTCTGCTTTAGAGGGCATTATATCTCCTTTTAGTTTGAGTGGGTTAGAATGACAAAAGGAAGTATATATGGGCACATACAGAGAAAACAAGGCATGCTCTCTTTGCTTATATGGCTCTCTGTCTGTCTGTCTCTGATTGTCTCTCACTCTCTGATTCTCTCTGTCTCTCTCTCTGTCTCTGTCTCTCTGTCTCTGTCTCTGTCTCTGTCTCTGTCTCTCTCCCTCTCTCTCCCTCTCTTTCTCTCTGATTGTCTCTTTCCTCCTGTCTTAATTCATAATGCTCCAGTTTGGCCAGCATGTCACCTCAGGATTCCTGACATTAATGAGGTACCGAGAAGTGGAGAATTGCCTGCTGAGAGACAAACTTCAGGAAAATTATTCCGAGCCTCTTGCTCAGCAGAACTGATAAGATTAAATTAGCCATAACCCAGTAAACAAACCACTTGGGAAAGACCAGAAGTTTATTACTCTTTTTTCTTTATGACATTAGTTCATGTAATTTAATTTTAGTGATCTTATGTGCTAGTCAAAATGAGTCCTGTGTCTGTCAGAACACAAACCATGGGTCTGTTTTCCTATTTGGAGTTAGTTTTTATAATTGGATTGAGGAAGACTGACAGGAAAGAGAGTCCTAAAATAGTTCTTGTCTGATCACTTCTTCTCCACAGCATCATCTCCTCCCCCCCTTCCTTTGACTTCTGTTGAGTCCTCACATTCTCCTATGGGCCTGGGGCTGAATCACTGCCTGGCCCTTGTCCAGGCCGATATTATCCTGGAGTACTTCTGCTCTCTAGATAATGTGGCAAAACAGGACAGTAAGCCTTTGATAATGTTGTGCTTGTTTGCCTAGCGATAAGAGGAAACCACATTATCCCTCATACACAAATGTATGTGTATCTGTGAGCAGCAGAGGGGCCCATATTCAAGGATTGACTCTGCCAGCTGTGTGGTGAGAGGGAGCAGCCACCGCTTGATCTGTTCATCTGCAATGAGGGAGCCCTACAAGCTTCACTCACCACAGTGAGCTGTTATAATAGTTAAAGAGAGGTGTCTACAAAGCATGCTGGGAACTGAAAAGGCCTTTCTGTAAAACATAGCAACATTTTCAAGCCTCGTCTTAAATGGTTTAAGCCACATTTTACTCCTGGGCAAATGCTAAGTTCCCTATGCGTGTCTACTGTCAGTCCTCAGGGTCTGGCCCTTGGAGTGGGCATCTTTCTTCTGCTTACTGAAAGCATTCATGATTGGCTTTTCCCCCACCCCCACATAATTCTGTAATTACTTCAGACCAAATTAAAAGGTCACCGGAAGTCACTAAGATCTGCATTACCATTCGGTGTCAAGGTTGGTGGACTTCTGGGCTTCCTATCAAGGTAGGGCTGGGGCTTGGATTTTCCATCTAGCCAATATCTCGTAGCCACCATGGCAATAAGATTCTCTAGTATTTTTTTTTTAATTTCCTCTTAGGATTTGCCTCCTTGAAAGCAAAAATTGGTACAAATGCACACTGTGCCCAAAGATTGGCTAACGCCAGCAGTAATTGTAAATTTTTCCTTCACATTGGCAGAGAGAGGAGATAGAGCTGCCATTCCCATATATTTTAGCTCTCTTTGGTAATCACTGAAACTCAAAAAAAAAAAAAAAGATGATGTCAGTGTCCTTTCGCTTATAGAGATACCTCTGCCAATAAGACTCAAACTCTCTTTTTAATTATTTGCTTTAATTATGTGAATGTATATATGTCCGTGTAGGGGAATGTGCACCACGAGGGCAGGTGCTTTCAGGCCAGAAGAGCTAAAGGTACAGGCAGTTATGAGCTGCCAGCAGCAAGGAAGTGAACTCAGGTCCTCAGGTCCGCTGGAAGAACAATACACACTTTAACTCTCTCCAGCCTCAAAGCTTTCCAGCCTCAAAGCTTTCTAACCTGTAATCGTAGCTGTTAGTGTCTTAATTGCATCTTTTTAAATCTTTCTGCTCTACTTTTGAAAATGTATACCAGTAAGCAAAACATAGGTGTTTTTCAAGTTGAATCTAGATCTTAGCATTTTATCTCTGATATTTAACCCACTTACAATTAACAAAATTACCGACTTTTATGAGTATATAAATATTGCATTATGAATTTTCTTTCCTTTCTTATCTTTTAGAAGAAAACATTTGAGAACTAGGAAGACAGCTCAGTGCGTACAGCACTTGCTGTGCAAGCATAACGAAGCGACCTCTGATGCCCTGCACCCATGTACAAAGTGGGTTTGATGGTGGTGCACCTGTAACCCCAATAGTGAAAGGACAAAGAAAGGAGGACCCTGGGAGGCCACTGCCGGTGTAGTGAGATTGGTGATTCCTGAGGTCAGGGAGAGGCTCCCAAAATAAGGTCCAGAGTCATAGAGGAAGATACTCTAAGTCAAACTCTGATCTACACACACGCACGCATGCACATTCACACACGCACACATGCACATGCACATGCATACACATACACATGCACACACATACACATGCACATGCACACACATACACATGCACATGCACACACATACACATGCACATGCACACACATACACATGCACATGCACACACGCACACATGCACATGCATACACATACACATGTACATACACACACATACACACATGCACGCACACATACTTACACTCACACACACACAAAGACAATTAGATCAAGTTACCAACTTTATTTTAAAACTATTTCAATTCTCCATTGTAATCGATGATCAACAAACATATGGACAGGCATCATCATGGAGAAGACGTTCCAAGGAAAACCAACCGAAGAGAAAATAGGATAATCCAAGGCTATAAACTCTTCCTCATTCAGAGATATATTGGTGGAGGGTCTATCCACTAACCATGATTAAAGTGCTTTAACATAAATCAGACAAAAACCACACTGTTACTATAATTAAAACAGCATTAAAGAGTTGGCATTAAGTTTAAGAAACCTCTTCAAGATATGCATGCTATAACTTCATAAAATGATTGCACAGCCTAAGAAATGTACTCGAATGCTACAAAACCATACATTTAGATAGAGCAAAGTGGCAAGTTTCATGTCATGAATATTTTACCATAATAAAAATGTTCACGGAAAGAAAACAGAGGAGACCCAGAAGATCAAAACTACCACAGAGCAATTATCAACTGAATGACAGACATTCTCTGGTTACTGATGAGGTAGCCAAGTAACATAGTGGCTACTGTCTGCATCATCGACTATGGAAAAACTACAGATGTCCAGAGGAAGCAAGGCTACTGGGAAACGTTAAACAAAATGAAAAAACTCTGGGGAGAAAGAAAGAATGTCCACAGTTGTGTGTGGAGAGGGGCTGATGCCGCAGGCAGCCCGTGCAGCAGCTGTTAAAAGCAGGTTTTCAAGGGGCTTTAAAATCCTCCTCTTACCCCTGATAATCACTGCATGCCTCACAGCCAAAGATATGGCAGTCGTAGCCCCTGACAAGGTGATATGAGGAGAGGATCATAGCCCTCCTGAGTGAAACGGATAATGATGGACTTAGCATGCACCCCATACCTCCCTCCTCTAGTCACCAGCTACAGTGAATGATGGGCCATTGATCCAGGTGCAGAGGACTTGCTTGGTTGTATGGAGGCAAAACGAACTATGATAATGAGTTGATAATGTCAAAAGTACTCCAAGCTAGATAACAGTAGCCCCTCTCTCTTCATTGTCAAGGAGAAAGAAACACACCAGGACTCAACCCTCAGCCCTTCTCTGAAGCGTGATGCCTGATTATGTAGGTGATGTACTGTGGGAAACAGGAGCTTTCGGATGGATATATGCGTCTAAGGCATCAATCCTCTGCAAACCCAAAACCAACCAGCCAAAGAGGAGTTAACTTCTAAACTGGCATAGACATACCAGAAATACAAAATAAAAAAAATAAAATAAATGTTCTAAAGTAGAACGCCAGTGTTATAAAATAGGAACAAGAAGTCCTAACAAACACAAAAAGCAATAGGAAGTTTAAAAGTTATGCAACCAACATATGGAGTCAGAGTAGATTCCAGCAACAGAGAAAGAATGTATGCATGAACGATCATACAGTCATGAGGAAAAATATAATGATATCATTTGCAGAAAAATAGACGGAGATCATGTTAACTGAAGGAAGCCAAACTCAGAAAGATAAAGGTCTCTTCATATCTGAATAAACATAAATCAAATCAAAATAAAAATAAAATTTGGAATCGGACACAGAAGTAGAAATATCTGGGAGGTGAGCAGGAGCCAGCAGGGTGGGAAGTGAGAACACAGGACATACAGATGGAGTACGAAGAAAGCCCGATGACACACTTAGATAGGAACTCTAGACAGGGCCAATATTCTATACCACAGTTTTTGAAAAGTTTAAATATCATCAGTGGGCAAAAGGACTCTAGCTGGTGGTATATGCAAGAGAATTGATAGTGATTTGGGTTTAAAAACTGGGTTGGAGTTAAGGGATGTCGCTCAGAGATAGAACACTTGCCTAGCATGTGGGAGCTGAGGGGGCGGGGGACCACAAAACATAGGAAAAACTAGTCAGCATGGAGGAGATATAAGTGAAAGTGAGGCAGGCTACAAGTTAGGCCTGAGGGAATCGAGAGAAACTGGAGCCACGCGTCTGCACTGTTGTATCCTAGTGTTTCCCTTTGTGTTGAATGTCCTTGAAACTGCAGTTAGGTTGTTCCCACTAGATCAGAAACTCAGGTGCCAGGATACTCAACCAACTGCCCCATAAGTATGCTAATGAAGGATTTGTGTCACCAGAAGACCCATGAGAATATCATTTACATTGTACATTTTATAGCCCTCCATTGGCTCTTCTGAAAGAGAGATCTGGTCTACCATAATGATGCAGGAGAAGGGGTCACCTTACCTTACTCCAGTGAACATGCCACCAAATGTTATAAATATTCATTACAATTTAACTTCTTGCTAAAGAAAAATACTAATCTCTTCTCTTTAAGCCAATCTGTTCCCTCCTCTCTTTCTCTTTCTTCATCTCTCCCCTCTCCTCTCTCTGTCTCCCCACCTTCCCTCTCTGGAATATCCAATTTGCTTTGCAAAATAGTTTTAAAGTATGTCTTTTGGCTGAATTCTCCAAGATGCCAAGAACTGAGGAGAAAACTTTACTAGGAGAAGATGTGTCAATAGGCTGATAATTTCTCAGAATTATTGAATGATGATTAAAACCTCAGATGGACAAGGCTTTTTGTATGCCTAAGTATGCTACAGTAAAATCTACTACCAGAGATAAAGACACTATTTAAAACACTTCCAAGAAGTGCAGAAAAAATAACTCACAGTGGAAAAATAATAAAATTTATGTCGTATAACTTGCCAGAAATGTGGACTCAAGAAGTGGAATTTTTAAGGAAAATACCCACATTCTTAAATTTTATATTCAGTGGAACTGTCCTTTAAATATGAGGATTAGTAAAAATATTCCAAAGCATATGAACATATCAGTTTGAAAGAAATTTCTGGAGAAAATATGAAATAAAGATGAAAGGTTGTCTTATAAGAATGCAAAGGTTGGAGATAGAGGAATTAGGCAAATAGTTCACTTAAGAGCCAGAATTAACCAAGAGACAAAGAAAAAGACATTACAGCCATCCAATCCAAACTAGCATTGTGTTGGGTGCAGGTTTGCAACCCCCATTCTCTCTCTCTTTCTCTCTCTCTCTCTCTCTCTCTCTCTCTCTCTCTCTCTCTCTCTCTCTCTCTTTCTGTGTGTGTGTGTGTGTGTGCATGTATTCTTTAATATATGAGATATGCTTTCTCTATTCTGATCCTTCAGGGTTCATCATGAGAGAATGTTATACTGTATCAAAGGCCTTTTCTGCATTTATTGAACTGATCTTTTTTGTTTTATGCCCTTGAGTCTATTTGTGTAATTAACTAAAAAAAATTATTATGTTTTTATGTTCAAGAAAAGTATCAAATAAACTTTAGCACCTATTTATGATTTAGTCACTCAAGGAGTTAAGTATAGGATTATAAAGCACATATGTAGCTGAAATACAACAAGTGTATTATTTTATATAGGGTTGTTAGGTACATTTGTTTAAAAACACAGATGGAAAAAATATTGTAATACAAATACTAAATGTGTTATTATGGATGAAGTTTGTAATGTAATATAAGAGGAAATAAAGCTATCAAGGGTGGGAGGAAGAGATGGAGCTCATCTGAAGTCTGTAATGTAATATAAGAGGAAATAAAGCTATCAAGGGTGGGAGGAAGAGACGGAGCTCATCTGCTGCAGTCACTGCTGTAGCAGAGTCAACTTCCTGGCATGCTACCATCATAGCCTCACAGAGCCCTTGGCTCAGCAGGGTCCCAGGCTTGGTTTAATACTGTGCTGGCCACGCTGGAATTCCTAATGATATAAGTGTTATTTGTAAATGGACTCTATTCAAACAAAGGAGCACACCCATAAGCAGAGGAGACATGTGACAGTTACATCTCATCCTTGCACTCTATCAGCACACTGAAGGTCATGATGTCTCCTGACCATATAGCAAGGGCACACAGCTGAGTGGCCCTCAAAGCAAGCATAATGACTGTGTTACATTTCTGATGCTATGGCCCAGACAGACTGGAACAAACACTCTTCAAGCTAGAGCTTCCTTGGAATGCAGGAAGGTGATGGTGTTTCTAGAAACATAAGGGGACCTCTTAATGACCAAGAAAACCTCTTAATTCCTTTAACTTCTGCCCTTCCTTGTGTCACCCAGGGACCTATGCTAGTGAGTGGGTGTCCAGGGCTCCTTATTCTCTCAGTGCTTCCATACCTGTGCAGAAGAGAGAGTCAGGGAATGTCCTGTGTAACAAGGATTGAAATGGAAGTTTCCTCTGGGACAGAGTTCCCGTGCTCTTGTATTATTATTATGCACTATTATAAGAGGCCAATTCTGAACACACATTCAGTGCTCTTAGTTTATGGCTAGAAAAAATGGCTCAATAGTTAAAGATTTGTACTGCTCTTGCAGAGGACCCAAGCTCAGTCCCCAGCATTGGCTCACAATCACCTATAACTCCAGTTCCAGGGGATCTGACACCCTTACTGGCCTCCATGATACACACACACACACACACACACACACACACACACACACACACACACACCAGTTTGAAGCCAGTATGGGCTACATAACAAGACTGTTGTTCAAAGATTAGGCAAAAAAAAAAAAAAAAAAAAAAAAAAAAAAAAAAAAAAAAAAAGCAATAAAGAAAAACCAAGTTCTCAGAAGTGGGAAGAGAATCTAGAATATACAACTAACTTGTAAAATCAGTATCATTTCTCCAAGCTATAAATAGTCAGTTAGGAAAAATATTTAGATAATATGAAACACTATTTACAAAGCTAATAAAATACCTCAGATCTAATTTAATTGAGAACACTCTAGGACTCTAGAGAAAATATTAATAGACAGTCTAAGTTCTTGGTGTACACACATGCGCACACAAGTTTTTCCCTAGTTAATCTACATATTTAACACAGTCTTCACAGCAATCTCTTCTGGAGTTTTATTTAAGTACTTACTAAATGTATTTTCAAACTTTGTGCAGACAATAAAGGTTCATGCATAGCAAGTCAATTAGAAGAGAGCAGATATTTAAAAAGAGTAGTTAAGCAAATCAAGTTCTTCACTACTAAAGGAAAGCGGGTCTCTTCACAGATGATAAAACAGAGCTAGCTTCCTCTAGTGTGGGACCTGGGAGGGCTGTGGCTCAGATGGACCAGGGTTGAAATAGTCCATTGTTGTCATCTTGAAGTTCTTTCCAGTGTTAAAGTCACACCTTCAAACTGCACAGAGCTGCCATGTGGGTATGGAGACTTAAATGAGAAATACCCTCATATTCTTGGCATGTGAATGTTTAGTCACCAGTTGGTGGCACCGTAGAAGCAAGAGAGGATGTTTAAAAAAAAATGAAAATCCAAATTGTCTTAGGGTTTTTCTGCTGTGAATAGACGCCATGATCATGACAATTCTTATAAGGACAACATCTAATTGGGGCTGGCTTACAGGTACAGAGGTTCAGTCCATTATCATCAAGGCAGGAACATGGCAGCATCCAGGCAGGCATGGTGCAGGCAGAGCTGAGAGTTCAACATCTTCATCCGAAGGCTGCTAGCAGAATACTCACTTCCAAACAGCTAGGATGAGTGTCTTAAAGCCCACACCCACAGTGCCATGCCTACTCCAACAGGTCCACACCTTCTAATAGTGCCATTCCCTGGGCTGAGCACATACAAACCATTACACAAATTATAAGAGAAAAATTGACAGAATAACACGGGTAGAGGAGTTTGTGCGGAGCCTGTAACAGCAGCACCAACCTTCACTGAGACTTTCAAGCTTGCTCTGCTTGCTGTTTGTTGTTGAGTTGTTTAAGAGAGAATTTCGTGCTTCTCAGGCTCTTCTAGAACTCACTGTGTAGTTAAAGATGACTTTGAACTTCTGGTCCTTCTGCCTCTTCCTCTCCAGTGCATCCATAAGAACTGTGACCACAACACTCGTTCCATACAGTGCTGGAGACAGAGTTGGGGCCTCCTGCATGTTAGGAGAACACTCCACCCACTGAGCTATGTCCCACGATCCTTTCAACTATTTTCATAGGAACAATACATCTGACTCAAATTATTTTATCTATTGGTTTTTCATAGTATTTAATTACTCTTCCCAGTATTGGTAACAATTTCTAGAGATAAACATATTTTGGGAATAAACATAAATGCTTGGGTAACACAGATTCATGTGATGATGAGTGAGTCAAGAAGAGGATATTTGCAGATGGATCCTCTATCAGGAGTCAAAATGTCCTGGGTTTCAGAAAATATGCTTTATGGAGGGAGTAGAATATCAGATAATTCTGAAAGGCTGGTAAATGCAGACTATTCAACACGTCGTTGTAGACTGAAAAAGAATCTTAAATTTCTAAAAATCTTGTACTAACTCTTAAAGCTATATCTTTAAGACCTGGGCTTGCATTTGGTTCTCCACAAAGTACAAGAGTGACTTCCAGAATAACTCATTATTCTCTGAGCACCACAGCTAGGGTCAAGTTTTTTGACCTCCATATTAAATAAAAGCTCACAGAAACATGTCAGCATGAATACATTAGTCAAATTTCTCTCTCTGTAGAGAAAAAAATCTGAGACAATCAACTTATAAAGAGAAAAAGTTATCTTGGCTCACAGTTTTGGAAGTCCCCGACAACGTGAACCAGTTGCTTTGAACCTAAACATACATAGGTGGTACATCATCATGGTAGGAACATTTAATAGAGCACAGCCATTGGCATCCTGGCCATGAAGCAAAAGAAGATAAAACAGATCCCTGGAGGAGTTGGCTCAGTGAGTAAAGTATCTTGCCACCAACCTGATCTTAATCTGAATTTGTACTTTAGAACCCATGAAAGAAAAATGGGGCATGGTGATGGGCACTTGTAATCCCAACAGTGGGATGAAGAAGCAAGAGCTCCTTGGAGCTCATTGGCAGGACAGTTTAGCCTACTGAATAGGTTCTAAGTTAGTGAGAGATTCTCTCTTAAAAACTGACAGGTGGATGACAAGTCAGGAATGACCCCTCAAGTTGTATTCTGTACTCTAAATGTAGGAACACATATGCACACACACCTACTGACTAGATTAACACATTTACTGTTGCTGTGATAAAAATACCATGACCAAGACTACTTATAAAAGGAAGAATTAATTTTGGCTTATGGTTCCAGAGGGTGAGAATCCATCATGGCGGGAAAGCATGATGGCAAGCAGCAGTGATAGTGGCAGGAACAGAAGCTGAGAGCTCACATTCTGAACCACAAGCAGGAAAGAAGAACCAAAAGTAGGAGAGTTGAATTTCAGAGCCTACACTCAATGATGCACTCCTTCCTGCATGCCAGCACTACCTAAACCTTCCCAAACTGTGCAGGGAACGAAGGACCAAGTGTTGTAATGCCTGAGACTATGGGTAGCATATCTCACTCAAACCATGACACCCACATATACACTGAGATGTATATGCAACACACACACACATACACACACACAAACACACATACACACACATACACACACATACACACACATATACACACATACACACACATACACACACATACACACATACACACACATACACACATACACACACATACACACACATATACACACACATACACACACATACACACACACATATACACACACATGCATACACACATACACACACACACATGCATACACACACATACACACACTTACACACACATATATATACACATACACACATACACACATACACACACACACATACACACACACACACACATACACACACATACACACACACACCCCAGACAAGCAAACAAGCAAGGAACAGCCTCGGCTTGGTCAGGGGTCCTGAGGAATGGGTGTTGGGAGTGGTCAAAGTACGACTCAAAGTCAGTTGTGGGGTATAAGATGACAGCCTTGCAGTCTGCTCAAGGCGACTCCCTAGACAGCTCTCTGAAGATAGCTCTCGACTCTGTAGTCTGCTGGAAATAATTTTCTGCTCAGAAACAGCTCTTTGCTTGAGACAGCTCTCTTGTGCTAGAAAAGAAATATTCTGAAAGCTCTCTGGATAGATAGCTCATGGGTTTTCCTACTGAAGTCAGCAAAGCTGCTAGAAAACATTCTATAAGAGGTGTGTTCACAGATGACTCCGAGGTTAAGAACACTGACTGCTCTTCCAAACATCCTGAGTTCAATTCCCAGCAACCACATGATGATTCACAACCATCTGTACAGCTACAATATACTCATATACATTAAATAGATAGATAGATAGATAGATAGATAGATAGATAGATAGATAGATAGATAGATAGATAGATAAGTAAATCTTTAAAAAAATAAGAGTTTGTGTTCACCCTCCAAACAGTTTTCTCTTGGTAGCTCTCACTAGCAGACCGAAGCCTAATCTTTTATTTACATATCACCTCAGTCATTTACCTCAGGTTCCCTTTGATTATCCCATTAGTTAGCATTTTATGACCTTAGCACCTTGACACTTAGGAAAAGACAGCAAGTGTATATATATGTATTAATATGGATAATGAATTCATAGATCTGCCTGCTTTTGTAAACACAGACAATAAGCTAGCTGGGTGGCATCTCGCTCTGAGATTGTCATTACTACCACGCCTGGGCCTAAACTTACTCTGTCCTGATGGGCTGAGTCTCTCTGCTGCTGATGCCTGGGGCTGCATGAAGCCTTAGTTAAAAGGAGGCAGATGACTGGGGGTAGGGTCCAGCTAGAATGCTGGGAGCTTGGGGCATTGTCTACATGACAGAACACACATCTCCTGCTGGGGTTTTTGAGAAGTTTTGACTGAAACAGGAGCCAGGGACCCAGGAGTCATAGCCGAACTCCTTCCATCCCTTACAGGCAGAATTATTGCCCACTGGGTCACCAGGGTTTCAGAATTACGCTCGACTGGGCCCAGGTTGCCTGAACAGACCACTGTCCCACACTGTTCCAGGCTGACCTTGAACTCAGGAATCTGCCTGCCTTTGTAGGCGCAAACAATAAGCTTAGCTGAGTAGAATCCTGCCTTGTGATCACCACTCCCCAGATCTCTTTATCTCCTTCCCTAATATCTTTCTGACCAGCTGGCTCATATCTTACTGGCTCTGCTCCAGGGGTTGGGAAACCTTGTCATGCTATCCCTTCCAGGCCATGTAGAACTTGGAAAAAAAACAGAGAGAGAAATGAAAAAGGACACAATCTCCTTCAGCTCATGACCCCAGTGACCCAAAGACTCCCAACAAAGGTTGGACCTCTTGAAGGTTCAATTCATTCCTCAGTACTAGCTTGGGTTCAAGCCCTTACTACACGAACCAAAAGACATTTAGGATTCAAACTATAGCAATGTATTCAGATTTTTTCCTTAGGTAAAACACATACTTCAAGCCGACTATTAATTTTTTCTCAGTCTCGTTCCAACTCTGTGAGCTATGCTCCAATAAGAGTAAATCTTAAACTGAGAGTTATGTAAAAATAATCACACGCTACCTTCTTTTCTTAGAAGGGAGAGATTTTTACCAGTGTCACAAAACAGGTAATTACTCTGGTTAAAAAGTATGTAGGAGTCTCACTTCAAAGTTATGCTTGGAACAAGCATGTTATGTGGAAATAACTAACAAATTTCTCTTTGTCAAGTTGACATGACAAATGTCATTTTAATGGCTTCTCAGGCATTGTCCCATTTTTAATGTCAATAGAAAACTAACTTTTCTAACATGTAACTAAAATTTTTGCTGCTTAATTTGATGTTTTCAGTAGACTTGTGGGTACAGGGAGTGGGCACTCTTTACCCCAGCAGCAGCATCTTTCATCTTCATCAATATTCATCAGGCAGACTGGAGCCTGTAATAACACTCTCATGTATCTTTTAATCTACAAGTGTAAAATAATTGTTAAAGGATTTGTGTGTTGACCAATACTTCCACTCTGCATTGGTCTTTATACATGCTTTTAGTTGAATTTGCATATAATTAATTAGGATTCTTATATCTTTACCCATGAATAACATTAACCTGTAGTTTTCTTTAGTTCAAGTGTCAAAATTAAGCTACTCTGTTTTTAAAAATTACTTGAGGGGGTAAGAAGATGACTCCGTGGTAAAGGGCCTGCTTCTCATTTCCTTCACCTGTTTGATTGTGTTTTCCTTTAGTTCTTTAAGGGATTTTTGTGTTTCCTCTTGAAGGGATTCTAGCTGTTTACCTGTGTTCTCCTGTATTTCTTTAAGGGAGTTATTTATGTCCTTCTTAATGTCCTCTATCATCATCATGAGAAGTGATTTTGGATTCGGATCTCCTGGTGTGATGGTGTGTCCAGGACTTGCTATGGTGGAAGAATTGGGTTCTGATGATGCCAAGTTACCTTGGTTTGTGTTGCTTATTGTCTTATGCTTGCCCCCCCCCCCACCATCTGGTTATCTCTAGTGCTACCTGCCCTTGCTAAATCTGACTGGGGCTTGTCCTTCTTGTGATCCTGGTTGTGTCAGAACTCCTCAGAGTCAAGCTGTCTCTGTGATCCTGTGATTCTGTAATCCTGTGATCCTGGGCTTATTAGTGCACCTGAAAGTGGAGCTTCCTCTGGGACTGGCTGCAAAATTTGTGCCCAAGGTCTGCTTAGGGCACCAGCCCAAACAGACTGGAAGCAACCCATGCCACTGGGCTGGTGGAGTTCCTATGTGCTTGGGTCCTGCTAGTCCCAGTTACTCTCAGTGTTGGGACAAATGTGTCCTCCTCACCTCTAATCCTAGGATCCTGAGCGTGTCAGAGAGCCTGGAGTGGAGCTTCCTCTAGGTGTTGTGGGACTGGCTCTGATCCTAGGATCTTGGGTGTGTTAGAGCGGCTGGGAGTGGGGCTTCCTCTAGGTGTTGTGGGACTGGCTGCAGAATTTTCGTCCAAAGTCTGCTTAGGGCACTGGCCAAGGGCATGCTTCTCAAATGTGAGAACTATAATTTGGACTACAGAGCCCATATAAATACCTAGTGGGCATGGCATTCCACCGTAATTTCAGCAGAGGAAAGTGGAGACGGGGGATGATGCCCTGCCCCCCGGGTTAGCATCATGCTAAGAGGAGAAAAACTCAAAGCCAGCTGGCTAGAAAGACAATTAATATCCAGGAACAGGAACGTCGGGTTTGATTGCTCTAGAGAAGGTTTTTATAACAACAATAACAACAACTACATCATCATCATCATCAACAACAACAACTTCTACTACTACTACTACTACTACTACTACTACTACTACTACTACTACTACTACTAAAACATATGCTAGAACTTTTCAAGAAAATGGCCTTGAACTTCCCCACAGAGGAGTGGATGGGGGGTCTCTCCCAATTGTTTCACATTCTTTGATTATAGATCTTTCCCAGTTGGAGACATCTTCTGGAGTCAGGGTCACTTCTCTTTTCACAGAGCATCATGAACTTCATCTATAGCATGGTTGTACCTCTTTAAAAGCAGGACACACTCCTCTAAAGGCTCTTCAGGATCTACAATTGTTTTCCCTTGGCTCCTTCAGAAAGTGATTTTTGGCATGTTTAAGCTTTAAACAGCTCAATATTCACCTGTTTTAATGATCTTCTTCTTCAAGAAAAATATATTTCAATTGCAAGTTTTATTATTATTTTTATTCATTTTATGGCTACACCTTTCATTAGTTTCTGCTTTTATTCCTTATGCTGTTTTATTTGCTTTTCATAGGTTTATCTTTCCATTTCTATGTCATTGATTGGACAGTTGCTCTATGTCTATACTTTTTTTCTGAATTTATGAATAAATAACACATAATCATGAGGATACTGATATTTACATTTGAATACCACCATGTATTTTAAATGTGGTCACTTCATCTGCATATATCTGCATATATATTATAAGTAATTCTGATATAATTTCTTCTTTGTTCACCCAGTTTTAGCTAGAAAATTATCATATAAACATCTTACATCTTTAACACTTGGTTTTCGAAGAAAACACAATTTTATTAAATTGTAGTCAAAGCTTATCCACTTACTATCTCTTATGTCAAAATTATCTTTATTTATGTGTATGTGTGTGCAGGAATGCCACACATACATACAAATGCCCACAGAGGCCAGATGAGGGCATCAGATTCCATGAAGTTGGAGTTACAGGTACTTGTGAGCTGTCCAGCCAGGGTGCTGTGAATAAAATTTGGGTCTTCTGGAAAAACAGGAAGAACTCTTAATTGATAAGCCATCTCTCTAAGCCCTAGTTATTGGTTTTCATTCATAAGTTTATTTGTCTTATTTGTAGCTAATATACTGCTCATTCTTAAAACATGCTTCAAATCTGCTAGGAAAAGACACTTTTCCTGTTTCCTGGTTAACTAGCCATATATGCATATTTAACCAAAACTGTTAATTCAACTTTTTTTTTCTTTTTTTGGTTTTTCGAGACAGAATTTTTCTGTGTAGCCCTGGCTGTCCTGGAACTCACTCTGTAGACCAGGGTGGCCTCAAACTCTGAAATCCGCCTGCCTCTGCCTCCCAAGTGCTGGGATTAAAGGCGTGCGCCACCACCGCCCAGCCATCAACTTTTAAATATACTTTCTATGCTATGATGGTATTTTTTAGTCATTGATGGTGTTGAAGTAACTCACTCACCACCATATTTCTGTATTTCTCCTAGAATTACAGCAGATTTTGCCTTTTCTGGTGCTGTTTGAGGGGCTTGCTATAGTCTCAGAGCCTTTGTTTTCTATTCACAGTTTAGAGAGGAGACATCATATTCTTGACTCTCCTTCCTGCCCATCCTCACCTCAAAAGTCACCTGACAGGCTCACCCCATTCAGATAGTTATTTTTAGAAAGGTGTCCTCTCCTACTCTGCCCAAATAGTTTCTATTCTTCCTTTTCTCTCCAACCATTGCCAGCTGTACTTACACATTCATAAGTATGCTATCTTTTCTCACTAGACTTAAGTTCCTGAAAGGCAGAAAATGTGTTTGCCGAGTTTCATAATCCAAGCATTCTTGTAATGCCTGACAATTCATTGGTGTTCATTAAAGAAATACAAGTGTTAATGTAATAGTTTTCATTTGGGTCTTGTTATTTCTAGTGTTAATCACTTAATTTGCCCAGTACATTCATCTCTAATGGTTTGGTAGCATTTATTTTTAGGTAGTTCTCCAGGAATTAGCATGATATCAACATTCAGCTTAGAAGTCTGTTTTAATGTGAAAATTTAACCCGCTCACATTTACTGTAGTATTAATCTATCTGGACTAATTTCTGCCATTGGAAGCTGTTTATTACTTCCAGGCACAGTTGCCAATGTAAATATTCCTAGCACTGGTAAACCTGAGTCAGAAGGATCGTTTAGACAGTCAGGAAACACATCAAGACCCTGACTCAAAAATAAATCCATAGGGGCTGGAGAGATGGCTCAGCAGTTAAGAGCACTGACTGCCCTTGTAAAGTGCCTTAGCATGACCTCCCCACCCCCAGCACCCATGTGGTAGCTCATAATGCTCTGTAACTACAGTTCCAACGGGCCCATTGCCCTCCTCTGGACACCACTTTGTGCTTGTGATACATAGACACACATGCAGGCAAAACACTCATACACATAAAATCTAATTTAAAAAATATTAAAATAAATCATGAAAAAATAAACAAAAGTTGTTTATTATTATTTTCTCTATTTGGTTAACAGTCTTGATCAGTAGCTGACCTACATGAATACTTTAGAGTGCACCAAACCTGTCAGAGACTTTGAATCTCAATATTCACAACAACCTTAGGATCCATATTGCAAGGGAAGAAAACAAGGCACTCTGAGCTTCAGTCTCCTGACGAAGGCCCTGTGAGTGCTAAGTTGTCAGAACAGAAGTCAGATATCAGAAGACTGCCCTACCCTCTAGTTCTCTCTTCCTCTCTTCTCTGAGGTTCTGGTTTTTAACTCAAATGACTTAAACCAGTGGTTCTCAACCTGTGAATCATGACCCCCCCTCTCAGCATTGAACAACCCTTTCATGGAGGGAGGGCACCTCAGACCACTGGAAATCATAGATATTCATATTACAACTTATAATTATGAAGTAGCAATGAAAATAATTTTATGGTTGGGGAGGGGTCACCATAATATGAGGAACTGTGTTAAGGGTCATATCACTAGGAAAGTTGAGAACCACTGACTTAAATTTCCCACTTTCTATTTCTTATACCTAGAACACTGAACATTTTAATGAGGGATATTTTAAAAATTTAGTATCTTGTTCCTACTTTTCTTGAAAACTATAGTGTCACCAACCTGCACCCACTACTGTTCCTCTTCTTGAAGTTTAGCTAAAATAACCTAGAATTTTATTTTTATTCTAGGGTTGCCATATTTCTAGGGTTACCAATTTCATGCTGCATATTTCTTTTCAAATGATCTGCCAATCTTTCTGCTATAACCGTAAAAGCTGCCCCCATTGCCTTATGTCTCACTAACTATTCCCTTTTATGCCCACTGTATTATAAGACACCTCCTTTTGCTTGCAGAAATTCGTAATCAGACAACCATTGTATTAATTTCCTAAAATTTCTTTTTAATTCTTTGATTGATCCTTGGTCACTGAAATCTGTCTTTATTTTGGTTGAAACTCCCTTTTCAACTCTTCTCAAAGCTACTTAGACTTTTTTTTTTCTACTTATTCTCCTTTTTTAAATCTCTCTCTCTCTCTAATATCAGGTATTTGTCTTCGTTATATACTTATATGTTATTGATTTGCTCTCAAAATTTTTTTCATTGTTCATTCTGATTTATCACTACAGGTCATAGTTTTGATCACCAACGTTCCAGAGTCTAGAGTTGTCTTAGAAGGCAATTTCAATTGGGAAACCACCCAAATCAGGTTTATCAGTGTGCGTGTCTCTGAAGCATTGTTTTGGTTAGCATTTGTTGTGGGCAGGAACATTCCCTAGGCAGGGTAGTCTTGGCCTGTTGTATGAAAGCTGGCGAGCGCGAGTCTGCAAGTACATCGTCAAGCAGTGTCCTTCCATAGTTTATGATTCAAGTTCCAGCTAGAGTGCCTCTCCCAACTTCCTTTAGTGATGTACTGTGACCTGGTGGTATAAGCCAAAAAGTTCTCCTCCCTATGCTACATTGGGTCAGAGGGTTTTATCACAGCAACAGAAATCAAACTAGCATTCTTGTCTTAGTCAGGGTTTTGCTGCTGCGAAGAGACACCATGACCAAGGTAAGTCTTATAAAGAACATCATTTAATTGGGGCTGGCTTACAGGTTCAGAGGTTTCAGTCTATTATCAGGAACATGGCAGCGTCTAGGTAGGTATGGTGCAGGGAGAACCCAAGAGCTCTACATCTTCATCTGAAGGCTGCTAGTGGTAGAGTGACTTCCAGGCAGTTAGGGTGAGGGTCTTGAAGCCCACACCTGTACTGATACACCTACTCCAACAAAGCCACGCCTCCTATAGTGCCAAGCATATGCAAACCATCAAAACACTCCAGTAGTTCGTTCATTTTCTCTGTCATTGGAAGAGCCTATCTGTTTCATCAACCTCAACAGGAAGACAGAAAAGTGAGCATGCAGATGGGTGGACATGCTAAAAGGCAGGCTTCCTGTTATATGATGAACAAGGAGCAAGGAAGGAGAGAGACCAGATGCAAAAGCTTTCCTTTGGGGGCTTCATGTTCTCAGGTAGTTAGTTCATCCTTGGCAGAACCGAGTTTCCCTCGTCGCCCCCTGCAACATCGAAGACTTCTAAAATTAACTCGGGCTCTGCTCCACTTCTCTGCCAAATTCCTCCCACAGGGGTACGCTAGTCTCTCTGTGGCCAACACATGACATTAATCACTCTCATGACGAAAATAACCTTTATGAAGAACTTTGTCCAAAAACATGTGAACGGCTGGGTTTGATTGGTTTAGCCTCGAAATCTCGCCGCGAGGTTGTCTCCTTCACTTCCCATGGTTTCTCGTTATCAAAACCAAGGATGAGAGTGATAATGAGGCTGTGGAGATTCCAGGATTGGTTCAGGGTTATGTAGGAAAGGATGGAGACATGAGATGGGGCTCCCAGAGAGGCTGCAATAATTGCAGGTCCACCGGGCCTCATTTGCTTAGGATGCTAGATCCTCTATTATGGTGTGGGTTATGGAATCCGCTTTAACCCTTGATCAGGTCATAGAACCTGGAGGAAAAATATTTAAAAAAAAAAAAGTCTGGAAGAGACCAAGGTGTGGATTATAGGGAGGTGTGCCTTAAGCACCGAGGCAGAGAGTTCTGCTATCTGAGATGGGACCTGTAATGGCTTACCCAGGCCTGGCTTTGGAGACTTAAGAACCTGTGATAGCTCAGCTTCAGACTGTCGTTACTGTGATTTATAAGCAAGAGCCAGCCCCTCATATCCAGCCATGTGCCATTCTATTTAAACTCCAGTGTTCAAAAGATTTCTCCAGCTTGCGTCAACATGTTTAATAGGAAACACAAGCCACTCTGGAGATCTCGTCCTATCTCCTCACCATTAGCTACTTGGATTGTTCCAGAATTTGACTCTCTATTTTTAAAGTTTGAAGAGACAGGAGACATGCTGGGTGAGCTTCATCTGTGTCTCCCACCAGATGCTGTCTGCCACACAAACCAGCCAAAGAGGCCATGCAGTGGGCCAATTAAACAGCAGTCAACTGAATAAATGAGGTGAGGGGAGGGGCCGCAAAGGGCTTTCCTCTCCACAGACAGTTAGCAGAACACAAGATTAGCTTTTCTCGAGGCTCTCATGGGTAACTCCCTATTTGTTCTGTCAGACCTTTCGGTTTTGTTAGAGGATCTTGACCAGGCTGCCTTTGGCAAAACAGAGGAACCACACCTTAATTGCTTATGGAGAAAATCTGTTTTCCAGATCTATCACCAGGTTGTACCGGCATGAACCTGTTCTCAAATATGAGACTGTGAGGAGGATTTTCAAAGACAGTTGCCTCAAAGTTGCATAATCGTATAGAACAGAACAGTTTATACACAGAGCCTCTGCATTCATGAGCTGATAGCTCACTTCCTTCCTTCACGTTAGGTAAATTAAACTCTGATCTCGGGTTCTTAGTTTGGAAATGAGAATAACAACAGTGAGGAATGATTCTGTGGGGACCAAGCTAGACATTCCACATAGGTACTCGGGACACCGCCTCATAGGTACTTAGGACACCGCCTTGAAGGTACTCGCGACACCGCCTTGTAGGTACTGGGGACCCTGCCTGGAGTAGTGTAAGACCTGGGTGGATGTTGTTGCCTATTATTGTCTTAGACCCTCTAGATTTTAGCTGAGAGATCTGGAATGGTGAGTACTAACATCACAGACTTTTTAGACAACCCAGTCAGGGAGTGAAAGGGCCACACATTCACATAGCTCACTTTTGACAGGACAAGGACTTCGTCCTCTGAGGGTTGCTCGTGAAAGCCACGGGACCTTCTGTGCTTGCAGACCAGCTTTCTATGACTTGCTCTGGGTTCTGCATCCCTGCCTCCCCCAGCTGCCCTCCCCCACAACACACACACAAAGGGCACTATAAGACAGGCTCACTTGTCTGTGGTTGCAGCTATTAAGAGGATCTTGTCCTTGCCAGACAGTGGTGGTACACGCCTTTAATCCCAGCACTTGGGAGGCAGAGGATGCATTCAGGCGGATTTCTGAGTTCAAGGCCAGCCTGGTCTACAGAGTGAGTTCCAGGACAGCCAGGGTTACATAGAGAACCTGTCTCGAAAAGCAAAAACAAAACAACAAAAAAAGAGGATCTTGTCCTAAGCCCCCCCTCCATTGCATCACACAGCAGAATCTACACAAATGGGAAGAGTTCTTTGAGAATCAGTTACTTTGACTAAGCCAGATCCCTCTTTATTTGGTCAGTTAAGAAGCATAGAGTAAAATTCATGGTCTTTTTCTAGTACTTGCAAATACCAGTCTTAACCCAGATTTGTAAGATTCCTTTTCTTATTTCTTTCTACTTTCATTCCCTTGATAATATATTTTGTCTTACAAAAATGTATGTTGACTAGCATACATTTTTATAAACTTTCACAGTGCCTTCATGGAACAGAACAAGCATGGATTAAAAAGCAATCTAGAAATACAGCTCAGTATATGGTCATCTTTTTTCTTGGGTTTAGCCTTTCTAGCCCTATTGGGTCTGACCTGATTATTTCACAGGGTTGGACAAACCCTGCTGAGCACATGAACTCAATTAATCAGTCACATAGTCTCTCATTGTCAGTAACAGGCAGGTTTTTAGATTGCTGTAAACTACAGAACTTTATCAACCCAGACAATTTTATTACTTATCAAACTCACTCTGACTTCTTTCACATAGAAATGACTGGCTGATGGGAGCATGGAGGAGGAGGAGGAGGCAGCCAGAAGAGGGAGCAGTTACATCAACTCATACTCATACTCATGCTCCTCAGAAAGCCCTGGGGCCCATAGAGATCTAGTTCAGGTTTAGCACACTGTGTTCTTGGCTGTCTCTGTGTGTCTTATACTGCAGTTAAATAAGAGGTATTTATTACTTTCCTGATGCCAAATAACATGTGATAGTACCTTCTAAATAATTTAATACCATAAATAGATGCCATACCACAGATAGAGAGGTAGATGATAGACAGAGAGATAGATTAGATTACATTACATTAGATAATAATGATATATGGGTTATAGATGACTAATTGATAATATAGATGGACATATTGATTAGGTAAGATTATAATGGTAGGTAAATGATAGACAGATGATAGACAGACAGACAGACAAATAGATGACTGATTTGATAGATATAAATGACAGATGGTAGATAGATGATAGATAAAATAAAGATGGCAATGGTAGGTAGATAGATAACTTATGATAGGTAAATAGATAATAGATAGATAGATAGATAGATAGATAGATAGATAGATAGATAGATAGGTGATAAATAGATTCAATTCAATTAATTTCTCTCAAGGAGTGGATCAAGGTCTCAGGGGAACGATAGAATCTACAGAATGACTCAGATGGGGACTTGAAGCATTCCTGAACGAGTGCTATGTGCACCGTGTCTAGAAGATGAAGATTAGTAGTCAGACGTTGAAGAATAAGTGCCAAGATTCTAAGGAAAGCAAACAGTGTGTACAGAGTCACAAAGCCGAGAGGAAGTACAGCACATTTGGGAAATTAAAAGTCTTTCTATTTGGCTGGGAAAGGCAGAACAGAATGATATGAGCTTGGAATGTGAATCTTATCTCACAGACCGTAGGGATTAGTGGATTCTAGGTAGGAGATGGGGATAGACTTATTAAATGAATGTATGTGTGGCTTGGAAAGATTACTGTGACTCAAATGAGGATTGTAAATTACTGGCAAACGCTGAGGAGAGTAGCCCATAAATCCAAGGGAGAAGCGATGAGGAAGCTTTCCGTTAGTCTATGTGAGTTGTGGTGGTGAGGGATACAAACTTGATAGTACCAGCAGACTTAGTGACCCTTTGCATGAGGAGAACATGGGGGTGAGAGGAGTCTACCACACTTCTCACATCTCCGTGTTGCTTAGCAGGATGCATGTTGGTGTCATTTCCCACACCAAAAAGAAAAGGAATGAAAAAGAGGAGGGCGATCAAGCCAATGCTGAATGTTAGATACCAGGGGAAAGCCCAGTGAATCAGCCCCACTCCAAAGATTGACTTGTACATGCTTTGATGCTGCTGGCACAAGTGCAATGTGTTTTGGAGCAGACTTGAAGCGAGTGAAGGACAGAATACTAGGAGACATTGCGCTTTATGTGATAAGCACAAGACCATCTAAAGACAGATTCTAAGAAATATAGCTAAGAACATAAGGAGAAGTCACAGGGCGGGGAGATGGCCAGTGAATCCTGATTAGAACATCCTGAGCTGAAAACAATTGTTGCTAGAAATCAAAAACTGAAAGCCATCTTTCTAATGGGAATTCTGAACTGGAAGGGAAATAAGGATCAGGCTTTAGGGACTGTGACCACAGGAAAAATGGATAGAAGCATTGGTCATTCTTTTAAGGATTTTGTCCATGATAAAAATGAATAGGCGAGTGACTGGTATGGATTTAAAGCCAAGAAAAGGCATTAAGAAGCAGAGGGAGGCGAGAGCTTGCTACCAGTTGAGATCACTACCTATTGACCAGGAATGCTAGAATGTTCTAGATGAAACAAACAAACAAACAAACAAAAAACCTGAATGATTCCAGTGATAATTCCATGTTCCCGGGAATGAATTCAGACTGTGGGATGGAAAGGACAGACTGGAAAGATGACATATTATCTGCTAATGCAAGTTAAGGACAGTTACAGATAACTACAATACTACACAAACACACACACAAACATCCCCGCAAGTTCAGGGCAGGAACATATAATTACAATATTACACATACTCATACACACATACACACGTATACAGATGGATAGATAGACAGATGCATGCATAGATGCATACATACATATATACATACATAAATACATATATACATACCAAGGTAAGGGTAGGTACAGATCTTTAGAATATTATATACATATATACCTGCACACATACTTTCACATACACACTAAGATAAGGGCAGGTATAAATAATTACAATACCACACACACATGCACATACACACATACATACCAAGGTAAAAGCAGGTCCAGATAGTCTTAATATTATACATACTCACATATATTTATACATACACACGTATATATGCATGTACATATGTATATGCTTCCTATATATGCGTATATAGCCTATACAAATATGTATCTAAGAAACGTTAAAATAAAAAAGAAAGCAGCCAATAGTAACTGTTTAAGAACAGTGGGGAGCATTCATAACCACTTTTAGGGAAGCAGAGAGAGAGAACAAATGAAAGAAATCATAAAACTACAAAGACGAGCTGAGATTCCAAGAGCCAGACAAACGGGGCGTGCGTTCCATGGCGACACTAGGTTTCTCCAGGATAAGCAGGGAAGCCTAGGCGGGAAACAGAACTTTGAATTCAGGGTTGAGACTTCGATGGTCACTGGGTCAGACATACAAGGAAACTAAGCTCAGCAGAAGAACTTTCCCAACGACGCGAGAGCTCAAGAGATTGAAGCTCCACGCCTCTATCATGTGTACCTGACAGGACCCAGCCGCGTGTGTACATGACCACATTGTTAAAGACGGGGACATGCCTCTAAAATGTCTGCAAACTCGTTGTCTTCTGGACCACTGAATGCATGACCTCACGGCAGCCGTGGTCGCTGCACAAGGTCTGTTCAAGATCAAGTCCGTCAACACTCCGGGATGGATTGTGGGACAAGCACATGAAGCCTCACCCGTACCTGAAGGCATATTCGGCAGTTGATGGCTCCTGAGTGTCAGGGATCATTTTTCTTCAGGGGTATTGGTTCCTGTTAGGTTGCCCATGCTCTGGTGGACAGACCCACACCCATGAATATACAGGAAACACTAAATGGACTCAAAAGTTTCAAAATAAAAGGCATAAAGTTATGAAGGGAAGTTTTAGGGGAGAGTTAGGAAGAAGTTAGGGGAGTGAATGTGGGGTAAATATCAAATAAGAAATAAGAAATATATAAATACGAATTCACCTTATAACTGCAGCAGGAGGTCTTAACACAGAGACTCACAACTGGTGAAGGTGAATAGCTTAAGGGTCTATGGACTGCTTAGCCCCAGAAGAGCAGCAATGTAGCGCCTCACTTGCCCCAAGTTCAGGGAATATCTCAGAAGAGGTGGTGGAGGGTTCGCAAGACCCAGAGATCAGCTGTAAGATGAATTCTGGGAAATCCTCTGCTCTCTGAAACAGTGATGCAGGTTAAAGGAAGGTGTTTTCCAGAGAGATAAATGGATGTCACAGAGCCAAGCACTAGGAGGATGCAGGTAGTGGCTACTGAGTGGTAATACTCACCACGCTCAAGAAAACCTGCTGTGTCAGGAAGTCTGAAAGGTCATAGGCATAAGAGACTCAGCAGGAGTGTCTCCATATTTGACAAGCTTCCCAAAATGTTCACAGCATTACCACTCCAACCTGAGGAGCCGAAAGTAAATAAACTATCTAAGTGAATAGCTAGCTTTATATCAGCAAACCTATCCGATTATAACTAACAAGATCACACTTGGTGATGCCACTGGCCCGCATTGGACACTCTGTTTTATTTGCTAATGGAATTTTCATTTGCATTCATTCTACAAGTATTTATAGATATTTTTCTTCTGATTATGGTTAGGATGCTTTATTAACAATTTTTAATTGAGGCCATTACCTATGATGACTTTAGGGAAATGACAGCAATTTACAGATACTTGCCATTAACGACATACTGATAGTGGACATGGGATGAACCGCTGTTCTAGGACACCGCACTGTCACCTCTCTAGAATCCCTATAGCTCATGACCTTCAGTGTCTCTTTGGCTTCAAGGAGAGCAAGGCAGGTGCGGCTTTGCCTCTCTGTCTCTGAGGTGGTTTGAATATGCTTGGCCCATGGGTAGTGGCACTATTAGAAGATGTGGCCTTGTTGGAGGAAGTGTGTCACTATGGAGGAGGGCTTTGAGGTCTCCTAGTGATCATGCTCTGCCTAGTGTGGAAAAGAGTCTCCTCCTGGATGCCTGCAGAAGACAGTCTGTTCTTGGCTGCCTGCAGATCAAGATGTAGAACTCTCTGCTCCTCCAGAACCATGTCTACCTGCATGCTGCCATGCTTCCAACCATGATAATAGACTGAACCTCTGAAAATAAGCCAGCCCCAATTAAATGTTTGCCTTTCTAAGAGTTCTCTTTATCACGATGTCTCTTTACAGCAATAAAACCCTAACTAAGACAGTCTCCTTTAATCTTCTTATCATACTGTTGGTATAAACCCATCTATTGTGTGACATCATCCCTAGACATAAACATCTACCACCCCAGATAGGAAACCAATACCAAATAAAGTAAAGCTATAACCAAAGCCAAGCAGACAACAGGTGAGTTTATTTAAGCTGCTTCTCTTGGGGGTGAGAAAGGGGAATTGTATCATCTAAAGAAAAAAACGGCTACATAACATTATCTCAAAAGCCTGTCCTCCCTTACATCACAACTTAGGGAGAAAAGCTTTATTTCATCTTACAGATTAGAGTCTATCATCTAGGGAATTTGGGGCAGAGACTCAAGGCAGGAAATAAAACAGACCATAGAGGAATTACTGCTTACTTGATTGCTTTCATGGCTTGTTCAGCTTGCTTTCTTGTATAACTAGGGATGGTACCGCCCACAGTGGACTGGGTCTTCCAACACCAATTATTAGTCAAGAAAATGCCCACAGGTTAATCCTAAGGAATCACTCCCTTACTGAGGTTCCCTCTTCTCAGGCAACTCTAGTTTGAGTCAAATTGACAGAAACTAAACAGCATAGTTGACAATCAGCCCAAGCTGAGTGGCTATGTGCTCAGCCCTGGTAAGGTTAGTTTACTAGGGCCGTAGACTCAAGAAATCTTCCAGTGGTAGGGGAGGTCTGACTGGCAGAGTGAAATTGGCCTGGTCTGTCTGCAGCTGTCTGGGGATCAAATTTCCATGTCACCTGCTTTGGCCTAGGCTTCAGGAACTGAGCTGTCAGGCAAAGCCCTGTAATTGCCCCCGACTCATCCGCACCTTCTCCAACTGTCTCCTAATTGAGGTTTAATGGCTTCGGTCACAGAAGGGTGCCTTTCCTGTCTTTATAGATAGACATTCTTTCATCTGAGCATCAGTCCAATTAGTTTAGCTACTGGGATAACTGACAGAAGTCAGACCTAACTGCGAGGAATTCCCCAGGCCACAGAGGGCTTTGTGGTACTTGCCTAGATGGGTGTATGTGTTTTCATTGTAGTTGGGATGCCATTTAGAAAATGGGCCTATGTTGAAGTAGAGGAAGTGGGAGCCTCTGGGGCTTTCTGAGTTGGTTATACCTGACTTTTATTTGCATTTTCTATCATAAATACTTCTTGTATTCACTTCTTAAGTGAACTGACTAAAATACTGTTGATTTTCTATTTCAAATGGAGTGTGATTTATTTGGGTCACGTTAGATTGTACTCTTTTCCCATAAAGTTAATTCCACCTGGAGACAGGTTTAGACTTGAGTATCTTGATGGCAGCTCCTCTGCAGTCTTGAGTGGTTATGAACAGAGCCCAACACTGGAAGGCACAAACTCTGCAGTGGCATTTGGCCCCTGGAATCATGTAGCTCCAAGGCATGTGTGAGTTTGATGTTTTCAGTTGTTGGACAAGCGAGCGTAAGGGAGTAGGCCAGTTGGCCACTGGAGTGTCCCTTTTGTTTGGGTTGGCTGTATTTGCCACAGCCGCTTGGGAGGTGTGTTGCAGTTGAGGACAGGGTTCTCTACAGCAGGCTCCTGATGAGGTGGTAGCTTTGTTCAACTGTCTGGCATATATAGTGACTTCAGGGAGCTCATGATGGGGTCATGCCAAGAACAAGGGGATTGCCACCATTTGGAACCTGGCTGTGCAGCAACTGGTTGGTTTAGGTTTTTCTTAGAGTGTGAAACGAATCGATGCAACCTTTAAAATCATTGTTTTGAAAGGGGAATGCGTGTGAACCTACTTGTTGAATTATTGAGAGCTGTTTCAGGATTGGCTAGAAAAGGGATGTAGGGGGCTTTTCTTTGAAAAGCCAATGAACAAGCATGTCTCCTGCTGCTTCGCACATTTCAACCTCAAGCCCAGGGTGCTGCTCACCTGTCATATCGCAGGAGGAGAGAAACAGACATACACAGGTTTCTGCTGTCGATGCTCACAATGGATATGTGGAAAAACATGGGAGTTTCCCATAGTTCATCTCTGAAGGCATGGTCCCCATCAATCAGCCTGCATGTGTTTGTTAACCTCTTTTGAGGCCCATAGCCCTATGCTAGGTTACTGAGAGGAAGGATAACGCATGGTGCTTGCTGTCAAGAGAGTAAAAAGGTTAGCAAAAGTTTTTGGTCTAGGCAGGGTACAATGAGGAATGAATTTACACAGCTCTGAAAACATTCTCTAAGGAGTTCATAAAGACAATGATTAACACTTATGGAACACTTACAGTATTTAAAGTCTCTCATCAAGACTTGGCAAGCATCACTTTACACTTTTAAACCTCACAGTGCTCTGAGAAGTAGGTTCTATTGTCATTTCCTACGAACAAGGTAACTAGTCCATAAAGATGTACCATGTGCTGGGTAGCACAATTAACCAGTGACACATCCTTTATCTTTATGAAATTATTTAATTCCTCAGAGAATATAAAGGACCACACTTTAAAAATACCCACTTAAAGTCTCATTTAAGACACAGTGGAGTCCCTGAGCAACCTGTCTGACCACATTTCTTCCTCCCGTCTTCAGAGTTAACCCTACCCCTAAAGTTTAGAACCCACAATTTTAACCACTACCTTAAATTATGTGTCAAGGAAATTAATGAGAACGATAGCCATCGGAAAGAAGCCATGGGGTTGGTTGGATTAAATAGAAACTGGGAGATTGATCTACAAAGGAAGAAGCCTTTGGAGCAGGGGGAATACATGGGGAAAGACCAGAAGAATGCATGGGGTGGGTAGGAGTCTTAGTTTGAGGACAAACAACATATTGGCTTTTCTGACATGTAGCGTTTGAAGGCTGAGAAGATGGAATAGTGGGTAAGATCCTTTGTTGGACCAGCATGAGAACCTAAGATGGAGTCCTTAGCACCCACATGAAAAGCCAGGTGTACACACCTCTAATGGTAGTGTTGTGAAAGACAGGACAAGTGTTTGGTCTTCTTGGCTGCCAGTTCCAGGTTTAGAGAATTTGTCTCTGGAAAAGGACACAGAGGTTGATAGAGCAGGACACCTGGCCTCTTCCTCTCATTAACCTTCCAGGTTCATTACTCCCTCCTCTGGTGACATGTGTCAGTGATGGCGGGTATTACACTATACAGAAACTACTGACCCTTCAGTCTAGATGTTCAACTAAGGTATGAATCCCACAAGGAGAGAACCTTTGCCAGAACACTGAAAAGCCAGAGACTCCAACATTAGCAATTTTCCCTTAGTGGATTGTTCTCAAAGACAACAGCAGATAACACAGTTGGTTCCAGAAACGTGGGAAAGAGGGTTGGAAAGATTTCTGCAGCCATGTTTTACACACCTGTTCAATTTTCTTCCAGGAGTGCAAGGATATCCCTTGGTCACTGCAACCTGTCTTGAAAACTCTGATGCTTCCCCACTAATAGAAGCTATCCTGAGGAGTGTGTCAGGAAGCTCATGAGCAGAGTACATTCTCCCTCCACACAGACAGACACAAGCCAGTAAGAGACTCTTCTCCACATGTGTTGGTCCAGGACCATGTTCATGGTTCCATTGTGTACAGTCAAAATTCTGAGATTCTTAAAAACCCTCCACGAGGGCTGGAGAAATGGCTCAGTGGTTAAGAGCACTAGATGCTCTTCCAGAGGTCCTGAGTTCAATTCCCAGCAACCACATGGTGGCTCACAACCATCTATAATGGGATCTAATGCCCTCCTCTGGCATACAAGTATACATGCAGATAGAGTACTTATATTCCTAATATAAACAAATAAATCTTTTTTAAAAAACCCCATGAAGATCTGGTATATAATGGTGTTCAGACAATACTGTTCAACTTCTTCTTTAATATTATAGTCAGGGCAATGGGTTTAAAAATTTATATGATTATGGTACCAAACAACATGTTTGATTTCTATAGGAACAGACCAACAGATAAATGTGCCAGACACTTGGGATGAAGCCACAAATCCTGTATGTTTCCCTAGTTCATAGAAGAAGAAGGTTTTAACTACAAAGAGGCAACAGTTCAGATGGAGAGAGATGGGGTACATGGGCACCGTCACCCCTGCAGACCAGCGACTCAGTGAGTGTAGTGGGAATAGTTCTCCTCTTCATTTTCTTCTCCTTCTTCATCCATGCGGAACTCTCTCCTTTCCCTGACTTCAGCGGTAGGTTGAAATCCTGGCCTATGCTGTTTGAGCAGAGTTGCTGGGGAAGTTACTCCATCCCAGTCCTGATCCAGGGGGATTTCACAATTGTCCTCCTTTGACGTGTAGTTCTGTCGCTATCGGGGGTACAGTTTCAGCCTTAAACAGCAGGTAGACAAAATAATCCTTTACACCTAACTCATATCTGAAACTACCTGAACCCCATGCATGTCAACGAGCCTCAAAAAAAAAAAAAAAAAAAAAAAAAGAATGCTCTCTATAGTGAAGGAAGCCTTCTGCAGTAAGACTTCTACAGTTCATTCCCACGTGACAGACAGTCTTTTATTTTTGGAAGAGTTAGCGTCTCTTCCCAAGAATAGATTTTTACATTACTAATGAGATATGAGGTGCACTGCCAAGGTTCCCAACATTTCAGTGAGCCAGGGACTGTTACATGGCTGAATGCAGGGTAACCAGATACGCATCTTCAGAGGAAGATAAATAGTCATTTTTTTAAAAAAAGAGGATGGAAACATCTGGATATTTGGTTCTCCTTCGGGAGCTTTATTAACTTCGCAAGTAAACACAGCTTTCAATTTTGAGTCAGCAAGAATTTGAAGACAGATTTTTCCATGTGAGGGCTGGACTAATGGGGTCAGGATTGGCCATTCTAAATATTGCTCCCTCAGTCAAAGGTCCTCGTAGACCAAGAGAGAAAAGGCTGTGCAAGGCTTGGAAATGATTTTTCTTGTGAGAAAGGAAAAGAAACGTGGGTAAAAGTCTTCAATCAGAATTTTCAAAAGGAATGACCAAAATTAGCATCCGTCTGGCGGTCTGGTCATTTCTTTTCTTTTTGGCGTGAGCGTTACAACAGACTTACTCACTGCTGGAAAAAAAATAAACAACAACAATCAATCTACTCTTTACTGGAAAACATTGAAACACTTCTAGTTCACTCACAGAATGAAACATGACTCAAGAATGAAACTCTGACCTACACCACATGGGTGACCATCAAGTGTCTTCTGTTTAGCCAGGCACAGAACGCTGTAAGCCACCATATTCCATCTCTGAAAAGACAACATGGCCGAGACTGGGAGAAACTGGTGTTGGCCAGCAGCACAGATGTGAGGCCTGCTGCACAGGAGAATATCTTGGGCTTCGTAGAATTTTTGTTGGGTTAGTGAAGGCATGTCTTTTTTACCATCTAACAGGGCAAGGCTGTGCAGCACAGGAGGCCAGGGGCAGGCGGAAGTCTCAGCAGTTCAGAGCCCTTGCTGCTCTGTCAATGGATTCAAGATGGCTGCCCAGCACCCACACCAGGCAGCTCACAACCACCTGTAATTCTAGTTCCAGGGATTCTGACACCTCTTCTGACACATGTGCATACACCTATCCACACACCTATCCACACACACAAGCATAAACAAGGAGTGTGACAAGAGTAACTCACTGTGTGTGTGAAGCTTGTGAAGTCCTGAATGAATGCGTAATGTTGGCATGTCAAGGACCTCACGCCTCAGACCCATAGGACTGGCAAAGCTTTCTCTGGGTGAGGTTCAGAGCTATGGCAACTCCTTCCTCTGCTTTGGAGGATAGATGTTGATAGTGTATGCAGCAAGTGAAAACTGTTTCCCTGTGGGGCTGCTCCTACTGAAATCAGCTAAGCCAACCTCCTGGACTTAGTTGTGCAGCATATACCCTGCCACCTCGTCCAGTTGCATGCAATAACGCCACCTCTCTCTTCAACTCTATAGAATAAACATGCTGAGCTTGCAAGGTGCTGAGGCATCTTCATTAGAAAATCTAGTCCATCCAGTCCCAGCTTTTCTGGATCCATGTGTCTCTTTCTTTTCTTCATCCCTCACCACACCATTTAGTTTCTTCCTCCCTCACCAACCCCTGCAGTTGTGTAAGGTTGCAGGTAACGGTGGGTAAAATGTACCTCACCCTCCACTTTGAACACAGAAGCAGAATTTCTCCCCAGACCAGCCCACAGTGTGAGTGATCTTTGTGCCCTGAGACCTGTGCTCCCATTATCACATAAATGAGAAGCATAAAAAGAAATATTCCAGAAGAAGACTGGAAGTATGTATATAATCCAAGAGTAAATACTTGTCTCTCTCTCCCTCTCTCTCTCTCTCTCTGTTATCTATCTATCTATCTATCTATCTATCTATCTATCTATCTATCTATCTATATATCATCTTTCTATCTACATCTGTCATCTCTCTCTCTATCTATCTGTTATCTATTTCTTTCTTTTACCTATCTATCTCTATCTATACCATCTATTCATATTTGTCATCTATCTATTTATCTATCATCTATCTAAGCATCTATCTTACCATTCATACAAATAATCAATCTTAATTTTTACTTGATCCATTTACTTCCAAAGGACCTTTAATTTGTAATAAATATTTAAATCTTAAAATAACAATTATTGTGCTTGGCATATGGGGTGTCTCCCCCATAGGCTCATATATTTGAATACTTGGTCCCCAGCTGGTGGCTGTGTTTGGAAAGATTTTAGTATCTACAAGAGAAAAAACCTTGCAGAAAGAGGTGGGTCACTGCAGAGGTGCAGGGCAAACCTTGAGATTTTATACCCTCGTCTAACTTCTTTTTCTCCACTCTCGCTAAGTGCAAAAGCAATATGGCTGTTCATTTTGCCGCCGTGACTTCCTTGGCGTGATGGAATAAATCCTCATGAATTGCAAACTAGAATAAACCCTTCCTTCCTTCTCTAGATTACTTCTTATTGGGTGTTTCATCACAACAATGAGAAAATAGCTAGTATAAGAGTATAATATAAACCAATGGAAGCACTGAAAAAATATAGTCTAGTGACAGGTATGGTGGCACATGCCTTTAATCTCAGCACTCAGGAAAGAGAGGCAGGCTGGTGGGCATCTACAGCTTCAAGGCCAACATAGTCTCCATAGCAAGTTTCAGGACAGCCAGACCTGTGTACATAGAGAGACCCTTCTCAAACAAACAAGCAAACAAACCACAACATTATAATCTAAACAGGTGCAGCACTTTCTTACGAGGACACAAAGGAGCTCTGCTGCTCAGAGCGTGCTAGGACGGGTCTACCCGCACTGTCTTCACAACCACGCTCTCCAGGATTATTTCCCAGTGCCGTACACACAGCTCCTCCCTTCCTAGAGGCTGTGCAGCTCAGCAGTCTGGCGAGCACCACTGTGGCATCAGAGCTGGCCATACCAAAGGATGAACATTGATCTAACTCAAGACACCATGAACTGTTGGGGATGTATCTGTTGCTATGTATACAAATGCTAAATTCTGAGACCCAGGATCTTGTTACCATCCAGTTGAGAGCATCCTCACATATAAACCTTGCTCACAGATTTAAAGCCATTGGTTAATAAAAGGCTAGAGTCTGTGACTGGGCAGTAGAGAGAGAAAGACGATCCCTGGGAATCCAGTGAGAGAGCTCAAAGAGGCCATGCGAGAGAAGACGGAAGAAGAAGGAGGTCACCATGAGCATGTGGCCAATACAAGTTTGTCTTCAAGACACATGGAACAGAGCAAACTGGATGAGACTCAAACTACAAGTAACACAGGGTCTATGGTTTGGATATAGGTTAGAATAGCTCAGAATCTACCCAGTCTAGGCTTACAACTTGTAAATAAAATATAAGGTTTTTGTGTCTTTTATATGGGCTCACTACAATAAATATTTCATTAACAATGAACACAAGTCAAACCCACTTACATTCTGTGTTGCTTTATAAACTTTCTGTCTGTGACTATATTAAAGTCCCCACATCACCTACGTGGTAGGCATTTTGCTCATCCCACGACCAACATCAGGAGCCCCCATGGTATAAATAAGAACAGAAGCAAGAAGAGCTTAAGAACACAGTCCAAGACCTCACAGCAGGTCAGAGGCAGAACTGATTTTAGAGCATCCATGATAAGCACCATATTCGATTTTCCTAGATGCCATGGTCAGAGTAGAATTGTCCTCAGAGACAGACTGCAAACTACCGAGCTTCTGAGCCTCGTAAAGGAACCTGGTTCCGATGAGATGAGAGAGTGCTCAGAATTATAGCTCCTTCTATAAGGCTTCCCCATTGTTCCTCGTAAAGGAACCTGGCTCCGATGAGACGAGAGAGTGCTCAGAATTATGGTTCCTTCTGTAAGGCCTCCCCATTGTTTGTCAGGCTTTGCTAAATTCCCCAATATCTATGGGGCTCTGGCTACATCTCTGTTGTCACTTATGTACAAAGCAAGCATTTGAGTGATGCTGAAAGGCTGCAGGCCTAAAGATGTAAATAATGCCTTTGAATTTGACGTATTTGTCATGTTCCTAGAGATAATTTGAAAATGATAAAACTCCATAAGCTTGCCCATCTATTTAGCTGATACATACACCTTAGAGATGTTATGTATTTTGAAATATATCACATTTACATACGTCTTCTGTGTTTAAATATGGCACACACCTACTAGATGCTTATTCATTCATTACTCACTGAAAGTGTCACTGAGCAGCATAGCAAAGATGCCAAGTGAAGGCTGTCTGGCTCCACCCTCTGCATCCCCAGTCTCCAGGTAACATAACATAGCAGGGTACCGCTTACAAATTCAACCTCTGGGAGCCTTAGTTTCAGGGGCTTCTGTTTTGTTTTGTTTTGTTTAGTTTTAGCGTGTGTGCCTCTGTGTGTGTGTTTGTGTGTGTGCACACAAGCATGCACATATGCATGTGTCCATATATGCATGCTAATGCACATCTCGGTGTGTGCATGAACATGTAGAAGTCAGGGGATAACTCATCCCTTAGTCTCTGACCACCTAGTTTTGTGGGACAGGGTCTCTCACTGGCCTGGGCTTACCAAGTTGGCTGGCAGGTGAGTCCCAGTGATCCTCCTGTTCCCGCACCCTTGGTGCAGTCACCACTTAGGTGTTATTTTTTAAAGGTGGATTTCTAGGGGATCTAACTCATGGCCTCATGTTTGTAAGGCAAGCACTTTGAGAACTGAGCTCTCAGCCTAGCCCATGAACTCAAGTTTCCTCAAATCCTTATATGGCATATAAATGATAAGGCCTATTTTGTCTTATTGTTTCAAGAATTGTATGAGAGAAATGAAATACCACATAGCATGTAGGCCAGTTAATAGGCTTTGGTCCCTAAAAATGTAAAAATTCAAACGGGTCAAGGATCTGATTTTGGTGTTCGTCGTCTTTCTCTGTTTTGTTTACTAGTACTTTCATACAGAAAACAATATATGAACAGAGGGGCCTTGACACTGCTTTTAGCTTTTTTAAAAAAATCCGACTAGATCATTTCTTCCAGTCTGATGTCAAAGACACAGCCCCTTTCCCTATCATATCAGAGGTGGAGTCCCTCCAAAGGTTAGTGGTTCCCTCTGAGGGACATGACCCCCTGTGGTAAGAAAGTTCAGTGACCAGGTTCAAAATGGCATGCTTTGAATTTTTTAATGAAGCAAAAATAAAATCAAATATATTTTTAAAAATCAGAGCTTATTACACTCTCATAGTCATGTTTGCTTTGTGCAATGTTTGCCTGCATTGTGTGTAGTCTGTGCATGCTGCTTGCATTGTGTGTGGTCTGTGCATGCTGCTTGCATTTTGTGTGGTCCGTGCATGCTGTCTGCATGTGTGTAGTCCATGCATGCTGCTTGCATTGTGTGTGGTCTGTGCATGCTGTCTGCATGTGTGTAGTCCATGCATGCTGTCTACATGTGTGTAGTCTATGCATGCTGCCTGCTTTGTGTGTAGTCTGTGCACTCTGCCTGCATGTGTGTAGTCTGTGCATGCTGTCTGCTTTGTGTGTAGTCTGTGCATGCTGCCTGCATTATGTGTAGCCTGTGCATGCTGCCTGCATTGTGTGTAGTCTGTGCATGCGGCCTGCTTTGTGTGTAGTCTATGCATGCTGCCTACTTTGTGTGTAGCCTATGAATGCTGCCTGCATTGTGTGTAGCCTGTGCATGCTGCCTGCATTGTGTGTAGCCTGTGCATGCTGCCTGCATCATTTTTAGTCTATGCATGCTGTCTGCATGTGTGTAGTCTGTGCATGCTGTCTGCATGTGTGTAGTCTATGCATGCTGCCTGCATTGTGTGTAGTCTGTGCATGCTGCCTGCTTTGTGTGTAGACTGTGCATGCTGCCTACATTGTGTGTAGTCTGTGCATGCTGCCTGCATTGTGTGTAGCCTGTGCACGCTGTCTGCATGTGTGTAGTCTGTGCATGATGTCTGCATTGTGTGTAGTCTATGCATGCTGTCTGCATGTGTGTAGTCTGTGCATGCTGTCTGCTTTGTGTGTAGTCTGTGCATGCTCTCTGCATGTGTGTAGTCTGTGCATGCTGTCTGCTTTGTGTGTAGTCTGTGCATGCTGCCTGCACGTGCGTAGTCTGTGCATGATGTCTGCATTGTGTGTAGTCTGTGCAAGCTGTCCCAATGCATTGCTGAGTATTGAGTTTGTGGTTTTCTTCTAAAGAGTAAAAAAAATCAAGGGACTCTTGGGGAATATCTTTGGGAACCTAGAAGTAATGATTGGTTTGAATGTCAGCAAGCCACAGTTTAGAATCACTTGATCAGGGAGCCTCAGTTGAGGAACTGTCTTGGTGGCCCTACTTGATATGAGAAGACCCACCTCGCATGTGGATGACACCTTCTGGTGGCATCCCAAGTAAAAAGGATGGAAGACGGTTGCCCCCTGCTTGCTGGGCATTTCCTCACACTGCTCATTTGATTTGGTGTTGGTATCACTGCTGACATCAGAGCCACAGTTTCCAGGCTCCACCGTTCACTAAGGTTCAACTCTTCTCCAGGAACCTGTTAGGCTTCCTGCGTCAGACTGGGGCCGCTAAGACCTCCAGCCTTGTAGACTGAGAAACGCCCAGGCTCTAGGTCTCTCTGGTGTGAGGCAGCCACTGTGGTAGAACTCTTTATGGGAGGGAAGTTGTCCCTTTATTATTGCTTTTGTTTGTTTTCTGACTTTTCTTTTTAATTTGTTTCTAAATCTCCCAGAGAAGGAGATGCGTATGTGTGTGAAGACGACCAGACAAAACATTGTGGGCCAAACGGGAGCTGAAGGCATATGACCTAGGAGCTTTTCTTACACTCAGTTCTGCTTTTGTATACATTTGAAACTTCCATGTACACATTTGAAACTTCCGTAACAAGGAGTTAGATAGAGTTAGTTCCAGAAGAATAAAAACAAACAAAAAACCAATGTAGAATTTGTGTGTGCAACTCTTTGCTCTCCTGTGTACGCGTACTCCAGGAGACCCCTGCTTCACCTACATGGTTTTACACACCGACTTTGAACACTTTCCAAATGGGGTAATCTGGCCTAACTTGCTCGTTATTTTTTTTTTCCAACATAAAAGATCACAGGCCCTGTTAGATGCATCAGAACGCCATTCTGTTCATCTCGGGCAAACGTTCTCCCGTCCACATTTTCTTTGAAAGAAGGAGGACAGAATGAGGCTGGGGGGCGAGAGGTGGGGGAAGAACCGACCACTGAGTTTCCACTTTCCACAGAATGGCGAGGTCCTCAGGGAGACAGTAAATTGAAATTAAGGCTGTTTCAGGCAGCCTACAGGATGTGTCTGCAAATGTCGACGCAGAGAAATGGTGAAAAACTCTGTTTGTGCCCATTCATACGAAGTGGGGGCCTTGTAATGTGCTCCAGCCCCTGGGAATGGTGGCTGGCCCGAGGAACGGAGACCGGAAGAACGGGATGGATTTGACATAAGTACTTTTAAGTGCTCCGAAGGCCCCCCCACTCCTCCCTGTGGTTTACAGCGAGGTCCGCTGGGAGCCACAAGGAAAGAGCCCAGTGAATCCCCACAGCTTTTCGTTTTAAGGATAACAAATCTTAAAACAGGTGTGAGCTCAGAAAGCTCCTTTTACTCCTTGCTCCCAGTCTTCTGTGGCCAGCCAGCTCTCTCGCTTTGTTATTATCATTCCACAGATGGAGAAGTCTGGAGTCAGGCAAGGGAGGAGAGGAGCGAGAAGCTGAATAAACAAAACGTGCTTGGAGTGACTAATATTCATGAAGTCCGCTGGTCATGCACTATGAAATTTATTAAAAGTGTGGTTTCCACGAGAATGTATTAGTGGAGCTAATGAACACCGATTTTTAAAAAGGGGGTCTCCAGGAAATGGCTTCCTGGGCCTGGATATGCCCAGTGAATAATGTAGCCAGAGATTATATCGTCAAAAGCTTCGTTAGGCTGTTGGGAAAGGTGGGGGTGCCTACGGGGGGGAAGTGGGGGATAAAGGGAGACTAGAAATCTGAAGGTCCCCTGAAGCTTTACTCATTTATACTCATGAAGCCTGGAGACTGCACAGAAAGCCTCTGAACTTCAGTGCTGCCACCTGGTGGCGACGAAGCGCCATGTGCGGACCTGGGAAACATGGCGCCTCCATCAGAGTCAGGAGATTTGAAAGGCGTGGCTCAGGCTGCCATTGAAAAACCGGGTGCACTTCACTCATCGTTTCCTTGGTTACTACGGTGTGTTTGGAGCAAAGACAAACACGGGCACGGTCACCAATTGTGCTGAATCAAACCTAAATACTTGTGCTACTTATTTTTGTACAGCTGCGACCAGAACGCCTGAGATAGCTTAGAAGGGAAAATCATTTATTTTGGCTCACGGTTTCAGACATCTGAATCCAGCCATCTTGGCTCAGCTGATTCTTGGCCTACGGTGACATGGTGGAGGGAGCATGCAGAGGAAGAGGATGCTCTCCTCTAGACCAGCAAGGGCAAGGGGACTGAGGACCTGGCATAACCTTCAAAGGTCCCTCCCTGGCTTGCTAAGTCTCCATATGCTCAACTTCCAATGGTTTCCAGAACGCCCCAAACAGTCCTACCGCCAGAGCACCGAGGTTGAATCCGTGAGTCTGTGGGGGACATTGCACATTCAGACAAAACAGGACAATGTGTTTTGTTGGTTCTGTTCTTTGTTTTTAAGTTCTCCCATTCTGCTGACCTATCCCATCGGAACCTTCAGTCAGTTTTCATAGTGTCTTATCTATGTCTATTCCTGATTGTATATACAATATGACAATTGCCTCATATGCCTGCCACCAGGCCTTCCTCACTAGTCTTAGGCTAATGCGCTGCTCTCTTAAATATGTTCGTTTTATAATCAATTCCAACTCTTCCAAAACATTGAACTCATCCTGTATTCCTCCCTTTCAAATATATCCACTCCATCAGCAAGCAAATCCTCTTGTCTGTGGTCACGGCATCCCGGGACCACTTCAGTATAGACACTACCATAAGTCACATTTGACCCACTGATATGGCTCCTGAGTGATTGCCACGCCTTCTAATTGAACTGTGGGTTTCCAGCTTTCGGGGCTCCAGTCTACTTCCCTTTAGGCACCAGAAGAGGGCAAGAGAACATGATAAACACTTGCCTCCTTTGCTCAAAACTTCTAAGCTCAACAAAGTAAGTGTTAAACTCCTACAGTGTGCTTCAAGGCCGGGTCCCTCACAGGTCTCCTCTCCCATATTCCACTCACCATATCTTGCAGGTCCCCAGTGAGGCTATCCTCTCATTGCCCTGTCCAAACACTTGACAAGAAGTAACTCAAGAGAGGAAGGGTGTATTTTTTTGGTTTACAACTCCTGAAGTTAGAATCCATCACAGTAGGGAAGGCATGGTGGCAGGCATAGGAGGCAACTGCCATATTGTACATACAATCAGGAGTAGAAAACAGACCTAAAGTAGGGGGGCCAGGCTACAAACACTCACAGTTTACCCCCTGTGGCCCACCTCCAACAAGGACTCCCCCCCTAAATATTTCATACTTTCTGAAACAGTGCCAACCAACTAAGACCAAGTATTCTATCACATGAGCTTGTTTAGCAACATTCACAACGAGACCCCAACAAGGCTAAGCATATCCTTGAGGTGGTTCTCTCTGCCAAGACATGGCTACATGGCTCTCTCTCCTTCCTCCAGGCCTCTAAGCAAATATTGCTCTATAGACTAGTGTTTCTATTACCACCTTCTTTAAACAATTTCCCCCTTCTCTCCAGTCCCATTATCCTTTCTTTTGCTGATATATTTGCTTTTACAATTTTACCGTGATAAAACACACATAAAATGTTTCATCTCAGCCATCAAATGCATGTCGAATGAACTGGATACGTGCACTGCGAATGTCTTAGTTGGAGTCACTGTTGTTGTGATGAAACGTCCTGATCAAAAGCATCTTGGGGGAGGGGAAAGGGTTTATGTGGCTTATACCTCCACATTGCTGTTAATCATCAAAGGAAATCGGGGCAGGAACTCAAACAGGTCAGGAACCTGGAGGCAGGAGATGAGGCAGAGGTCATAGAAGAGTGCAGCTTACTGGCTTGCTCCTCATGGCTTGCTCTGCCTTCTTTCTTATCGAACCCAGGACCACCAGCTCAGAGGCGGCACCATCCACAGTGGGCTGGGCCCTCCCTCACCAATCATTACCTAAGAAAATGTTCCCATGGGATTGCATATAACTTGACCTTATGGACCCATTTTCTTAAATTTGAGGTTTCGTTCTCTCTGACTTTATAACTCTCTCCGACTGAAAAATTATAAGTAATACATCAGGTTTCTCCAGAACAGTTTGTTATACTTATTTTACTGTAATTCTCTCCTCCCCCTCTCCATAGCCCCTACCAATCAACCATTCTCTCTTACTTCACATAAGTATCTAGCCACTGTGCCTGCACTTTAACTGAGCATAATGATTTTAAGACTGAATAATATTCCATTTTGTGGGTATAACATATTTGGCTGAACCTATTTATTGTTCTGATCAGCCCTTCCCTGATTTGCTATTATGGGTCCTGCTTCTATGAGTGAAGGGGAACAGATATCATTCCAAGATCCTGTGTCAACTATGTTAGTTATTATTATGGTTTCAGTTTTGAGATGACACCCCCAGATTGGTGAAACTCTCCGGGGACATTGAATATGGGGCCTATTAGAAAGCAAAGAATGTACAGAGGTGGAGCTTGAGGCTAATAGACTGGCTCCACTTCTGGCTGGAGCTCCCTGCTTCCTGGCTGGTCAAGCTGTGAGCCAGGCATGCTGCAGGCTCCTGGCACCATGAACGGGTTTTCCTCCACAATGTCTTCCCCACCATGATAAACTGTATCTCTTGGACCTGAAGACTAACTAAATCCCCTCTCCCTTAAGTTTTGCTTCTGCCAGGTATTTGGTAGTGGTAATAATAAAGCAAGCAAGACACTTATGTGCCCATAAACCCAATCACTACATGACCTGGTAGCTTCATAATTTAGTTTCTCACCGTTTTATTACATTGCTTTCTTACTATCTGCATGGATGTGTGTGTGTGTGTGTGTGTGTGTGTGTGTGTGTGTGCATATGCCATAGCACATGTGTGGAGACCAGAAAACATCTTGCAAGAGATGATTCTCTTCTTCTAGCATATGGGTCCTGAGGATGGGACTGCAATAATCTGTCCTTCATCAGCAAGCTCCTTACGAGCCAAGCCACCTCACCTGGCCTATATTTTATTTTGAGGCACTGGTATACCAGTCTCATCGTGACAGTGCCCATCTTACACACTAAAATACTAAACCAAGGCTCTGAATCCTCCACACCTCACCTATACTCTACTTTCCACGGTGGCTATTTTTCTGAGGGTGAGATGCTATCTATTTTTCTGATGTGAATTTCTGTAATGATAGAGTCTCATGTTCATGTGTTCGTTAAACACTTGTACCTAGTCTTTGGAGAAATTCCCATTTGAGTTCTGTGATGGCTATTCTTGGTTGCCAGCTTGACGACATCTGAAAATATCTAAAACTCAAGTGGTTGGGTAAATCTAAGAGGGATTTCTTCTTAATTAAGTTCTTTGAAGTAGAAAGGCTCGCTTTTAATGCATAGCTTCCCAAGGAAGTGGGAAGATCCATCTTGAATGCTGGAGACTCCTTCCTCTGGAAATCTATATACAGGACATGGATGAAGGAAGCTTTCTCTCTTTGCTTGTTTGCTCTCACCTTGCTAACAAGCCCATTCCGTCACTGGTGTTAGAGCCAACTTTCTCAGGATTCTAGCGTATACTGAAAACCAGCTGAGACGTCCAGCCTCATGGACAAAACAACTACTGGATTCTTGAGCTTCCCATTGGTAAACAGACATTTTTGGACTAGCTGCTCCACAGCCTGTAAGCCACTTTAATGCATCCATATGGGAATACACACATACACAGAGAAAGGGGGAGGGAGAAGAGGGAGGGAGAGAGACATATTCATTTTATCAGTCTTGTTCCTCAAAAAAACAAACAAACAAACACAAACAAAAAAAACAAACCTAATACAAGTTCTTCACACATTCTTGAGTCATTTTGAATTAAATTTTGTAAATTCTCTGCAAATTTCATTTCACCCATTGTATCTGTCTTCTAAAATGTGTGTGACTGTACCTAAGATGTATACAAATGTACAAATTTTATAATTTCCTTATGGCCTTCTTCTTTCATTTTCCTCAAGTCTCCTCCCATAAATGGTAAGTTCCCTGGGGGCTGCGACAGGGGGTTTACCTTGTGAGTGATGAGATTCCTTTATTCCTGAAGCTTCAGGAGCTGTCAGTGGCAGCCTAGAAGCACAGGACTGTGTCCTACTTAATCCTTTTCAGTGCATGGTCAACATCTTTTGTTTGTTTTGTTTTGTTTTGTTTTTTCGAGCCAGGGTTTCTCTTTATAGCCTTGGCTGTCCTGGACTCACTCTGTAGACCAGGCTGGCCTCGAACTCAGAAATCCGCCTGCCGCTGCCTCCAGAGCGCTGGGACTAAAGGCGTGCGCCACCACCGCGTGGCTTCATGGTCAACCTCTTCTGCAGCAATAAGAGCTCTCTGCCTTAGCAGTGTCTGTCTCAGAGAGGTGTTGTATGTACAGATGTGCCCGGTTGATTTTTGCTTTTGTTTTTGAAAAGGGATCTTGCTAATGCCTAGGCTGACCTTAAACTACAGGGCCCAAGTGTGTTCTTCCTGCCACAGCTTCCCAGTTAACTGAGATTGTGTATGCACAGCAACATTCCCAGCTGTTCTGTTTACTGTAACATCACTGCGAACAGACACCAACACCAAAGCAACTTATACCAGAAAGGACTTAACTGGGGCTTGCTTAGGGTTTTAGAGGGTGGAAGGCAGGCATGAAAGTGCAGCCAGTGCAGCTAAGAGCTTTTATCTGATCTGCAAGGAGCCTGAGACCCGCCTGAAAGGGGCTTTTGAAACCTCAAAGCCCTTTCCCAGCTAAACACTTCCTCTATCAAGGCCACACCCCCTCTGGCAATGCCTCACCCCCTCCACCTGGGACACACCTCCTCCAACTGGGACACACTTTTTAACTCTTTCTGAAGAGATCACTAACTAGGAACTAAACATTCAAATATATGAGGTATGGGAGCCATTTCCAGACAAACCAGCTTATCCAATGATTTCTTTTTAAAATATTTTATTTAACGCATGCATATGTGTTTTGATCAAATCCACTCCAATTCTCTTCCCTGCCTCCTCATCTGACTCCAGCCACTTCCCCCTCCCGACTTCATTTACATTCTCTCTCCCTCTAACTTTCAAAGATTTATTACATTTACTTATTTGTGTGGCACAGGGAGCAAGCCACGGCATTGCGGAAGTCAGAGGAAAAAGTCCTGGAGTCAGTTCTCTCCTTTCACTATGTGGGTCCCTAGGAACCAACCCAATGCCTCCAGTCTGGCAGGCAGTGCCTTTCTTTAGTCACTGAGCTATCTCATAGGGTCCAGCCCTCGCCCTCGCCCTCACCCCTTGCCCTTGCTCTCTCCCCCACCCCTCCCTCTCCTCTCTCTAATTCTTGCTGGGTCCATTTAGTGCTGCTCATCTGTGCATGGGTGTGGAACCATCTATTGGAGCATAGCTAGGCTCCTGGAGCCCGGTCCTTGAAGGAAACTCGGTTGCCTCTCGCTCTGACCATGGTTTAAATGTTTCCATTTAATGCATTGACTAAAGGTAATTTGATTTACATTTATCATTTTTCCCTTTGTTCTTATATGTTTCTAATTTTGTGGTTCTTCTTTCGATACTTTCTGTAATGGCAAGAAAAGCGTTTGTCCTGTTCTTCGTTACCCTTTATTATTTATTTATTTATTTATTTTGGTTTTTCGAGACAGGGTTTCTCTGTGTAGTCCTGGCTGTCCTGGAACTCACTCTGTAGACCAGGCTGGCCTCGAACTCAGAAATCCACCTGCCTCTGCCTCCCAAATGCTGGGATTAAAGGCATGTGCCACCACTGCCTGGCTATGCCTTATTTTATTAACAGCTGTTTTGATTAAAATATACATCACCATTTTTCATAATAAGGTTCATAATCTAACTGGTGAAAATATAAAGATTTCAATACACTTTCCTGATTTCCTGAATATTTTCTCCTTGTCTGAACCATAGCCGTGTATATATATGTATATACACGTGTATATATATATATATACATATATATATACATATATATATACATATATATGAATGATAAGGCTTGCAGTTTATCTCATTCGATTAGCGAGTGAAGCTGCAAACTTTAAACCCTGAGAAGCAGCTACCAGTTTTTCTACTGTTGTTGAACTTATTGAGTAAACCGAATGGTTTTTCCTTATCATATAATGTCCTGTGGTTGGAAGGACTTCAAACCACTTAGTGCCGACTGGGAACTACACGGCTTGGAGATTAAACAGGAGGAACGATGAGAGACCATGTCAACACGTCATCTTTGGAAAGAGCTAAACATTTGACAAACTTCACTGATCGAGCTAGGGCAAGGTCAGGGTAGTAAAAGACGTAGATACCAATCCAGCATTCCAGAGTCTGTCTTCTCCGAAGACAGGGGTAAAAAGAAAATAAACTTATTTCCTACAAATAGAACTCGGTTCGTTTTGTGGGAATCTCCTCAAGGGGAAGAAGAGGAGGAACATTTTTCTAAAGCAGTTGAAGAAAATGTGTTTAAAGCCCTACTTCAGAAACAGGGCTATAATTATTTTTTTCTGATGTATTTTCTGTTGAGACATGCCTGATGATTGATAATCAGTGAGAGCGTTTTCAAAAGCTTTCTGAGACTCTTCATGTCTTGACTGATGAGCTTCCCCGGCATCAGCCTCACCCAACTAGTGTTTTCTGAGTTAAATAACTGAGATTTATCTGTTTTCGACAAGCCACCTCACACATCCGTCTCCGTGTCATGACGGTAAATTTCCAAATGCTGAAAACTTCACACAGACTTTGAACTGTTTGCAAGTTCACACCCTTCCCACAATGAAACAAATATTTGAAGGAAAAGCTCACTGGAGAAGAGCAGGAACCCGGCGGCTGACACCAGGTTAGACCACCCAGAACGCACCGGGACTAATGGCAATCCAACCTGACAGCATGCTGACCACAAGAGATGAGCTCACCCTAAGAAGTGTTTTGAAGAGGAAAATAAAATCAGCGGAGTGCAAAAGAGAGAGAGAGAGGGAGGGAGAAAATGTAAAGTCTGAGATGTGCATGGCCTGAGTGTTTCTCCCCATTCGTTTTTGGAAGCCCTTGAGTGTTTCCAGGGAAATTTAATCCGGCCGTTTCTGAGCCATTTACACTTAACTCACCACAGTGTTGTTCCATCCTGGTCACTGGTCCAAAAAGCCCTCCAAACCATGCCCATAAAGCTTCCTATTAAAAGCAATTGTTTTCTTTTCCTTAAAGTGAAATTATGCTTCTCCAGATTGAAAGGAACGTGGACATGAACCCTAAAAAGAAAACTCAGGAGACAGGAAATACATACACTTTAGACCAGAGCGTGTCGTCCATTTAGATTTCCAACCCAGGCTGCCTTGGTTTTTGGCAAGTCTGTCCTGAAGGGTTTACTACTTCTTGGAAAGCCAAAGTGAGCCCTCCCAGGCCCAGGGGTGCTGTGGGGATGGGGGAGGGGCTAGGGTGGGGGCTTAGCCACCAGGGAAGTGAGAGGAGACTATGACTAGAATCCCAGCACTCAGAAGACCAAAGCAATGAAATTTGTGAGTTTGAAGTTAACCTGGTCTACATAACAAGTTGCAGGTTGATCTTGCTCCAATTAAAAAGATGTTTTTAGAGTTTTATTTTATTTTTGAGATGTGGGCTTATTGTGTAGCTAGCCTGGAGTTTTCTATGTAAAACAGGCTGGCCTTAAACTCACAGAGATCCATTAACCTCTGTCTCCTGAGGGCTAGCATTATAGGCGTGTGTTATGATGCCCAGTTCACGAAAGGTTATACAGGATTCAGCCTAATAGTAATAATATATATATATATATATATATATATATATATAATATATATGTATGCATATGCATATATATACACACATGTATAATAGTATATATTATTAACTGTGCTCCATCTAATCCCAGTGAAGCTGCATAGTGTGAGACCACAGATGCAGTAGGAAAGGCACCTCATATTTTCAAGGACTTCTGTAGTCCAGGGGTTAAACTGTAAAGTGAGAGCAACTAAATCCCAGGCAATTAAATGAGATGATCGTGTAAGGCGTTGCGATTGCCTAGAACACAGAAAAACCTTATCCTGGTGATAGCGGATGTCATCATCGCGAGTGTTTGTACTGACAAGCTGGCCATAAACCAAACACCTCAAAACAAAAATGATGTTCGTCCATGAATTTGCCTGCTTACCGGTTCCAGACAATCCTCGTGAGGGTGGATGGCTTTTTTCTTTAAGTGGGGTGAACTTTTAGGCCTTCGTTTATTGGACTTTGCTAGAAACTCCTGTGAGAGAAGGCTTTGCTGCCTTGGAATGAGTGAAGGGAGTTTGGGTCTTGAATTTGTACAATGTGTACAATATGGAGATACTACATCAATCAAGAGTATTTTAGGCCCTTTAAATCAGCTGTGGGACATGTGTATTCTTCTCTTAACATCTTTGATCCTTGCATGTGCACTCAGCTACAGAACTGTTAGGAGTGGGTATATCTGATTCCAGCCCAGGTGTTGCTGGGGGGGGTCTACTTACAATTAGGGTATCTAATTAATGATACGGAGTTAATAATGGCTACCTAAAGCGAAGAGTGTCCTCAGCGTGGTGAAATCTGCTGAAGCTCGCTGCACGGGCTGCTTTGGCCAAGACTGGAGAAACCTGCATTGCTTCGCCTTTCTTTCTCAAGAGTCCCTCCGGTTCTGCTGCCTATCTGTCATCTTTATAAATCAAACGACAAAGATCTGCCCACCCCACTTGTCGCACAGGGTTAGCAGAAGTGCACGAGCCATCTTTTACAGGGTCAACAAACATTTGCTGAGGGAATACTCTACGACAGGTATTCAGCTAGACCCTGTGGAACCTAGTGCTTTTGTTTTAAACAAAGCTAAGGCTGGGTAGGGAGATGGCCCAGCAGGTATTTACTGTACAGCCTGAAGAGCCGCCTTCAAACTTTAGGACCTGTATAGAAAGCCGGTGTGGTGGTACACATTCATAATCTTGGTATTCCATAGTGAAACGAGAGGCAGAGGCAGGAGACCATCCTGGTTTATAGGTTATAACAGTGACCAGCTTCCAGAAGCTGATTTCTGACCGTCATGCAAGTGCCAGGCATGCACATACCCTCACACGCAGACCATCATCATCATCATAATAATAATAAAATAATATAAATTATTAATTTTAAGACTAAAACTTTGTTCAACTTCTTGCAATAGGAAAGGATATATAATAAGCAAAACATATATCAAATACTATGAAGCCCTTCAGCAAAAGGAAAATTTGGGGGAGGAAGACAAGCAACACTAGAGGAGCGATGGTTTTAAAGAGATTTTAAGGAAGCTAACTTTCTATTTAAAAAAAAAAATGCCTTGAAGTAAAGACAATACTACTATGCTATTTAATGTTGAATGTTTTTTTTATTTAAAACAAAAGCAGAACAGACTCAAAATGACTCAAGCCAGAAGAGGCTGGGCGTTTAGGTCAGTGTTAAGAGCCGATGCTCTGTCGGCCATGGCCAGAGCTCTCCTAAGTATTTTATATACCTTTGTTCACTTAAAGTTCACAACGACTCTGTGGACTAGGTGTTTTTCCCAGGGATAAGAGTTATTCAGGAGCTATGTGATTGGCAAGCATCACACCTCTGAATCTGTCTTTGGCCCAGGCTCTGGCCACCAGGAAGGAAGAAAATTCTAGGCAAAAGGGATCTGGGTCTTGTCCTCTGTCTCTCCTAGCTCTGTCTGTCTCACCTTCGCACAACAGGGCGCCACAATATTTTCAGGAGCTGTACTTAGTGGACTAAACAGACCATCTGTCTCATGTGCCTTCTCCAGAAGAAGACAGTCTCCCAGGCAGGTAGTAGGTCATGTTTTCAGACAGATGAAGAGCCTGCAGTGGGTCCCAGGCCCATTCTTAAGCTGAAGGCTTTGAAAGGCAAAGGAATTATCAAAAATTGATCAAGGTAGTTCTTGGGAGGCTGGCAGTCAGAGACTCCATTACAAAGAGTCCTAGTGTGATAAAAGTAGGGTGTGCATTTGTATGGCTCTCCTCAGCTGAGATTCTACAACAAGGGAGCCTACTGGCATGTCCCTCATTGCTGCAATGCATGACTATGTCTATCTGTGCTGGGAACATCTGAATGTGGGACCCATGAACTCTGTGAACAGATCTCAGGTCATATGGAAAAGTCCACAGTTTCCTCTGGGGTACCCCTGCAAAGTCTATTTCCCATCTTCAAGATTCCCATCTTTGAGCATCTTTATTCTATTCTCTTTTGCCCTGATGATATTCCTGAAGTGTTGATCAGAGCAAGGCCATTTATTTTGACCTCAGATTTCAAAGTGGCTGGTTTCCTTACTTATTTTGCTTTGTTTTCTCAAAAGCTTTTAGTTTGACTAAAGATCATTTTTAATTAATTAATTAATTAATTAGTTAGTTAATTAATTTTGGCTACATACTATAAGAGAGCAGAGAAAATCCATCTGGACGTATTTTTTTAAGCAAAAATTAAACAAAAATAAAGGAAGCATTTGACTGGAAATTATTCTGAAATATACCTGAAGATAATATATGATTGGGTCAACAATGGCTTAATTTATAGGTGCTGCCTGTCAGTGTTCATTTTCACTCAGCTAACATGCCCCATTGCCCATCTGGCTTAATTTGATCCTTAACCCAGCAGAGAGATTTTCATTATCAAGCCGACTTTGTTTTTAGCTCTGCTCAGCATCTCTCTCCAATCACACTTATCTCTTTCCTCTGCTTGGTACATAGATATGGGTGTTATAAACAACTATGTTGCCTCAGCACCTCATAATGGCATTATGACAACGATTTTATTGGTCCATAAAAATTTTGCAACTTCCCCACAGCACAGGGTAATCTCACCAACAGTTGTAGAAGATCTTAAATTAGATTGCGCAAAATTAAGATGAATGAGCTTGATCGTTAATGCATATCTGTGTGTAATGGGGGCTTTTTTTTCTTCCTTTTCTCTTTGCCAAATGCAGAGAAAACGGTATTCCCATCCAGCTCTTTGTCAGTTCCCATTAGAAATGTTTAATACTAATAAAATTTATGGATGTAGTTTCCAAAGGATACTGCCAGAAGTCTTCAAGATTACTCCATCAGTACTTAAAGACAACCATTGTTCACCTTATAAAAAATCTATATGTTGCCTGATGGGTATAAAATGTGGCTCTGTGTGCTGAGTCAGCATGGGAGCCCCCCCCCCCCCCCCCCCCCCCCCTTTTTTTTTTTTTTTTTTGGTTGAAGTGGAGTTCATGAAATAAAAGTAAATGTGTTCTCAAGTCCATGAGGAAAGATTGATTTGAAAATATTCCCCCAATAAATATATAAGTGACAGACTCTGGACAGAAAAAATATATATAAGGCAAGATTCCATCTTCCCCACAGGTAGGACACGGGCTAATTCATTTGAAAGGGTTTCTAACTGAACGTTCATAATGAAGATGCAAATGTTAAAACTTGAATGGAGCTGGCCCCACGGGGGCATGTGTTGTTTTTAGAACAAGTTCTTGGGGGTTTGTACTCCCATTCATAAGCACTCATCATATTGAGCAGGTTCTTTGGATCATGACTGATTAGTTTGTGCCCAGTCTATGTACATACATACATACATACATACATACATACATACATACATACAGCCTCTACTATGGCTTTATTTGTGTAAAAGTCTTACCACTTCCACAAACAAGCTGTATGTGTGTAGGGGGGGGAGGGGGGTTGGTTGAATGAGAAATGTCCAGCATAAGTTCAATTGCTCGAACACCTCCTCCCCAGTTGCTAGCACTGTTTGGGAGAGATTGTAGGACCTTTGAGAGGTGAGTCCTTTCTGGAGAAGGACATCACTGAGGGTGAACTTGGAGACTTCCTAGGCTCCCCAACTTCCACCTTGCTCTGATTGAGTTCATGGCTGAGTCTGGGGGCTCTCAGCTTCCTGGCCCTGCCATGCCTGCGCCTTGCTATACACCTCCCACCGTAATGGACTCTTATCCCTCTGGAACCACGAGGCCAGCTCTTTCTTCAGCGAGTTGCTTTTGGCTGTGGGATGTTATCACAGCAGCCAGAAGTAACTAATACACAGCTTCTTATTTTATAGGGTCACATTCAAAAAAGTGAGTGAATGAGCTTTCTCCCACACAGAGCTCTGCAGTCTGTAAACCACGGAGCTCATAAAAAAAAAAAAAACTTCATCATGGAAGTAAGACGTTTTCCCCTGTGACATCATCATGTATGTTAAGCGTGGGAGGCCACACAGAGATTGGAGACAGTGATCTGTGAAGTGACACTTAGATATTCTTGAAGATACACTGAGAGCAATACGGTAGGAGTGGATTTTAAGAATATATTTTCTGACCTTCAGTTCTGAAAATGTGTCTGCATCGGAGGTCCATGTGGTTGAGGCTTCCTCTACACAAGACAGAGACACTTCTCATCCCGAACCTCGCTGTGGTACCCTGGGCTGAGGCGCATCCTGCTCCCTCACAGATATAGCTGCTGCTAGAGAAGGCACATGGGCTCCTCGGAACACAGTGAATCTATACAGGGCGTTTCTACATCTACATCTACCTGTGCTGTACCCGCTGTTGAAAATACAGCCTGACACCGGAGCCACAGCACTGCACGCATGAAGTGTTCTCCATTCAGATCTGTTTTAGGGTGACAATCTTTATGAAATGGCCTTGCCTCTCCCACTTCCCCGTCACTTTCAAAAAACTGCACACTCGAAGTACCGGGTCACAGGTCTGCTATTCTGGTTCTCAGTAGCCTAAGGCAGGAAGAGGGTGAGTTCGAGGCCAGCCTAGACTACAAAGGGAAAGACCTTGCCTAGACAACAACATTAAAAAGCACTGCCCCTGTAGAAGAATCTGGAGACTAGAGAGACTAGAGAGTGCTGAGTGAAAGAGCATGGAGAGTGCCTATTGCACCCGGGGACAAGCTCCTGGGAAGGTTTTGCTCTCTAGAATTTGCCAAGTGAACAAAAGAGTACTTCATTTAAAATATAAAGTTTATTTTCCTTTTAAAAATGCATTTATTAATTTTTAAAGAATTCATACAGGTATTTTGATCATATCTATCCCCCAGTCCTTCCCCCAGCTCCTCCCACATCTGCCCTCCCCCACTTTCACACACCCCTGGTGTTCTTCTGTTTAAATATTCCAAGGAGTCCAATTAGTGAGGAACATACATATCCCTGGGTGTGGGCCATCCCCTGGAACATGATTAATCTACCAGGGACCACACTCTTAAAGGAAAACAACCCTCTCTCCCCCAGAAGCCTTCAGCATTAACTGTCAATGTGTCCTCAGCAAGGGTCGGGGACCATGAACGCCTTCCTGTTCCATGCTAGAATGTTGGTCACGCTGCCCCGCTTGATTTTGTGCAGATCTTTCATGACATTGTGGTTGTAGCAGTGCTGTTGTGTCAGAGGACAATGTTTTGTTCTGGCTCCTATACTTTGATCCCCTGTTCTGGTCCCTGAGCCCTGGAGATCAGGGTGCAAGAGAGATGTTCTATCTGTGGCTGACCACTCTCCGGATACCTGCTTTCTGGCCTTGGACCCGTTGTGAGTTTCCGTGTTAACCACTGAAGCTGGACTTCCTTAAGGAAAGAAAACCTGCTTCTGTCCTTTCCCATGTAACTTGTGTGCAAAAGATGACTCTGCCCTAAATTAAAATGAAAAATAGGGAAAAAAAAAAGAAGTAAAATTGATTCTGAGCTTTGTTTTAATCCAACAAGACTGAACTTTGAGGTTCCGTCTTATTAAACATGTCTTCTCATAAAATTTTATATGATTATATGACACAGCAACATTATAATCATAAAATTATGTCATTTTGACTGATAATATACTAATGATTATGGCAATTAATGATGATAATTCTATACAGTATAAATGTTTTTCAACGATTGTTTCCAATTTTAAGATCAACGAAGAACACTTAAAAAAAATAGATTTTTACTCTTGATACGGTATGTAGTTTCTGGGGAGGGAGAAAGGAGGGTATGTGAGTGGATCCCCAGGAGGTGGGGTGTGGGTGCTCAGAACTGAACTGGGGTCCTCTACAAGTGTGCTGTATATATTTAACTCCTGAACCGTCCACACAACCACCGTACTCAAACATTTCCAGACCTGCTGTTCCCAAGAATGGCAACATCCTAAACAAATTATTTTCTCCATAAAAATATCAACAAAAATAAAATTCTGTGAGGAGAGTAGAATGAAAAAAAAAAAGTTCAAGCTTCGTGGTGCATTGCTTTGTTCCCAGCATTTGGGAGGCAGAGGCAGGAGGAGCTCTGAGTTCGAGGCCAGCCTGGTCTACAGCGTGAGTTCCAGGACAGCCAGGGCTCCACAGAGAAACCCGGCCTCATTAAAAACAAAAACAGCAATGACAAACAATTCATCTGGCACAGGACGAGCCCCCAGAACAAGTCAGAGCAATGGGAAATCAGCCTCAGACTCTAACTATGCTCACCACCTTCAAGGTTTCCTACAGTCTGGATGCGTTACGGCAAACCCTTTACTTTTTAAAGGTGGTAACATCTCTTTGTGTGCCCCGTTCACAGCAACACTACTCTTAGTGGCCAGAGGTGGGAGGGTTCCACCAGTCAGCGACCCATGGAGAAATGAAATACGGCATGAATACCATGAGACATCACTCAGCCACGAAAGGAAGGAAATGTAGACGTATAATCCATACGATGTGGATGGACTGTCTGAAACAAGCCGATAGCGTGGAGAGAAACAATGGAGGACTCTTCCCCCATTCTCATGTGTGTACACATTTGCATGTGGATGGGCACATGTGTGGGTGGGTGGACACGTGGGTGGGTGGATGAACAGGCTTGAGGAGGCTTGGTGTTGTTTGTATTGGGACGCACATCTCAATGATTCCTTCTTATTCAACGAGACAGGATCTTTCCATCAAACTTAGGCCTGCCAATATCGCTAGGCCTCCAAGACAGCTTGCTCTGGACACTTTCCCTCTCGTTTGCCCTTCTGAGGCTGGGATTATAGGCTTTGCCAAGACCATCCAGCATGTGCCTGGTTTCTGGGTTCAGTCTCAGGTTACATGCCAAGTGCTTTAAACATTTGCCCAAATACTGGAGGATTTTTAAAACCAATATTTAAAGTGGGGCCGAAGAGATGGTCCAGGGATGAAGAGCACTTGCTGCTATTGCAGTTCCCAGCACCCACATGGTAGCTCCCAAGCAGCTCTACCTTCAGTTCCAGGGAATTTGCAGTCATTTTGGAAGAGGAAATTTTTACTGAAAAAAAAAAAATGTCCCACAAGATTGTTCTGTGGGAAAATCTTTAGTGCTTTTTTTTTAATTGGTGTTGGACGCAGGAGCGCCCAGCCCGCTGTGGGTTGTAATACCCCTGAGCAGGTGGTCCTGGGTGTTATAAGAAAGCAGGCTGAGCAAGCCACAGGAGTAAGCAGCACTTTCCATGCCCTCTGCATCAGCTCCTGCCTTCGGGTTTGCGCCCTGTGTGAGTTCCTGCCCTGACTTCCCTCGTCGATGGACTGTAATGTGGAAGTGTAGGAAAAAGAAGCCATTTTCTCCCCAGGCTGCTCTGGTCATGGTGTTTGATCAAAGCAACAGAAACCCAAACTAAGACAAGTGGTTAAGCTCACAGAGATAGAAGGTAACATGGTGCACACTGGTGGCTGAGGGGTCCCAGGTGTTTTACTTAATGGATGTCTTAGTTAGAACTTCCAATGCTGAGAATAGACCATGACCAAGGCAACTCTTAGAAAGGACAACCTTTAATTGGGGCCGGCTTACAGGTTCAGAGGTTCAGTCCATTATCATCATGACAGGAAGCATGGCAGCATCCAGACAGACACAGTGCTGGAGAAGGAGCCAAGAGTTCTACATCCTGATCTGAAGGCAATCAGGAGAAGATGGAATCTCACACACTGGGCAGAGCTTCAAACCCTCCACAGTGATTCACTTCCTCCAACAAGGCCACACCCACTCTACCAAGGCCACACCTCCTCATAGTGTCACTTTCCCATGAGCTAAGCATAGTCAAACCACCACCACTATGGGTAAGGCTTGTTTAGAAAGATGAGGAGGTTCTGGAGATGAATGTGGTGGCAATGATGGTATGACATGAATGTGTATAGTGCCGCTGAACTGTATGACATGAGATGATATAAACCGTATGACATGGTATGAACTCTGTGGTATGGTATGAACTTTATGATGCAGTGTGAATTGTATGGCATGGTATGAAATGTATATCACGTGATATGAACTGTATGACATGCTATGAACTGTGTGACATGCTATGAACTGTATCACATGGCACGACATGAATGTGTGCACTGGCACTGAACTATAATAACAAGTAGTTAAAGCAGACATATCTATGTCATGTGCCTTTTTTCACACTTTAAAATAATGGTAGAATGAACCATGCAGTTTTCTCCACTTTCTGAAAATGTGTTTTATGGGCTCTTTCTACACTCGGCTCTTGCCTCCCAAAGAATTAACTAGCTTTCCTACCTTACAGGATCCTTCAGATTCATCCAGCTTGGATGTAAATAGATAGTCTACAGCCAGGTGTGTGAATTTTTAACATAAAAACGCAGACATAAATCACATTTCAGGACTCAACCCAAGCCCTACATCTACCGTTTATTTATTGAGCAAAGCAGCTAGACACTAATAAATGCATGCTTTGTGAACAGGCTTTGTAACATTCTTTGTAACATTCCCGCTTACCCCCTCACACACACACACACACACACACACACACAGGAGTTCACCCGACAACAGAAACGTCAGATAATTCCTGCTTCTTAAGCTACAGGATAGAATCCAGTAAGATGCCTTTAAAACTATCAGTCATTGCACCAATACCAACCTTCCTTGAAACTGGGACTAACGTCAAGCCAAAAATAAAATGTAAAAAATTATCCCCTGTTTAACTCGGATCAAATGGACGGGAGAGCTGCCAAGTCTTGCTTTGTTTTATGTTCTGTGGAGACAGACTTGGTCCCTGAGTCCCTCATCTTGTCAGCATTTGTGGGAAGTGGATTGCTTGTGACTGTTGCTCTCGCCACAGAGATGGAGGGAAAATAGTTCTCTCTTGCCCTCCATCAGGGAACATGTGGTAATAAGAAAATCATACACAATCCTCTTTTTATATAAAACCAACAGGGCTATTTTTATTTTTTTGAAAAAGGGGTGGGGAAGATACATCAAATATTATTACAGCAGGAGAGTAGCCATGAAGAGAATCAACACTTTCGAATCACAGAGAAGGAAACAAAAGCTGAGCGAAAGTTCGCCAGCATCTCCCAGGGACCGGAAAGGGACCGCACAGAAAGCAAAGTCCCCTGGTGCCTAAGTTTCTACTCCAAGACCATCTTCCTGCTAAATCAAAGGGGTAAACAGTGGGACATACATCTCACATGCCTCCTTAGCAACACAAAGAGCAATACAGGAAGGAACGTAAACGCCATCTTGACCTGGTGCTCACCACACTCAGAAATCAACACTCAAGTGTCAGGATTGTAACTCCAACTCCTACAGCCATTCAGGGTACAGCAAGAGAAATCTAGATGACAGCAGGGACCATTCCTGGGTTCCTGAGGCCTTGCTTCCTCAGCTAAGAAAGACGGGAGAGGGAAAGAGACACACACACAGCACACTGACAGAAAGGTATACACATACAGACACAAGAGGGAAACAGGTGGAGAGGCGAGCACACGACATACAGTCGGAAGATAGGCACATATATGTACACACACACATAAAAGAGAGGCAGAAACAGAGACAAGCACATAGCCCACAGGCAGACAGAATGATATACACACATACACAAAAGAGACAGACAGAGGGAAAAACACGCACCACACAGACAGACATACAAAAGAAATACAGAGACAGAGAGATACACACCCCACAAACAGACAAGAGGATATATACACACATCCTCACATGAGAGAGAGAGAGAGAGAGAGAGATTCATCTGATGCCAGGCTAACAAGAGAAGAGCAGTCAGCAGCCATTCAGAGCGGCACCACATGTGGACTTCAAACACCTATGATCTAGATATAAGGGGAGGGGATGGAGTGAATGACCACTGGCATCCCCACTAACCATTGGGGGTCAGAAACACTGGAGGTATACCTTCCAGAACACACTGGAGGGAGGGGCAGGAGGTGAAGAATCCCTACACAGTTTCATGATCACAATCCCACTTGCAATGGATTGCAAGTGGAGTTGTTATTTAAAACTTAGACTTCAGAGAAGAGCAGCCTGGTAGCAGGTCCCCGGAGCTGAGCAAACTAGAAACAATAGAGATGTCCACAGTGGTATTTTCTATACTTCTCGATTACCAGTGATTTACTCTGAATTTCCCCCCTTGTCAATATTTCCCACTAAATCAGAGCCCATGGGATCTTCTTTTCTCCTGCCATAATTTACAGAAAGGCAGCAGAGCAAAGCAAACAAATGATTCTGTTTCAGAGCCCAAAGCATCCAACAGACCAGACTCCCAGGCCGTAGTCCCAGCACGAACAGTCACGGAAGATTCTTAGTATGTGAGTGTATATACATGCATATGCATACATATGAGACTTGCATATGTGCTTGTGTATGTGTGTGAGATTGCACATGTGTGTGCTATTATAGGCACTCATGTATGTGTCATTACATTCTTGTGTGAGACTACATGTAACTGAGTGTACATGTGTATGAGCGGTGTGTGCAACTAGGTTGAATATGTTCAGGTGTATGAGACTGCATAATGTATCTGTGATTGTGGGTATGTTGATGTAATTGCAATGTGTGTGATTGTGTATGTGAGACTGTGTTCATGAGTGGGCCTACGTGTAAGACCATGTGTGATTGTGTACATGTGATCAGGTGTATGAGACTTTGCATGTGTGTATTTGTGAAAGAGAGAGAGAGGGTAATTGTGTGTGTATGTGTGTGATTGTATATGACATTGAGTCTGTGACTATATGCTTGTGCATGCAGATGTTTGCACACGTTCAGCATATCAGCATGGTTAGACAGAAAGGGGGGAAGGTAGAGGTGAAAGGGGCAATAATTTTAGTTATCTGAAAACGCCTGACTAATTTATCTTTTATGCTTGACATAAATCTTATAGATCTCACAGAGTTAAGTCCAAGCTCAGAAAGGAGAAGAAAATAAGAACGGGAGACTGAGGAGAGAGGAGAGAGGGAAAGAAGGAATAGAGACGGGGGGGGGGG
>NW_022196891.1:81376081-81393370 GCF_008632895.1 Mastomys coucha
GGAGGGCGATGTACTTAGGTGAAAACCACTGCCTGAGAGAAACCGGGAGGGGAGGCCACATGTCGGGGAACTGCCGTGCTCCCACGTGTGAGCGCCAATATATTACTGACTTACTCAGAGTCATAAATATGACAATTTGCCTCATTTCAGACTGAGGTCAGGCCCAGCCCAATGAGCGGCCATCCTCCTCTGCTTACTTAATGCCCCTAAATATGAGCTTTCCCCAAAGCTCTGTGCGCATATAACATAACGCCATGTGCATCTGCGGTGGGGAGCAGGGTTCCACGAGGTGACAGGAAGCAAGCTGTGAACACAAAGACGCTTCTAAGCTGAATGCTTGAACATGATATACGGAGCCGAAGACCGTCCATCACGGTTATTGAAAGTGTGACCAGCAAAGCTATAAACCTGACACAAAAGAAGAGAAAATATGACTTGTTAGGTTGAAAAAGTACCATAGAGGGAATTATAAAAGGGGAAAATTTCATGACAAATTAGTTTGTATTTTTTGTTTTCATTTCTGACACATGGAAGGAAATGCTATATGTTTGCTTAAGGAAGTGAAAACTTCTCCACTCCATCCATTTAAAATCCTCGCCCTTAGGCCGTTTGTATCGAAGCATGAAGTTTGGAGGCCTTAAATAGGCATAATGTTTCCCCAAAGAATTTGGCCTCAGAAACATACTCGATTCAGAAGGGCTAAAAAGGAAAAACCACGTTAAAACCTGGCAGTGTCTGCTTAAGATGGCTCAGAAGGTACATCAATTTATTTCAGGGGTTCTTTACCATACTGGGTGAAGTACTAAAGGAAACTGGAACAAGAGTTTAAAAAGCAAGAAAGCCACAAACTTGGAGCGGTGCGGTAAACTGATGCGCATGCGCAGTGAGGGAAAATTCCGACTGAAAGAGAGAACTAACGCGCAGTGGCTTGTTCGCAGAGGAGATGCACAAGGAGCCGGAAAATTGCAGATGAGGAGGGCGAGGCTGGGGAGTCCACATGTAGTCCTCTTCTGGGAAGGAAGATTTGGAATGAATTAATAACCACTTCCCTTCTCTGATCTGGGCAGCAGATGAAGCAGAGTGGAAGAGAAAGGACCGAATGCTTACTGTGAACTGTTGTTGGAGTTTGAGATGGGTGGGCATGGAACATAAGACAAGATACAAAGAAACTCCCTCAGGCGGAACTGAACAGCGGGGATGCTTATTAGCCAGGAACATCTTTCAATCTGATTTTTAAAGACACTGTTTCTCACTTACTTACAAAAATCAGACTGGTTTTGTTTTTGATTGTTTGTTTTTTTTGCATTTAAGCCTCAAAACCCAACAAAGTCTCTCTTAAAGTTGAAAGTGATTCTATAACTAAGAGGAAAGAGTAAATGAGCAGAAATATCAAGGAAAATTCGGAAAATCAAATATCATGAGGTTAGGTTTCATATTTCCTGTTGGTGGTTGGTATTGCTATTACAAAATTCGGGAGACTAAGCACTTTATGCAGAAAAGAGAAAGGACTTGCTTTGTCTTACAGTTGTAGAGGTTGAAACATCTGGTGTTGCGTGGGTACATGTGGTATGGGGCCCCCGTGGTACATCCTAATATGGCGGCAGTGCACAGAAGCCTGAGTAGCATTCAACATGTGAGGTGACCTCACTTTACAGTTTTCACAATAACCAGTCTGCCAGTGTCTAACCCACCAACGCCGCAGGCTGGTGCCTTCAAGCCCTAATTAGCTCCCTCTGGACCCTAACTCCTAAAGTATGCCACTGGGGCCAAGCTTCCAGCATATAAACTTTCGGGGGATAAATTGTGACCTAAGTAATATCAAAACTATTGACAGCATTGCTATAACTAAGCGGACCAATGTTGAGTCAGAAATTAAACCAAGCTCAAATGGAAAGAAAGTTGGGTATCTCTAATCGGGACCCAGCATTTTGGAACCCAGAACATTTTGGACACCAATTTTTTAAGATCTGGGGATATTCCCATGGACATAATGAATTACCTAGGGGATGAAACCCAAGTCTAATCAGAGCTCATTTTTGTATCCCCTGTGGGATACCTCGAGCTTTACCTCAACATACTTGTGCTTTAACTGACACGTTGAGGTCAAGTGTGGAACATTCCGTCTATGGCATTGTGTCTCGGAATTTGGAGTATATCAGATTTTAGACTTGGGATGCTCAGCCTTTAGCAAGAAAACATTTAAATTTTGTATCTGTAGAAGCTGGAGCTTCACATCGCTGGGGGCAAAGGCCTGTGCTTGGTCTAATAGTGGGACAGATGACTAGTAGTTTATAAAATTAACTGAACTATATCCCTTGTCATTCTGGATACTAATATGAATTTTAAATGAGTCAAACATTTACATGCCAAAAGATGCAAATTGTAAAAGCACTCGGAGTATGGAGTATGTGGGTGAATATTTTTATAATTTTGTGGTAGATAAAATGGTTTTAAACATGTCAGAAAGAGAAATATAATGTGATTTTGCTGGGTCAAAATACAATGTGGGGGCTAAAGAAATGGTTGAGCAGTTAAGAGTGAATACTAGTCTTGGGGACATTTCTTTTTTTATTTTCCATTTTTTGGCGGGGGGAAACATTTCATAGTACCATGTTAAATGGCTTACACCTGCCTGCACCTCCAGCCCCATGGAGTCTAAGATCTCTGGCTCCATGGATGCCCCTTAACCACCAACACATACTCATACACAGGCATAGACACATGATTAAAATAATTAGCAGATCTTTTAAAATGCCATACTACATTTTTTTTAAAAAAAAAATTAACAAAGTCAGACTGAAAAATACATAAAATTTTCATACTTGTACTAAAAATATCTGTATGGCTATATTAATACAGTTAATATGGCAAGAACTCTCATATCTCAACAGAACAGAAAATCTGCACTTGGCTTGAATTTTTTTAAATAAGTAAATGACTTTGAGAGTCATCTGGCTAGTCCTTAAAATCATTCCTCACCTCCTCTAGAAATAGGTTCAGCAACTCTCCCCAAGCAGCTGTTCAGAATATAGCTCTCTTCTTACCCTATGGGAGTCAGCTCTGCCTTTAAGATTCATTTCTTCCCAGACAAGATGATACATGACCATAAGCCTAAAACAGGGGAAGCTGATGTAGGAGGATCGTGAGTTCCAGGACAGCCTAGGAAGCAGAGCAAGTTTAAGATCAGCATTCATTTACACAGCAAGACCCCATCTTGAAAAACCTACGGTTGGGAATTAAGGGAGTTTCCTGTTATCCCAGAGGATCCAAGTTCTGTTCCCAGCACCCAAGTCCAGCAGTTGACAACCACCAGCTCCAGGGCAGCGGTCACCTTCTCCTGGGTTCTGTGGGCAAACACACACATGGCGTTCTTTTCCCAAAGCTTCCTCCCTGAAGATTAGCTTCCATGGTGTCCAAAGATGCTAAGCTGTAAAGGAGAAAGGTAGTCAGTAGTCCCACAGATCTGTGAGGCCCGAGCACTGACCACCACCACCAAGACATTCTGAAAGCTGTCTGCTGTGCTGGTACTCACCTTTAACCCCAGCACCTGGGAGACAGAAGCTGACAGGTCTCTCTTTATGAGCTTGGGGACAACCTAGTCTATATAGCAAGTTCTAGGGCAGTCAAGACTGCAGGGTGATATACTATCTGCAAGAAAGAGAAAAAGATAGAAAGAAAGAGGAAAAAAGAGGAAAAAGAGAAAGAAAGAAAGAAAGAAAGAAAGAAAGGGAGGAAAAGAAAGGAAGGAAGAGAGAAAGAAAGAAAGAGAAAAAGAAAGAAAAGAAGGAAGAGAAAGAGAAAGAGAAAAAGAAAGAAAGGAAGGAAGAAAGAGAGAGAAAGAAAGAGAGATAGAACGAGAAAGAAAGAAAAAAGAAAGAAAGGAAGGAAGGGAGAGAAAGAAAGAAAGAAAGGAAGAAAGGAAGGAAGGGAGAGAAAGAAAGAGAAAAAGAAAGAAAGGAAGAGAGAGAAAGGAAGAAAGAAAGGACGGAAGGAAGGAAGGAAGGAAGGAAGGAAGGAAGAAAGGAAGGAAGGAAGGAAGGAAGGAAAGGAAAGGAAAGGAAAAGAAAGTTCTCCCACACTCTGCAATTGTGGTACTAATGTCTTAGGTGTGACAATTGCTGTCTAACTGAATTTAAGCTTAGTCAGTGGTAAATAATTCCTGCAGACTGCTGCACAGCTAGGCAGCTATCTGTTGCTGATAAAGGCGTGGGATCCGGATGAGCACGCACTACTCCACTTCCCTAAGCCAGTATAACTTCTGATTTCTTCTAAATATTCGTCCTTATAGCTACATACAATTTTGGCTCTCTGAGAAACTGCCAGATTGATCTCCAAAGTGGCTGTACAAGTTTGCACTCCCATCAGCAGTAGAGGTGTGTTCCCCTTTCTTCACATCCTTGCCAGCATGTGCTGCCATGTGAATTTTTGATCTCAGTCATACCGACAGGCTGTAAGATGGAATCTCAGAGCTGCTTTGATTAGCATTTCCCTGATGACTAAGGATGCTGAACATTTCTCTAAGTGCCTCTTCATTAGAAATTCCTGTTGAGAATTCTCTGTTTAGCTCTTTAGCCCATTTTTTTTTTTTTAAATTTGGGATTTGGTTCATTGGTGTCTAATTTCTTGAGTTCTTTATATGTTTTGGATATTAGTCTTCTGTGGGATGTGCATATATGCCTGAGCTGTTGGTGTTCTGTTCAGGAAGTTGTCTCTTGTACAAATGCATTCAAGACTATTCTCCATTTTATTTTCTATTAGATTTAGAGCATCTGGTATTATGTTGAAGTCTTTGATCCACTTGGACGTGAGTTTTGTGCAGGGTGATAACTATGGATCTACTGGCATTTTTTCCACATGCAGACATTTAGTTAGACCAGCACCACGTGTTGAAGATGCTTTCTTTTTTTCCATATGGTTTTGGTTTCTTCCTCAAATCAAGTATTTATAGGTATGTGGGTTTATTTCTGGGTCTTCAATCCAGTTTCATTGATCAACCTGTCTTTTCGTGCCAATACCATGCAGTTATTGTTACAATGTCTCTGTAGTACAGCTTGAAATCAGGGATGATGATACCTCCAGAAGTCCTTTTATTACTTAATTTTGTTTTAGCTATCCTGGGTTGTTTGTTTTTCCGCGTGTTGAGAATTGCTCTTTGAAGGTATGTAAAGAATTGTGTTGAAAGAGAACAAAAGAAAACAGGCATATATGTAGCAGAGGACCATCTTGTCTGGCCTCAATGGGAGAGGATGCACCTAATCCTTGATGTCCCAGGGAAGGGAAATGCAGGAGAGAGGAGGGTTGAAGGGGGGATGAGTGAGGGGTTTGGGGACTTGAGTTGGGGTTGGAGGGATGGGAGGAGCACCCGCTCAGAGGCAAAGGGGAGCAGGAGGGGTAACTCTCTTGGAGGGAGAACCAGGAAGGAGGGCAACATTTGAACTGTAAATAAATAAAACAGTTTACAAAAAGAAAGAAAACAGACAGGTCTTTGACCATCCCGATGTCATTATTTCAGCCAACTCAAGTCGCAGGACATACCAGATTCAAAAGGTATGACAGGTCCCACCTCTCCAGTACACAATAGCAAACGTGAATGACTGTGGAACTAAGAAGGGGAGAAAATTGTCACTTTTCTTTTTAGTTTAACAGAATAAATGATTGTAAAAATTATCTTTGTAGTTATATTAAACTATTTTATGTATTAAAATGGCAAAATGGTATCTATTTATTTATTTATTTATTTATTTATTTATTTATTTATTTTTGGTTAAGTATGCCTCACATGCTTCTAATGTATTGACAGCAATAAAGCCAGTTTTAGAACGTATGGCTTACAATCTACATATAAGTCCTTGCGGTAAAGAGTGCAGATGTTTCCAAAAGGCTAATGTAGTACTTAGCTCTCAGATACAGATCCATCCTCCCTTCCTTCTCTTTCCTTCTCCCTTCCTTCCAGAGCTCTTCATACTTGGCTTTTTCTAAGAACAGTGACTATGTTTTTCTCCCTCTGATCCCTCCAACTTCAAATGAGCTTAGATGATTTCTTACAATAGGCAAAGAGGAACATCAGGCATCGGAAGAGACTCACCAGCATCGTTCATTTCTGTTTGCATCAAAACCACCACAGAGGGTTGCCTGCCCAAGCTCAGAGTCGAAACATGGAGACAGGGTCTTCTGCTGTGAATAGAGGTAGGCAGGAAGTCACCCAACAAAAGACGTGACTAGAAGGAGAAAGAGCCAGGGCTGTGATGGTCAGCACCAAGGACAAACCAAATATTCATCACCTGATGAATGTGGTACCCAACTTGGCTTTTTTTTTAAATTTATTTACCCAATATGGTAAATAAATACAATATGCCAAAATATCAGAATGCTCTTCAGCCATAAAAATAGGAGAATTCTGAAGCATGGAAGGGTCTCAAAAACATTCTAAGTGAAATAATCAGGTCCCCAAAGGCTAGGGTGAGATGTACTTACGCTTGAAGGGTAGGCTTGACTCATCCATGTAGCCCGATGCTTTTACGTTCACACAGAACATGTATGCACACCAGTCTCCCACTCGCCACCTTCTCAAACATATATCTGTCCCGTGTGGGTCATGGAGTCATCCTTCAGGCTGAATGATGACCTCACATTATCATTTCAGTTCGCATCTCCTTAGTGACTAAGGAGGTTGGACACCGCTCATGGGCTCGCCATTGTGGGTGACAGGATGATAAAACATTTGCTCATAAAACAAACAAACCAATCAACATCAAGATAGTACCGAGAGTGCAGTCAGCTGCCGCGAGAATGGAATAGAATGTTGGTCAAAATTAAAGAAGAAACACCTCGGTCCTACTGACAAATTACATTTCCTTAGAATACATACTACGTGTGGCCTTAGAGAAGGTTGATGAGAATGGCTAGGAAAGGCGCTCCCAATCATGGTTTGGCATCCGTATCTGCCCCAAGCACTACCACTCAAACGCAGTGAGATAAATTTGGAAGTGCTTTGGACTTTACACTGTGCACAATGGCTGCTCTATGTTCTGTGTTGATTTCTAATGGCTGTTTAATGTCTTCCGGACCTCCGTGCCTTCCCTCTGGGTATTTAAGCAGTGCGAAAATCATCTCAAAGACTGAGTGAGCCAAACATGATTAGGGAGTAAAGCCGTGGCCCTAGTACAAACACAGTATCCCTTGGGGTCTCCTAAGGCCAAACAGAAATTACTTTGGGGAAATAAACAACATTAGAATGATGAATTAAATCTTCGCTGGGTGACTTAGCTCTTGGGCCTTCTAACACTTTCATCCTCCGTCTATCAAAGGGCCTGGTGATGTTTGAAAACCAGGGCAATTGCCTCAAGTTCACGCACTCAACGAGAATTTCTGCCTGCCTGAACCCCAAAGTGAGTTGCTCTCCCTTGAAGTCTGTGCAGTTGCTGCAGCAGCTGTACTCTGTAGGAGTTGATGCTCCTCAAGGTTGGGGTGAAAGAGTCACTGAGCCCCACCTTTTGGAAGCTACTTTGGCTACAACACTCGCGTGAAGTTCAAGGCTCTCATGACTAGACCTAAAGCCTTTAATGCACCTATTGCCTCTGTCGCCTCTGTGGTCCCTGAGAACTCCATCACTGCAGAGTAGAGCAGCAGACCTTTATTTCTTCATCCTCTCCACCCCCTCTCTCTCTCCCTCTCCCTCCCCCCACCCCTCCATTTTCTGTCTTACTCAAAGCCTGGCTGTAGAAAAAAAACGCCTAGCAAAATTCTCACTGGGAAGATTTCAGTCCGAAGGAAATGTAGAGATTCTTTGCAGGGACCTCCTAAGATGCTCAAAGGCCTTTCCTTATTTCCCTACCCCAGATGAGCATCTCATCCCTGAGCTGCTTGTCCTTCCGCCGATTTATTATTTTAATTATTCACAAAGTCAATAAAAATATAGAGAACAATCTCTGTGTGTAGGACATGAAGCACCTGCATCAATGGAATCAATGTGCTAGTCTACAGCCTGGAAAGGCTTCTCAAGTCAGTCCCATCCATCTTTTTTTTGTTTTGTTTTGTTTTTCGAGACAGGGTTTCTCATTATAGCCCTGGCTGTCCTGGAACTCACTGTAGACCAGACTGGCCTCGAACTCAGAAATCCACCTGCCTCTGCCTTCCAAGTGCTGGAATTAAAGGCATGTGCCACCACCGCCCGGCAGTACCGTCCATCTTAAAACTTACCAAAGCGCCTTGCACTGCATCCTTCCTCACAGCACACTAGCTTCTGTTTGCTGGAAGATAATGGGTAAAGTGCCCACTCACCTATATCTTTCAGGGTAAGCATGGAAGGCTCTCTTGTACACATTGGTACGGCTATGTTTTCTTCTGCCTTGTTTCTCTCTGGACAGGTGTTTTCAGCCTTCCCACAGAATAAATAGATGAGAGAGAGAGAGAGAGAGAGAGAGAGAGAGAGCGAGAGAGAGAGAGAGAGAGAAAGAGAGAGAGAGAGAGGAACAGAGACAGAGACAGACAGAGACAGACAGAGACAGACAGAGACAGAGAGACAGAGACAGAGATAGACAGAGACAGAGAGACAGAGACAGAGAGACAGACAGAGAGACAGAGACAGAGACAGAGAGACAGACAGAGATAGAGGCAGACAGAGAGAGACAGAGACAGACAGACAGACAGACAGAGAGAGAGAGAGAGAGAGAGAGAGAGAGAGAGAGAGAGAGAGAAGACAGACAGAGAGATATTATTCAGATATGATAGTAAAGGAATATGAGATAAACAGAACAAAACAAATTGTCCTGGTTGCTGATTTATTTTTTAACTATTACTAAGTAATAAATAAAGCCCCTTGCATGACTCTATTTCTGAGTTGAGGGCTAAGTTACGGTTATCAATAAAACATTGCTTGATGTCTGTGTTTGTAAATGCTTTTGGTACAGAATTCACCTATGGACAGCTGATCTGAAGTCTGGGGCAGCTTGGGCATTGTGATAACTGTGTCATTTTGTCTACAAAGGATATCTTGTTATGATTTCTAACAGTGTGATGGTAATATCTTCCCACACCACGCCCTTCTGTGGGAAATGTTTCATCTTTGCAGATAATTCTGAGTTATCTTCATTATAACTTCTACTGGAGGAAAATTATGAAAGCTTTAACATATTTTATATCAAGAACATATTCTTCTGAAGGGTAGTTTGCCTTCTGCAAGCCAAATAAGGAATACTACTGACCACTACCCTTTCTGTGTTGATATCTTATTGTTAGTATCCTTGGGCTAGGTTGTAAGGAAGAGAGAGAAAAGGGAAGGAAGAAAGGAAGGACACAAAGAATTGATCTGTAATCTCACATGAGCATAAACATTACTTTCAAGAGAGATAGTTTTGAGTTTGTCATTGTTTTGTGTCTGCTTATTTTGTCTTGATTTAAAAGCTTGGTCATTAGATCTTTAAGATAGAATTTCTTACCACAACGAAGTTGAGCAGAGCAATAACTCACATGCTTTCTGTACTAGTCAGCTTTCCGCCACTCTGATAAAATACCTGAGATAATCCACTGAAAACCAAAACATTTTCTGAAGAAGTGTTCTTCATGGGAAAGGATGGCTAGATTGAAAACCTTTAAAGTGGCATATGGAAGCCTACGTCTGTAGAAACTTCTCTCTCTCTCTCTCTCTCTCTCTCTCTCTCTCTCTCTCTCTCTCTCTTTCTCTCCGTGTGTGTGTGTGTGTATGTGTGTGTGTGTGTGCATTTGTAAGCATTTAAAAAGATATGAAATCCTTTATATACATATAAAACATTCTAAGTGCTGTTACTCTATAATTGGCAGGCAATACCTCTCCTAGGCACCATAGACTAGCAAATAAACAGCCCCGTGCCAGGTATGCTTTCTATCTTTTCAAGTTGTTGGTCACTGTGGTCCCATAGACTGCCTCTTAAATGTGGCATGCATTTTCACTGTTCTTGGTTACTCTCTAGAATGTGAATATAATACACTCTTGATGGAGACAACACACAGTACTGACCTGAAAGCTCCATCCCTATTTGCTAGCTTGTACAGTGCTGGAAGATGCTAGAATTGCTACCAGGACAGAATTGGCTGCAATGGTCTTACCTAAATGAGCTCTGCAAGTTAAAATGAAAACTGACCTTGAAAGACCTGTCCACTGGTGCAATGGTGGCAGCAATGTTATAGAAGTAACCAACTACTTACTCATTAGATTTAAAGCCCACTCTCTAAGATGCAACTTATGCCTGGTACTGGTAGTTGGGGCAAAACAACAACAACAACAACAACAACAACATGATTGGTTAGATCATAGGCTCTAGAAGAGAATTTAATTCTATTATTTTGTTAAATTGACACAGTAAGAAAGTGACCCCTGAATTCATATCTTTATAGCCATAGATTGGCACATCCATTAGATCCTTATTAGAGAAGCTTTTGCACAGTAAACTATAGTTAAAATAGAGACCTAAAATTGATCGACATGCAGAGAATAAGAGAGTGTAGAGTGCCCAGCTCCAAATGAAACACCTATGTCATAGCCCATCACCCCAAGGTCAGGGATTATTGCAGAAAAAGAAGCAGGAAGATTGTAGGAGCCAGAGGTAGTAGATGTCTGCAACAAAAATGGCATTTTCTTGACAGAAAACAGTCTCTACACACATGAACCCATACTGGCTATGGCTGCATGCAACAAGATCGAGCCAGCCAAAGTAGCAACATGGATGGAAAGACTCCCATGAGGGCCCACCTAGCTGAGGCACTATTGGCATGATAGCTGCTGGGGAAGATTTAGTTTTATTAAGGGGTTCAATCCCTAACAAGCTACCTGTGCTCCAGTATATGGTCCTATACCTGTGAACATATGTGCATTATGTGCAATCAGTGGGTTTACAGAAGGAGAGAACACATGAGGTTCAGAGGGAAATGATGGAGATGTAGAGATAAAACCGGAAGGTAGGAAATGGGGTGGGACTGAGTAAAATTTATCATACACATGTCTGAAATTCTCAATTAATTATTATTTTTTTTTAATTTAAGGTTTCTTGAAGTGGAAATTTCTGGTTTCTTTGGAGACTCAGTTGTGTCATGTGATGTGTTTCTGGAAACTCTCTTAGGAGAGGATGATTTGCTGAGAACACACATGTGGGATTGTTCTGGAAGCTGCCTGGAGAGAGGGCATGCGATGTTTTACTAGAGCTGATGCTTGAGAGAACACCTGGTATCTGAAAGGGTGTGAATATAACCCAAAAGGCAGTAGCACTGGCTCGCCTTGTTATTGTTTGCAGGTCTGCATTGGGCTTTGCAGGCATTGGTTCATCTTGCCTTCTTCACTGACCATCATTTGTTGAGACTTCATAGAGAGAAACCCACCAAAGAAATTCTCATAATAACCTTTCCTTTCCACTACCTCTGGTGGGTAGTGGGCTAGAAGGGAGGTGAAAGCACTTAAGAACCTTTACTAAAGTGCATTTTGAAAAATCTAAACCTCCAGTTTCTTTTAACCCACGCTTTCTGAGGTTTCACCCTATGACGTCTGGAGCCCTGTTGTTTTAGGTCCCTGATGGTACATCAGCATGAGATTGTGCCATCACAATGATCACAAAGCAGAGATAAACAGAGATGGGGAAATGGCTTGGGGTCCAACTATCTCTTCAATGACATATGTAACTAATGATGTAACCTTCTTCCATTGAATCATCCCCCTCAGAGATTGACTATGCCCCCAAAGCACCATGAGATAGGGAATCAAGACCTTAACAGACAGGCTTTGGGGAGACACTATAGCTCCAAACTAGTTACTACCTATCTTATTGTTATTTGCTCATAAATTATTTTGATTTTCCTAAATTTTTTCTTGCCTTCTCCTAAGCTTATCTACTTACTATAACTTTTTATAAAATTTTAATCCATATTACTAGATGTTTCTATTACCGATCAGACTGCCTTTGGTCTATTTCTTCCACGCACACAGGAATTGTACATAGGCAAGGAAGAGTTCCTCCAGTGGTGGTATGTGACAGACTTTATAGTTCCTGTGTTTCCCTTTTCTGTCATGTGTATGATATGCATGATTAAGTACAAGTATGTGCACTCGAGTGTGTATGTATATACCATGTACGGATATGGAGTGCCGTTTTCAATTGCTTTCTACCTTATTCATTGAGACAGGACCTCCCAATTGAACCCGTAAATCCCCAAACAGTTAGTATGGATATGAAGCTCACTCCAAGCATCCCCGATCTCTGCCATCCGAGCAGGCGTACCCAGCTACCTCGGGCATTGTGTGATTCTGGGGATGGAAACCTGTCCTTATACCCACATGGCTCCTCCAGTGTTATGTCTCTCATGCAGGCCTGGGTACCTCGGCACTGTGGTGGCAAAGCTGTAGCTCCCAGCGCTTGGGTATCTGAGACCCTTTAGCTTCAAAGCCTGGCAGTTCTTAGAGATCTCCAGCAACCCTTTATCTGCCAATCGTCACCATCCGGTGGCTGACACTACCTACAGGGTCACTGCTAAGGTTGCTGCTGTTTCTGACGACACACGTGGTTCTGGCATTTCCTGTGCTACTGCCCCTGCCACTGCCTCCGTCTTTGTGTTACCTACTCAGCCTTGTCTACTTATGATAGAGAGAAGGGGTAGACAAGAAAAGACCACTTGGGAGAAGCCTTTAATTGGGCCAAATGTTGCCACACCAGGGGAGCCAAATAGCCAGGAAATGTGTGTTTGCCACAGATCTCCACACCAAGGAAAACCATTTTTTGTGCCAATCATAATATAACCTTTTTTGCATGAGTCATGGTAGCACTTCTGCTCGGCCAAAAGTCAGTGCGTTCTTCTTCTTACATAGTAGGGTCGTCTAGATTCCGCCAAAAACTGTGCTAACAGATGCCTAGGGCAAGGTATTTGAAACAGTTGTGTTGGTGGCCGCCATTTTGGGAGCTAGAGTTAGGTTTTTGCAGAGAGCTACAGTTGCCCTAGAACTTCCTCCAGGCCCCCACGGCGCGTCTGAATTACAGTGGTGCTTTGAGAGACTTTCACCTGACTGGCTGGCTGGCTGCTTGCCTTTTGCCAAGACAGACAATGTACAAGGAAGAAGTCTATCTCTAAGTCTGTCAATTAGGGACCCACATACCCTTGCTCCTCAACATCTTAGATGATTTACTGGAAAAATAAACCCCAGGGTGAGTAGTTACAAGAAGGACTCCTCATTAACAGTAGCAATGCTTTTTACAATGTTTAAAATGTTTAATAGCGGTTTAACAATACTCAACATCTACCCAGCATTCGTGGGCCCCCCTGCTCACTCCCATTTATAAGAGAAGAGTCTATATAGCTTTTGACAGTACTGCAAATCCCAGGTTATTGGTTTAATGGCTGAAAATCCTCACCATTCCTTGATACGGTCAAGTCAAACTATCCCTTAAGCAAACTGTCATTTATAATACTTCAGCAGAATATTCAGAATTGTGAGGGACTGAATGAATTGTGCTGAGAGGCGGCAGCTGTACCCTAGTCAAATTCTCTTTAAAAAGCTACTTATTAGGTATTTGCTGACAGAAATGAATAAAATATATAAACCAATTATTTTTTTTGTTTGCCACCCTTTGTTTCTGAGTAGCAGTAAGATTTGTAAAGATATCAATTTTTTTATTTCTAAGTATATAAGGGAGTGACTCTAATGAGACTTGTACCATAAGCCATGTGTGAAACTCAAGACTCACACTTTGCCAGTAGACTCTTGATATTAAGAGGACAAACCACAGAGTCCTCATTTCCTATCTCTGTGACAAGATGGTATAGACAGAGGGCTTCTATTTCCAGCTTCTTCATTTTTAAAACAATTCCTAAATATATCCTAAAGAATGGTGGCTTCTTATAAACCTTCATAAACGTTCATAAAACTACAGTTCAGAAACAAAGATTACTCATCTACGCCAGCATGTCTTGTGTGTTTGAGTCCCTATTACTTGGACCCAAAATAAATCAATTGATAGTCAAGCAAATAGAATAAATATTTTAAACTCTGCGTTGCCTTCATGCGATGCTGTCCTCTAACCTAGCAGTAAGCAAGCTACTCTTTAATTATTCCCTTGTTCTTCAGCTGCTAAAATTAGGCCTGGAGGTTTTAGAGTGTGGAGCAAGTGCAGTGACGGATGCATCTATTTTCTGGGGTTGTGGCAAGCACCCAGTGCTTAGATCCTTGCCAGCAGGATACAAGGCAGCAGAACTCCACTGCTGAACTTGGAGGCCAGGAAGCAGAGACAACTTGCAGCCAGGACCTAGTTCAGCTAAAAGAATTTATTCTTAGAGTAAGTTAAAAAAAAAAAAAGTAAAAAGAAAGAGGCCAGAGATAGTGAAGATCTGGGTAACTTTAATGGCTACACTACAGTTTGAAATTCAACTTGTGTCAGATCACCCTCAACTAAGTGTGATGGTATACACCTGTAATTCCAGCAATAGGTAGGCCTAGGCAGGAGGATTGCAAATTCAGTTTGAGCTGGGCCATACAGCAAGCTCTATCTCAAAACAACCAGGCAGAGAGGGGGTGGGGGAAGAGGAAGAGGGAGAGAAGAAGGAGGGGAGGGAGAGGGAGGAAGAGAGAAGAGGGAAGAGAGGAAAGGGAGAAGGAGAGATGAGATGGGGAGAGAGGGGGAGGGAGAGAGAAGAGGGAAGGAGTGGGGAGAGAGAGAGGGTGAGAGAGAGGAGAGAGAGAGAGAAGAGGGAGGGAAGGGGGAGAGAGAGAAGGAGAGATGAGATGGGGAGAGAGGGCAGAGGGAGAGAGAAGAGAAAAGGAAGAGGAAGAGAGAGGGTGAGAGAGAGGAGAGAGAGAGAAGGAAGGAGAAAGGGAGGGAGAGAGAAGAAGGGAGGGAGGGAGAGAGGTTGGAAGGGAGGGAAGAAGGGAAGGAGGGAGGGAGGGAGGGAAGGAGGGAGGGAAAGAGGGAGGGAGGAGGGAGGGAGAGGAAGGTACTTTAATAAAGCCCATTGACCATCCTAAACTTTAATTCTAAGGTCAAAGACTATGAAAAAATGAGTCAAGAGCTCCTAAGTCGAGGTCTGGTATTAATTTACTATTTGAATTGAGTGCCATCCATCACCTGGTCAACCTGGGTGGAAATGACTGTTAAAGAAGGTGAAGTTCTTCCACAACTAAAACAGTAGATAACCTAAAACATTTGCTTTATAGAAGGGGTCACTTTTACCTATTAGTAATTTCTAAAAGTAAGGAGGAGGAATACAAGAGAAAATACAGTTAAGAGTTGGAACCATCAGGCCTGGTAACAGAAACCTATACATAATCCCAGCAGTATACTCAAGACACTGGGGCAGAAGGCTCAGAAAGGTTCAGGGCTTCCCTGAACGACACACAGTGAGTCCAATACCAGCCTGGGAAATTCAGTGAGCCCCTGTCCTAAAATTAAAAGTAAACGTAGAGGCTTAGACTATAGCTCCGTGACGACATACTTGTGTAGCATGTCCGAGGCTCTGAGTTTCATCTCCAGCACAAAAAGAAAGAAATAAAAATGAGCAAGGACTTTAAAAGCCAAAGAAACACTGCACCTGCAGTTCCTCAATTGCAAAGGGAGTGATTTCACTCGCCGGCTTCCCTCATAGAAGAACATGTTTGTCTGGGAGATTCAGCTGGAGCTGACAGGTGGCTGAAGGACAGCGGACAGTGAGTGACACTTGCCAGGAGTCGCAGGGGCATACTCTGCCCTAGAGGCTCTCCTCAGCATTCTCCAAGTGCAAACTAATATCTTTGCCACAACACTTCCCAGAAGGGGAAGCTCAGGGTGGAGCTCAATACCATGCCTAGAGTCACAGCTAGCAAGCCAGAGAGGACAGCTTTCTTCTTCGGAGCATAGCTCCAGAGTCTATGGTCTTAGGCACCATCTTGTCCCCAGAGCTCACCTCTGCTACTTTGAGAAGAAAACAAATTTTTTAAGCTGGCACAAGGGCTCACTTGGAAGAGTGCTTACTCCCAATGAATGAAGTTCTAGGTTTCATGCCCAGCACCCCATAAAACATTCTAGGTATTCTGACATACCATGTGGGGCGGAGGCAGGGGATTCAAGAGCTCAAGGTCAAGCCGTAAGGACTAAATAAGTGTGAGGTCAACCAAGGATGTATCAAATTCTTTACAATTAAGACTCATTAAATTCTCTCTCTTTCTTCCCACCCCCTATGATTTTTTTTTTCCTCCACATTTTCTACCATCTATTAACTTAAGGTCAACCACGGATACATCAAACTCTTTCCTTTACAATTAAGACTCATTAAACTCCTCACATGACTCTCTCTCTCTCTCTCTCTCTCTCTCTCTCTCTCTGTATGTATGTATCTTTCTCCACATTTTCTACTTCTACTATTAACTTAATTCTGTTAGTTTTGACTGCCTCCTTGGAGGAGGGGAAAGGGAACTGTAAGTTATGAACATCTTAACTGTCCCCCACAAAGTGGAAATACCTGCTGGACCTGGAAGTTCTGGTGGATAGGGGAGAAGCTCCCCAGATGTGGAGAGCAATCTGTACCCTATCACTCAGCACAGGGCTTTTAAGACCTCTCTGGGGCTGAGTGCTTCAAAAGAAAGGGGACACATCGCAGTAGACGGTGTCCTGGCCACGCTTTGTCTTGCCTGCCTAATTATGCCCAACTGGAAGAAAACAACTTTTGAGTGTCTAGAAAAAGCAGAGCTTTGGGGTGGCTGGGTACTTCAAGCTTTCAATACTTTCTGAGTGCCTGGGTACTCAGATGCTCCCGGAGAACCCCCAATTTGTTCTCGCTCTGTCCTTGGGCATGGAAGCACTTTGCAAACTGGAAGCCAAGCAGATGTTCCTTTGACCAGTTATCACAGAGGTAGTGTGTGGAACTCGGGGGACTTTCTCTTCATTCAGACAGACAAGAACATCGCCACTCTGCAGGTGGCTGGGTGCAGCCTTGTTTGCACTCTAGAAGGACTGCTGAGGTTAAAGAGCATGTGGGGATGAGACTTTGATTCACATCATTCTTTAATCCAGTTTCATAAGAACCCTGCCAGCACTTCTGATGAGGCAGTTAGCCTCCATTCCCAAGGTCAACACTAGGGCAGGACTAACTTAGAAAGTTGCTTGGGCTTGTTTTGGCCAAAGAGCAACATGAGCGCATTCTACACATATACATACACACATGCACACTCGTGCATATACACACAATGCACACTCATTGATATATAGACACACACACACTACATACACACATACCACACACCTCATGCATTCTCTCTCTTTCTCTCTCTCTCTCTCTCTCTCTCTCTCTCTCTTCCTCCCTCCCTCC
>NW_022196891.1:81393448-81396392 GCF_008632895.1 Mastomys coucha
CAAGGAAATTTTATTTTCTCCAAGCTGTGGTCAGAGTCACAGCAGCTTCCCAGAGTCCTCTGACCACCCCTCCTCCACCAGGAGATGCCGAAGCTTCATGCACTCTGCCTCTGCCTCTGCCTCTGCCTCTGCCTCTGCCTCTGCCTCTGCCTCTGCCTCTGCACACTTTTGATTGAGAATCCAGATGTTCCTACCCTCCAGGTTCTCAGCAGTGACCTTTTCTCTAAAATGTCAGTTTGTCTGTCTGCTCTGCACATCTGAAGAACTCTCCAAAGCCACCCTCTGCAGGGGAGTGCCTCGAGGTTTATGGAAGGCACTGGCTGCACCTAGTGAGTCACACTGCTTTGAGGAGAGCGTGGGGTGGAGGGAAGGAACCGCAGCTCCTTTTCCTGCAGTGTTGTTTGACTGAGCTCTGACTTGAGGGGAAGCTGTGCCATCCACCCAATGAGGGACCAAAGTCTCCATGGAAGAAAACCTTCCCACAACCAGGTACCCAGTGGGGCTCCTGTGCACAGGATAGAGAGGGACACTGGGCAGAGGTCTCCTAAGCCCTGGGCATATTGGATTTGCTTTCTGCGGGCATAAGTAAGGACTCAAATTTGGACATTTTGCAGAGAGAGGCCGATGCCATCAGGCAGTGTGAACTCCCCTAAGAAGACAACTCCTTCCTCTTAGATTAGGAAATTACTAGAAAAATCTGCCAGGTCCTCCCAATAGGACTATCCTGTTAACCCTAAGTACTCAGTAATTCTTGTTTAGTTCTTGTCCACCCAAGTCAGTAGACAAGGTCTGAAGTTTCTCTTTTACTATTTCTATCTATCTATCTATCTACCTATCTATCTATCATCTATCTATCTATCTACCTATCTATCTATCATCTATCTATCTACCTATCTATCTATCTGATAGGTTATTTCTCCACCACTGGTGAAATGAGCAAATTTAAGACAGATTAGATAATATTAAAGGCAGGTTTGTTGGAAAGCTGCTCTCAGGTGGGCGAGTTCCCTGGCCCCGAGGACCAAGGCCAGGGAAGTCAACATGCAGAAGGGGGGATAGGGGAGAGAGAGAGAGAAAGAGAGAAAGGAGGCATGCACACAGAGAGAGAAAAGAAGAGGAGGGGGGAGAAAGGGAGGAGAGAGGAGGGAGGACAGAATGAGAGAGAGAGAGAGAGACAGAGAGAGAGAGAGAGAAAGAGAGAGAGAGAGAGCGCGCAACATGTCTGGATATAGCGAGGAATATCTGGGGGGAAGGGCAGCCCAGCCTCTGAGCTGGAAAGTTTAAGGTTGGGAGCAGGGTATGCAAGGTAGGGACTGAGGGATGCTGGAAGAACCTGGAAGCCAGGTCTGCTTTGGTATGTAAAATATACATCTTAGTTCCTTGCCCTGAATCTAAAACCAAACACTATGCATCTATGTATCTATATATCTAAGTATCTGTATGTATGTATCTATCTACCTATCTATCATCTATCTATCTATCTATCTATCACATATTTATTACCTATCTCTTATTCTTACTCACTCTGTAGCTATTCTCTGTTCTCTGACCCTGATATTTTCACTATGATCTCTTTATCCTTCCTATCTCTGGCTATTCTCCCTCTTTCCCTCCCTCTCCTCTCCCCCACCCTCTTCCTTCCCCCTCCTTCCCCCCTCCCCCTTTTGCTCTCTCTTTCTGATAGCCCTGAGTTCAGTCTTATTCATTTTCCCTTCGCTCTGAACTCCTCTAGATGCCTCTCATTGTTTTCTCTCTTACGACTACAAGTATCTACAATAAAACCCTTCACCTTAGCCATGGAGCAGTCATCCTGGCTGTCCTTTTACTGTGCCCCCTCAGGCACATCTGCTGAAACCCTCAAACACAGACTCCGGCTCTACCTTGGTCATGTGAGCCTTCATTGTCCACCTGACATTCTTCTTCAATCACCTTGGGTTCCAGGGATGACAGAAATGATTGATAAACATCTCTAAGGCAAATGATCAAAAGCACCTCCAAGCAGCGGCAGAATGCTACAGAACAGTCCCCTGTCCCTGATCCAACAAGGGTGATTGTCCTCGATGATAAGTCTGCTCCTTAAAGCAAGACTTGTGATGTCACCAGAGCCAGACTGTTCCCAGCAAGGGAGAGAGCAGCTCTATCAAGCTCTCCAGATCTCCCAGGGGGACCAGAGCTGAGATAATGGCACTCTTGACAAGCCCCTCCTTTGCTTCTTTTTCTACAAAACTCTCAAATATCTCCCTACACACCTCTGTTGTTCAGTACTGGAACGTGTACCAGGGCCTTGAATTCGTCTGCTATACCTCTGTTCCTGTTAGTCTTGTAGACAGACTTGGGGCCATGGTACCCCTTTTTCTGTTCTTCCAAAAGTGATCTTGTTGATCAAGCCCCCCCCCATTTTCTGCCAAAAAGGAAGTGTCTCTTTCATACCTCCCACAAGTACATATACCCTACCCTGCCTATCACCTCCACCTTTGACATTACTGGATCCTCTTCTCAGTCCTGTTGGACAATGCTAGGTTGCTGGCCCATCTGAGAAGTTCATTGTGGTGACACAAGATTTTATACAGCCTTCTGAGAGTCAAACTACTCTCCTTTATCCAGATCATAGGTTCTTGGCAAGCTGTACGAACAAGGCTGTAACACACATTGTTAGCATTTTTGGGCTAGTGATTCTTTACCAAAACTATAGGGCCCGCTTTCACTTTGTGATGGAGAATGTTTGCTTAGCATTCTCAGCTGTATTGACACAGGCCCAGGAAGTGCCGGCTCACCATCGGACTCAGTGGGAGTTCTCATGGCTTTTAGTTGACTCACATGCTGTGTAGAACAGTGGAGAGAGGGACGGTGAGGAAGGTCAGCCAGACCACATTGGGAAGTGGGAGCAGAGATGTGTGTGTATGTGTGTGAGAGAGAGAGAGAGAGAAAGAGAGAGAGAGAGAGA
>NW_022196891.1:81396402-81408042 GCF_008632895.1 Mastomys coucha
AGAGAGAGAGAGTTGGGGTGCAATACTTCTGGAAAGAGACCAGAAGTTCAAGTCCACAGCTTCAACAACATCTGAACCTTGAGGGTGATTTGTGGCTGGCAAGCATAATCCTGATGGAGGTCAGTGACAAACAGTTGTAATACCTGATAAATAAATTTGTTTTAGGAAGAAGAGAGCAAGCATCCAGGTAAAGAACTGCATCAAGGGAGGTGTGGCCACAGTTCAACTGTGAAACGTGCCTAAGAAGATTCCTTCAGTGGCAGCTGTGGAAATCAGGATAAAAGCTTCCTAGGGGAAAATATGAACTACATGAACTACTAGCGGCTCACTACTGAGTGTATATCAAGGGAAATGAAATAAGCATGTTCAAATCCACCCGCGTTCACTGTGGCATTGGTTATACTAGCCAAGACGTGCACTCAACTCAAGCTTCCATACAGAAATGAACAGACGAAGAAGATGTGGTGTCACTATTCAGCTGTAAAAAGAAGGCGAGCCATGGTCTACAAACATAGATGATCCACACACACATAGGATAAAGGAAGAAAGCCGGGCAAGAAGACAAATACCAGACCTCATTATCTGCTGCATATGAGATCAACTGTCCAAAACCTTTTACTGACGTAATCCCACCCCAAGCTGTGGAGCCACTGACAATTTTTAGCTGCTGGGAGAGGGAGATTCAGTTTTCTCCAAGAATGTAGCCCCTTACAAGCAGGCTACACTCCAGTAGAAGACTACAGATCCAAGAATTTTAGAGGAGCACAGATTGCTCTTGAAGAGATCTTTTAAAAAAAAATTTAAAGGACACACAGTTGTATACACAGGGAATGCAGGATGAATTGGGAAAGAATGGACTGGAAGAAGCCAGCCATATGAGAGTAGAAAGCAAGAGAATCCCAGAATAAACAGGACTGTACTGGCTGTTTTTGTATGTCAACTTGACACAAGCTGGAGTTATCACAGAGAGAGGAGTTTCAGTTAAGGAAATGCCTCCATGAGATCCAACTGTAAGGCATTTTCTCAATTAGTGATCAAGGGTGGGAGGGCCCCTTGTGGGTGGTGCCATCCATGGGCTGGAAGTCTTGGGTTCTATAAGAAAGCAATCTGAGCAAGCCAGGGGAAGCAAGCCAGTAAGTAACATCCCTCCACGGCATCTGCATCAGCTCCTGCTTCCTGACCTGCTTGAGTTCCAGTCCTGACTTCCTTTGGTGATAAACAGCAATGTGGAAGTGTAAGCTCAATAAACCCTTTCCTCCCCTACTTGCTTCTTAGTCATGATGTTTGTGCAGGAATAGAAACCCTGACTAGGACAATGACTAATTTGTAAATAATGTTTATTCTTAGAAAATGAGACAAAACTGGAACATCAGTCACCTAGGAGTGAGAACTGAGTGGAGAACAAAATTATAGAAAATGTGGATGCTTCCTTTGCCAGTTCTAGACCTGGACCCATGAGTCTTCTTTCTCCCTGAGACATCTATTCTGGTAAATTGAGACTATTGCAGAAAGCACAAGTGTACACAACACAAAGAGCAGTGCATCTTGGGGAGCCGATCCACATCATGGCTCCTGCATCTATAGATCAGAGAACAGAGGAGGGGGACGAAGGATTCTAAAACCCCGAGTACCAGAGAGCTGCTGTGGAACAGCCTTTCTAGAAATGGCTGCAGAAAAAAAGATCTGAACAATTGTAACATCAATAAATATGCCAACGCAGAAGGGGGGAATTTAAAAGGGATCCTACCACCAGACGAAGGATTGCAGGCAGCTAAGGACTACTAACAGAAGAAAACTAGCCTCTCCCAAGGATGAGGGTACTCCATTATTGGTTGTCCAATACAAAGTGGTCAGCCATGAAACAACATATACAAACAACAACAAAGACTCACCAGGTTGTATATGTAGATGTGGATGTGGATGCATATGCACACACATATATGTGCATATAGCAATAATAATCAAAGAAAAAGGCTATTATTTTGGTAGTGCGACATGGCAGAAGATGAGGGAAGAAACCCAGGAAGGGCTGGAGGAAGCAAAAGGAAGGCAACTGTGAGGCAATTCTATTTTAATTAAGAATGTGTAGGGAGGAAGGAACGAAGGAAGGAAGGAAGGAAGGAAGGAAGGAAGGAAGGAAGGAAGAAAGGAAGGGAGGGAGGGAGGGAATGAGGAAAAAAAGAAAGAAAGGAAGGAAATAAAGAAGAAAGGAAGGGAGGGAGGGAAAGAAGAAAGAGAAGAAGGAAAGAAGGAGGGAAGGAAGGAAGAGAAAGGAGGAAGGGAGAAAGGAAAGGAAGAGAGGAAAGGAAGAAGAAGAAAGGAGGGAGTGAGGAAGGAAAGAAGGAAGGGAGGGAGGGAAGAAGGAAGGAAGGAAGGAAAGAAGGAAGGGAGGGAGGAAGAGAAGAAAGGGAAGAAGGAAAGGAAAAAGAAAGGAAGGAGAAAAGAGTGAAGGAGGAAGGGAGGAAAGGAAGGAGGAAGGAAGAAGGGAGGGAGGAAGGAAAGAAAGCAAACTATAGGACAGAATTTTAAAGTATGACATCAGATTATTCTTCAAAAGGATTGAAACTTACACATTTTCTAAAGACTTCAAATTTTAATTTCAATAAAGAATTCAGGTTGGTTGATCATTTTTAATAGTATGCATTGACAAAAATGTGGGTTTTTTAAATTCTTTCTTCTTTTTCAAGAGCATGTAAGTATGTAGCCTATCTGGCCTTTGGCACACCATTCTCCCACCTCTGCTCCTGAGATTACAGGTGTACACTTTCTCATTCAGGGAAAATGTTTCTTCTTTTAACAGAGATAATGATTCCATGGAATATCCACTGCACAGATTCACCTGAGAGTATGATTGTCAAGCCCTACACTTAGGTCTCAGGAATTATCCTGGAAGAAAGGACAGAAGCCCAGGAAGTCTGGTATGACAGAAAATCTACACCATGAGATATCAACAATATGGCTGCCAGAACAAGATCTGAATAGTGACAGCAGCAGTTCACATGCCAACATGCATGAGAGAAATCTCAGAAGGCCCCACACTTGGCAACAGATGACTGAGGGAGAAATCAATCAATGTCAGGGATAAACCCCCTGCTGGTTAGACAATGCCAAGTGGTGTGCCTTGAAAGCATGTGTGTGTGTGTGTGTGTGTGTGTATGTATGTGTGTGTGTGTGTGTGCGCGCGCGCGCAACTAAATCAACTCAGCTGACTGTGTGTGTCTATGTGTCTGTCTGTCTGCATGTCTGTGTGTCTGTGCATGTATAGGGCCAAGGATTTGAGAGGGAGAGACATAGGAGAAGTTGGAGGGAGGAGAAGGGAGGAGGAAATTATATAAATACAGTGCACACATATGAAGTTCTCCAAAAACAATTTAAAAAATAACTTCTCATTATCACCTCAATTTTAAACAGTTATATATATAGTAAGACCATATATGCCAGGCAAGACTATTACCTGTTTAACATCCCAAGTGCCTTCCCTTCTCAAAAGCCTGAATCCTTGCAAGGCTGAGTAGGTAGGTTCTGATCGACACCCAGTGTTCTTTCCCTGTTCATTCTGCAGACCCATGGGCCTTCTCTTACGTTACCATGCTCCAACCCCCGAGAAGCCCTTCCCCTGCTTACCTTCCCTCAGAAGTGCTCACCACCATTGCAAAGCCATTCTTATTTTTAAATTATTTTTATGACCCACATCCCCTCAAGTAAGTGCAAGGCTCTTCGTACTGTTCCTATATAAATCTCCAAAGACTAAGGTAGTACCTGGTCCGAAATCAATGGCCAACAAGTCCCCCTTGAGTTATAAAATTTAAATGAGTAAGTTACACTTTTATCCTACTAAACCTATTTTTCTGGAGCTACGAAGGTGACTCAGTGGGCGAGAACCCTGGTCTCATAAATGTGGCTGTCCCAGTTCTCTCCCAGAATCCACAGGAAGATAGAAATTAAAACAACAACAACAACAACTTGAATCACATATAAGTATGCACAACAGTAACAACAACAAACTTATAAAAATAGGAAAAGAAAAGGTGTTCCATTAGTAGACCTTTCCTGGTTAAGAGCTCTAAGCTAAATTGTACCGACTGGCTGGCTATCCAAAACTACCTTTATGGTTTTAAGGCTTCTAGAGTTCCTGTGTTTTTGCTGGAAAGTTTGTGAATATCCAATTAAAGAACACTAGGAGGATAACACATTTAAGAGCTGGAGGAGAAGAAGGCTGGAACATCCTGGCATGTATTGCCAGGTCCAGGAAGTAATTGTGTTAGTGGCTCTTATGGTTAGAACAGAATTCCTGACACATACAACTAAAGGGGAAAGAGATGTTTCACTCCCAGTTACATAAGATTCAATGCATGGTTGTGTGGTCCATGCATTCGGGTGGGCATCATGGTGGGAGGAACCAGTGCTAGACGAAGGCTGTTCACTTTGTTGTAGGCAGGATGCAGAGAGAGAAGTCTTCAAAGCAGAGTTTCTGCTCGCCTACTCCCTCTAGCCTGTCCCCACCTCTTAGACTTTCTAGAAGCTCCTAAATTAACTCCACTACTGAGGACCGTGTGGTCAAAACACATGTATGGGGAGGAAATTCCCATTCAACCCATAACTGAGGCATTGCATAAGAAAACTGGAAAGCACATTAGCATCCTTCCACCAGTGGGGCAAGGATGGAAGGCTGTCAGAGGATCTAGTTGTCCCCTCCTCCCAAACAGCTGGGATTCATTTTAAGGACCAGTTTGCTTCCCTCACCATGACGATTTCCTCATATTGTCTCCTCAACCTGTGTCAAGGAAAAAACAGGCTATCTCCTCAGAAAGAAGGGTTTGTGGAGGGAGCTAGACCACCATATGCGGAAAGCCATGCGATGAACAGTCTTTGGTGAAGAATTTCACGTGAAACTCAAAGTGACCAGACATCTTTGAAGCAGCATCAATGCCATCTGGAGTCATCAGATGGCACAAAGAGCAGGATGTGACCCTAGTTGTCTTTACCAAGAATGGTGGCTGTCACCATACCAGCCATGTGACAGATCAGCGCATGGGCACCACAGAAGCATATGTGAAGTCCCAGCTCTGAAACTCCATGCCCATTGAAAGTGTCATGAGCTCTGGACATTGTCCACAGTGACCTTCTGACTGCATTTGTAGATGCCCCTTGCTAGCCTCAAGACCTTGGCATCTCCCCATTGAGTATCTAAGTCCAGAGGACGTATTGAACATGACTGAGTAAGTATAAGCCATGAAGATGTGCTGAGTCCAGGAAACAGGGATGGGAGACAACTGCTTTCTTCATCCCTCTAATGGAAAGTGGACTCCTGTGATCTCACCTGTCATGAGGTTTCTCCCAGAGAAAGAATGTTCAGTTTGATTAGTCATGTCTACTGAAGTCTACCCAGACTGCTTTATAATCTCAACACTCCCTCTCAAAGGTGTCTTTCTACACACCCTTCTTCTCAGTGTAGGCACCCCACCTTGTATAACTTAAAACAAAGCCACTGTAATGGAGACAACACAGTGCTGGATTACTCATTCCTAGAGCAAAAGCCTAAGCTCTTTGACCAGTGTCTGCTCTTCCTATTTTGACCTCATCTGAATTTCCACATTTGATAATAAATACAAAGCACACCATGACCAACACAGTCCACACACGAGTCCTTCCTACAGGCTGACGAGACTACCACAGGTGCTCCAACTTTTCCTCTACAGCCATTCTTTGTCATAACGGCCCCAGCTAGCACTCAGTAGGGCAATATAACCCTTTAGCAGCTGAGAGTCCTTGACGTTTCAGCCTGGGTTAGTTTTGAGTCATCTCTTGGTCACCTCAGCTGCTCTAGCTGACAGTGCAAGAGGAGGTGCCATGGCCCTTCCTTTCCTGTTTTAGAAATCAGGGTCCATCAATCCCGAATAATAATTCAGCATTCTCTTTTCATGGATTCCCAGTGGTATGTGAATCTCTGGACTGCCAAGAGGTTGTCTCAGCTCCCAGTTTTATAGACATATTGCACCATCTCTGGGTAGAAGCAATTCTTCATTGAGTGCTGAAACACCCTGGACTGGTAGAGCCATGGACCAAATGTAAACTTTTGATCAGTATTTTTGAGTAACATGCCCACATTTCATACCCACATCTCTGAATTTGTATCCCAGAGCAGGTAGGAAGGGTACCATTCAGTCCCCATAACTTCGAAACAAAGGCTTCATCTTAACCAAGGCTCCATGTTTCCAAGAGCCTCCAGCAGACAATATATCTAAGTTGAAGATCCATCTTTCTGTCAAGCTGTGGTCAGGCTGTGGGACCTGTACTTAGGCCAGGAAATCCTGTGCCTATAAGTCCACCACCTTATCTCAAAAGCTTATTTGATTCTACTGAGTGAAATTTTGATTCAAGAAACTCGGGAACTCAATGCTGATCGGACTACGGTGCTTATAAAGCAACAGCACGGAAAGATTAAAACTTGGTGATGTTGAAGGATTTAAAATTTGGTGAAAGTGGTAGCCAGAGAAGAAGCCTGAGTGTAACACAAGTATGTTATGATGTGTATATAATTGATGGGGTGTGATTTCTACTCTACAGCAAAGTCAGCTCTACAGCTCTTTAAAGTCCGTGTGCCCGGGCCTGCTTGCTCCTTCCACGTAGCTGGAACCTCACTGTGCCCTTCTTAAGTCACCATACTCACAGGAAGACCTGCTTCCTAGAATTTTTGCACCGTTTATAACCCTGCCATCATCTGAGCCCATTATCAGACTAAGAAAGACTTAGAAGAGATCTCTGCGGTAAAACACTCTTTGGTCTTTAGGACGAGGTAAAGCTGCCTCCACAGTGGGGCCTCTGGGTGAGCTTGCGGATAAATGTAGTCTCATCCACTGAGCTCATCCTAAGGCGTGGAATCCAGCATCTTCCCTGAGTGTACCCATCGCCCGTTCTCAAATGTTATTCTTTCCAAGCCTCTAACCATCTGGCCAAACCATCGGCCACTGTCCAGGAATTAGAGGGAGATAATTGCCTGAAGCAATGTCTCCTAGATAATTAACCACGCCACAAACATCTGTTCCCAGGAGAATCTTTATGCTTTTGTGAATTTGGGGACCACCCTTGAGTGGTGCTCAAACACCTCAGCAATTTAAAGCCCAAGACTTTGACTGGCTCCCGGCATACACTGAGGAGAGAATGCGACGAGCCACAAGAAAGGAACTAACTCTTCCCAGAACCTTCCAGAGAGCATGGCGTAGGGTCAGGGTGGGGCTCTGAACTGAGCTGCCAGTACTGTGGCCCACGTGCCCTCTGGATCTGCCCACTCTACTACCACTGCAAAAACCTATCAACACAGAAACACTCGGGGTGTGTACCCACCGCTCCCATCCCACATCTAATTCCAACACAAACAGAGGCCAGCAAAGAACATCCTGTCTCTGTGGTGGGTAGAGACCTAAAGAGAAATTCAGGGAGGGGGGAAAATGCTTGGAAAAGGTTTCTTTCTTTAATTTTTTTTTTTTTTTTTTTTTGAGAACTTCAACTTCTGAAACTCCTTCCTATTAATCACATCTTGGAGTCTGAGATTACAGATCAACTACCCCGGTGGCCTTTTAACCCTAATTAACCCGCTAGCTCATTTGGTGCCCCTACTTCATTTAACTACGTGTTGCAGTTTATAAAAAATCTATGTGGCCTCACGTCTGGTCAAATACTGCACATTCCACAGTTCTTGCTCGGGCCACTTCCTTCCCTATGGAGCCATTGCCTAACGTTTCCAAAGCTGATATTAATATCGCAGACCATTATAATATAGTTATTTTCAGAGAAGGCTGGGAGGAAGTCATGTGACATCAATTGGTCCCATGGGGTCTCTTAAGTCTCCATTTAGCATGTTGTTTTTGTTCACGGCAACAGCAATGGGGTGGAAACAGCAAGGAAGTCACTAGTATTGTGTTAAGTGAGTAATTATGAGTAATTATTTTCTAGAGCTTGTTTGGTTAATGAGTCAGTACTCCTTTTTTAAGTGTGTGAAGGCAGCTAGTAGCTGGGTCAAAGGTATGCACTCACATGTGCCTGTACACATACATAAATACATGCACACACACATACATGCACATGCATCCACATATGTATACAGGCATGCACATACATACATACATACATACATAAATACACGCATGCACACACACACACTCAGATCTAGGCCACCATCCATTTGTCCTGTTTTAACCTGTACTATGATATGAGCTTTTTAAAGGGTCAGGGCATAGAAAGCTAAATCAAATTATTTGAAGTTTTATAGTTTGAGAGACAGGAATGAAAAAGCTTCCAGGCATATAAAGATAAACTTGGTCCTATTTAAATGAGTGAACCAGAAGAGTGTCATATTGAAACTTTGGTACCAATCTGCTCTGTTATTTTATATTTACATCATAAATTTTACTTTCTAGAGGGTCATCACAGACATCTGCCTCGGTAGGGTAGGGCAGTAGTATTTTTTCAGTTTCTCAGAACTAAGATCTGATATATCACAAATGTAGAGTAATTTTAAAACGATATTAAAGTAAACAAGCAATGGTCCAAACTACCCAGAGAAACTCAAGAGGCAAATTAGAGTTCTAAAGAGTTTCCCAGGATGTAGGGACCACATGAGTTGGATGGATGTGCACAGTGAATTCTAGTGTGTGCATGAAAGGCCTTCCATTTCTGCCAGTCCCTCCCTCTGGCCTCCCTGGGTCAAGGCAGTTTTAAACTGCCCTGTGACTTTAGAGCGGTGCTTCTCAGCCTTCCTAATACAGTTCCTCATGCTGTGGTGACCCCCAGCCATAAAATTCTTTGTATTGCTGTGTCATAACCATAATTTTGCCACAGTTACAAATCATAATGTAAATATATACAGGGTGTCAGATAGGTGAACTCTATGAAAGGGTCATTCCAGCCTGAAAGAGATCGAGACCCACAGGTTGAGAACCCTGGCTCTGGGGACTGAACCAGGTTTTGCCATCTGTGATGAGGGAATTCTGCATTTCAACCAATGGTTTACATGGAAGTTAGTAATAAAGTAAGCGACATTCTGATGAGTTTGTGTCCATTGACACAAACTAGAGTTCTCTGAGAGGAGGAACATCAGTAGAGATGTCTCCATCAGATTGCCTGTAGGCAAATTGCCTGTATGGCATTTCTTTGACTGATGTTCACTCTAAGAGGGCTCAGTCCCCTGTAGCGCCACCGCGAGGCAGATGGATGATATGGAGAACAAGCCAGTAAGCATTGTTCCTCCATGACCTCGGTAAATTCCTGCCTCTAGGTTCCTTCCCCAACTTCTCTTCATGAGAAACTATAAATTATAAATCCCTTCCTTGCCAAGTTGGTTTTGGCAGTGGCATATATCACAGCAGTAGACTTCTAATTGGGACACAGAATGAAAAAAATCCTTCCAGTGATTTCTGGTAGGAGAACCTGCCAGCTGATTGGCATGAGAAGTAGCTTGTCTTTTACAAAGATGCATCGGAAAAATACCAAATAACTGTTCTTCAAGGTAGCAGCCGTCAGTTAGGCAACATGGCATACACCTATGGTCCTAGTACTGGAGAAACTGAGGCAAGAGGATCTGTAATCACATTTGAGTGACACTGATGCCACACTGGAGTGCATACTGAGATCCTATCTTTAAAATGGATTTTTAAAAAAATTGTTGTACAGCGAGAAAAAGGATGTGTCTAAAAAGAATAATACAATTTTTTTTTTTTTTTTTTTTAGTCAGGGAGAGTCTGGGAGTTGTTTGCATCAAAGACTAGATTTTAATATGAAACCTTTCTCAGTTTTTACACTGTATTAAAGTTTTATCCTTAATCAGCAAGCCAACAAAATAGGTAATAAACCTGTTCTTTCTTAATTTAGTCAGATCAAAGTACTAAAGCCGTTCGGTTCACATAACCCATTCTCTATAACCAATAAATGAGTGTAAAAGGTTTTATGAGCACGGGTGTGAGGATGTCTCCAGAGACACTGTCGCACACAGCAGTTATGAGACTGTGCGCACGCATTCCCACCAGGATGCAGGATGTAAGGAGGCGTGGCTCTGTTTGAGTCATTCTTGGTCCTGGAGTCACAGCCAGAGGGGCTGCTTTCAACTACCGCCCTCGCCCTCACAGAGAGGAGCCCACCACCTCCTGGACCTTGCCAAGCTTAGGGAGGTTTAAAGGCGCTCTACGGAGGAGGAGCTGCGGTCTCCAGCCATCCTGCCTGAGCGGAAGCCGGGCACAAGCTAACAGGGAACGAGGGACAGTTTACTAATGACTCGGATAATTATTCAACTTGTGAATGGACTAGGGCCTTTGATTCGCCTTCTCTTTTCTCCTTAGTCTTTTAATTGCTCATAAAAGCCTTGTGAAGTCAGTTGGAGCAGGAAGTGAAAACTGAGCTCATCTGGTCTATCGGGTTTCTTTCGAGTCATTCCAGTTACTGTGTGGAAGCGGAAGTGATTGAACCCGCTGGCTGACTCAAGGCTGAGGCCCAACTGTGGATTCTGTTCGCCTACCCCACCATATCCAAATCAGAACAATGGGTCACAGACGCTGGGGGTCGGGGGAGGATAGCATAGCGGGCAGTGTTGTAGGAAACACACAGGAGACTGATTTGTCAGCTCCTTGTATTTTTTTTATAGATGTAAAAATGGATGCCCAGAGAGCCAAAAGGAGCATACTAGTGTCACAGGGTTCATTTGAAATGACGAAGTGAAAATGCCATTTAGGATCTGATAAATACCAGCGGCTATATATTGTATTAACGTTATACTGATTGTGTATAGTTAAGCACAGGTCTTCAACAGGAGTTGTATCTTGGACATGTGGGTTTTTTTTCTAGAAATAGTTGTTTTCATTCTGAATTTCAAAGACAGTTTATAAGCCACCCAATAATAGTGTTTCATTTCAGAGCATAATGCCGATCATAACATGATTGGAGGCAGTGGTGTGCCGTTTAGCTCACAGACACCCAAAAGATAGCAGAGCTGTTTGTTGGTGGAAATGTAGAAATGTCTTTAAGCCGTGGGCCAGCCTGCCCCTGTTCCTATAGAGATGTTTTTAAGACTTACTTTTATTATATGCATCCATGCGCACCCGTGCATGTGCATGAATATATATATGCACATTAAGTGCAGGTTCCCTCAGAGGCCTGAAATGTCAGATACCCTGGAACTAGGGTTATAGGTGGTGGTGGCCACAAGCTACCTGACGTGGGTGCCAAGAACTGAATTCGTGTTTTCTGCAAGAGCAGTACATGTGTTCTTAAACGAGGAGGCACCTCTCCAGTTCCATCCTGCAGAGCTCTTAAAGAGTCACCTAAGGAGAAAGCCAGGTCACCATCTGGTGGGAAGGGGAAGGGGAGGGACAGGCGGGGGAGTCAGAGCAATGATATCTTCATCTGTCCCCTTTGTCACTCCACAAGCTCTCTCCACCGGCATCTGGAAGGTATGACTTTATGATTTTGCACAGTCTGGAAGGAACATCTGTCTGTAAACACCTTAAACCAGCTTTAAAGTGTTAATAAAACTCAACTGTAAGACTCTACTACTGAGAAGAGACTCTAGGATACGAAAGAATACAGAAGGAGAAGAAGAAGAAGAAGAAGAAGAAGAAGAAGAAGAAGAAGAAGAAGAAGAAGAAGAAAGAG
>NW_022196891.1:81408405-81408964 GCF_008632895.1 Mastomys coucha
AAGAAGAAGAAGAAGAAGAAGAAGAAGAAGAAGAAGAAGAAGAAGAAGAAGAAGAAGAAGAAGCTAAGCCCTCTGCTAGTGAGCCAGGCTCTCCTCAACTTCAAAAAGCTCAAGAAAGAAATATCAATGCTCTGTGGGCTAGGGGAAGCTCAACTGAACTATCCATAAAGACAGCGTGCCACTCAGATTTGTGAAATAGCCAGAGTAGAAAGTGACAGAGCTGGCATGGTTGGGGGCTGTGGTGGGGGGGCAGTGAAATAAGAAAGACAGCTTTCTCTTTTCTGTCCTGCAGAGAAGATGTCTTCTGGCTGGATGGGTGTATCAGAAATCCCACTGTCCAGGTTCACTTCTCTCCTCCAAAGTTTGTTAAGTGTGACACAGCATGGTAACATTAACTTTGTGGGAAGGACACTTTGTCTGGCATTCAGACATGCCTGGAGTGCAAGGGATGAACTCTCTCATCCAGCACATATCCAGAATAACTACATTTCCCAGCAGAACTTGCTGGTTTGAGGATGCTGATTCACTTTCAGAGCAGGCGGGACCCTCCCTCTCCATC
>NW_022196891.1:81408974-81411474 GCF_008632895.1 Mastomys coucha
CCCCCCCCCCCCCCCGATCTTCCACACTGTGGAAGGTGAGGGTGTGGAGAGAGAGTTTCAGGAGAAAGAAGTTTCAGGAGAAAAGGTGGTTGTTAGCTGGGCAAGTGTCTGCGAGGAAACTAAAGGTTTCCTGGGAAGCTCCCCTGTTCAAAGTTTTCAGAAGATAACAAATAACACTGGTCATCCCTGTGTCTTAATATAGAAGGCTCCAGAAGCCCAGACAGCCTTAGGAGGGCTACAGGGCAGGGAGGCGAGAGCATTGTACACCTCAGAGGAAGCCGAGGGGACAAAGAGCACTGTTTGAATGTGGTGTGACAATAGTCTTCCTGGGCTCTTAGCTCTGCTCATCTGAACCTTTCTGACCCTGAGACATTGTTGTTAGATCTTCTAAAGAGAGGAGAAAAAAACCTGTTTCAGGGAAAAAAAAAACAACAAAAAACAAAACTTTCTGAGTTATTCTGCTTCACTGTGAACTATTTAAGGTTGAGCCCTTTGTGCTTTGATCTGTGCGTCCTTTGGCCAGATGAACAGACACACGCCAATGTACTCCCCTCCTCCCAGAGTTCCTATAGCATGAACGTGATAGAGGAGAGCAGTTTGGCATGGCTTTATAAGAAATGAATTTTTATAACTGTCTTAAAACATAAATGTGGAAAAACCATCAGAAATCAATAATAGATAAACAATCCAAATAGTACAGACGCCCCCCGTTTTCGTTATATGGTTTGGAGATAGAACCAAATTTCATGTAAAATGAGACATTGTCATGACCCACACATGGCCCAGGATATGTTTACGAACTCTAGAAACCAGTAACCGTCAGCAACTCTTCGTTGTATGGATGTATACCGAACTTATAATTCCTGGCTAGGCATGTGCCCAATGTATTTAATCACCGGCTTTGCATAAAAATCACTACGCTGTGATATTTGGGCATTAACAGAGGTGCAAATGTGTGTGTCAGTCACCAACTGCTGTGTAACAAGTCACCCTCGAACTTGTTTCATACACTCAACACTAATGTCAGAGTTTTTAAGAGTGCTCAATTTGAACCTGGCTGGACAGACTCCGCCTCCAGATCTCTGCAGTGAATATGTCAGCTGGGGCTGGGCCCATCTCAAGCTAGCCTGGGGAAATGCCTCTTTCTGGGCTCACCCACAGGGATGCTGCAGATGGTCCTTGTTCATCAGCTTTTAAAAGTGAGTTTGAAGGAGCACAGCCAAGGTGGAATCATAGTCCTGGCCTAACCCAGTCTTCATGGAGACATCAGGTTGCTCTGACACACACACACACACACACACACACACACACACACACACACACGTGCGAAGGGATTTATTGAGTTCAACCGAGCTGAGGAGGTGGAGTGGTGGTGAGCCCTGATGTGTTTCCCTGTTTCACATCCTCAGATTCAGCCGCAGTGTGAACTGAAGAAATTCGGGCAGAAGAACACATCTGTGCGGACCATGTGGTCAGCACAGGAACCCTTACCATGGTTCCCCAAACAACACAGCAAGGCAACTGTTCACAAGGCATTTGTTTATTTGTATTACTTTAAACTGAGCGTAGGTGGTTGGCTTGGCCCCTGAAATCCCATAGCCTGGACTACAGAGTGAAAGTTTCTTCCCTCACAGAATGCAAACAGAGATGATAAAGAGATGACTTCGAGCTGGACGTGGTGGCGCACGCCTTTAATCCCAGCACTTGGGAGGCAGAGGCAGGCAGATTTCTGAGTTCAAGGCCAGCCTAGTCTACAGAGTGAGTTCCAGGACAGCCAGGGCTATACAGAGAAACCCTGTCTCGAAAAACCAAAAAATAAATAAAATAAAATAAAAGAGATGACCTCATAGTTAAAAGTATGTACTGCTCTTGCAGAGGACTAGAGTTAGATTTTTAGCCCATGTTGGACAGTTTACGAGCAACTCCAGGTCCAGGGTTTCTGATGCCTTCTTCTGGCCCCTGAACACAGCTACATTTACATGCATAGGCACACGTATGTATACACATGATTTAAAACACAAAAGTATTGATTTTAGGTATTAAAAGCAATCTAGACACGATACATAGGACACAGAAGGATGCACATACATTTTGTGTAAATACTGTGTCATTTTTATGGGAACAGAGGATGTCCTGGAGCCAACTCCCATGAGTTCCAGGAACAACTCTCTAGAAAAACGCCAACACCAGGATGCAGGGAGCATCAGGAATGTCTTAGCCGCTGGAAGCCTGAACTAGCCACACTTCCCAAAGTTAGTAAAACTAGGTAACTTCGACTGGTCTGCCAAGTGCCAGCTGTGCCAGGCTTAGGGTGATCTACACACAGGTAACCTGTCACGGTCAAGATCCGAATGATCTGCTGTGCCTTGGAAACAAAGTGCGACAGATTCTGTTCTCAACGCCAGGAAACCAAGAGGCTAAAGAGAAACAGCATGTCCATTCTGAGGCATCAGCCATGGCTGCCATCAGTCATCTAGAGCACACAGGCAGCTTGACATAG
>NW_022196891.1:81413974-81431474 GCF_008632895.1 Mastomys coucha
TGACTTGGAGCAGGTTGTCTCTGATTTTGGACTTGGGAGCATTCTTAAAGTTTATGAACTCTATACGCAAGCTCCGTCTGCCAAACGAGGAATTTCTTATTTCATTTGGTGACTGCTCTGAGGTTACATAACGCTTCCCCAAAAGCCCGGGATGCTGAAGATGCGTAAACCATCTGTCTATGTTGAAAAGTCAAAAAGAGAGAGCGAGAGAAAATAAAGAAAGAAATTCATGGGCCCTGCGATCTGTTTCCGGGCATAACTAATTATTTATCCAGAGGAATTTCCTCGTTGCTTTTTATTTTAATATTGAGTTCCTACATAACCGTAAAATTTTACAGTACTGAAGAGGCAGTGATGGTATTCATGCCCTCACGTCTTTTTATAGGAGCCTATTTGGCTTTAATATTTAAAGAAACCCAAGGACCTGGCGAAGAGAAGCCTGAGAAGCCGCCCAGGGGAGGCAACTTGTACTTCACCTCTGGCCTCCAGTCTTTCCCTCCCCAGCCAGCAGGGGGCAGTAGTAATAGAAGACAGGAAGCTGCTTCCTTCTTGGAATATGAAGAGACATAAACAAAGAGAAATGATTAAAGCCAAAAGGGTTTCTCTGACCTCCTCTGGTCCTCCCTGGCAGGAGTAAGCCTTGGGTCCTTAACTTCCAGGTCCTTCGGCTGCTAACTTAGGCTGTGGCAAATATTTGGATGGCATCCGTTAAGTGATAGTCTCTGAGCCCATGCTCTGCCAAGCTGTATCTAAATATTTTATCCAGCCATTTGACAAAGAGAAACGAGGTTAATGAGCATTTCTGATGTCTTGAAGGTGCCAACGCTGAGGCTTAAAGCCGTGTGCAGATTGTTCAAGGTTGCCGTGCTAAAACTGAAGCCCGGACGAAGGAAAGCGTACAGAGTTCGAAGATTCCCATCGTTGACCCAAGTACTAAGCTTTATCCGAAATTTTGGTTTCTTCGGTTTCATTATTTAATTTTTAATAGCATCTTCCTATGTAATTCAGGCTAGTCTCGAACATGTGATCCTCCTCCTCAGTCTCCTGAGAGTGCATGTGTATGCCACCACGGACAGCTCATCATTAAAATTATTTTACCTGACAAAGGAGATGCGAGTATTTTTAGCCTTTTTAAAAAATTATTATTAATTCCCAAGATGGAAAACTTGAGATACACAATCAACGGCTGAAGTTGAACGCTTCTGTGTCAACAACCAAGAGTAATAATGGACAGAATGATATTCCACCAGCTAGCCTAGCAATGGTGACATTACTGAATGACACTATGAACTTCAATACCGGACACTCTTTCCTTTTTTCAATGGTGTGACGTTACACCAACTAGATACTACTTATCACCCTGACTCTCTGTGGTTGTTTGAGCAACATGAGATTCTGTGAGGAACCCCAGGTTTGTGCTCGGGCAGCTGGGTTCGATGCCAAGCCCAAGCCCTGTTCTTCGGGAAAGGATGAATCACTGGCCAGGGATTAATTGGATCTGGTGATGGTGAGGCAGGCAGACGCAGGGGAAGCCATTAGCCTGGCTTAGCTCCATAGGAAGCGCTGGGTCCCCGTGATGACTGTGACACTGTATCAAAACTTGGAAAACAGCGAGAGAACTCAAACAAATGTCCAGATGTTTTGGTTGTGGGTGCCAAAGGTCCAGATGTCTGACAAACTCTCCGAGAGTTAATTGCGTTTGTCGGTGCTTGCAGGCAGACTTGGTACATCGTGATCACAGGCTGTGGCCGAGGGTGAGCGGAGGTTAATGTTCTTCCCGTTCCTGCACAGGACTCCTTTGTCATTAAAGAAAACTGCAAAGGTATACAGACTTCCGTGCCTGCCGAAAACATTACTGAGAGTCAAAAAGCAACTGAGTTTCCCACCGGCTCTTAAACTCCTTTTAAACATCTTAAATCTAAAATAAGTAATTGGTTTTTTTTGTCTCCTAGGCTGTTTTTTGTTTGTTTGTTTGTTTTCTTCAGATTTAAAAGATATCATGAAAGATCTAAATAGGGTCCAGTTCTCTTCCATCTGTTCACCCCAAGCAGGCAGGTATTAAAAAGTTGAACCCAAAATTTACCCGTCTTCTTCTGTCAAATACTATGAAACTATTCCTTTGTCATATAGAATTAAAGTAAGAGGAAAAATAACAGTTTTCCTACCATCTAACCTACATGGGCAGTCAAAGCAAAGCAGGAAGATAGCTTTGAAATTAAGATTTTAAAATATTGTAGAATAGTGTTTTTTATAGTAGTTATTGGCCATTCAGTTCCTATGAGCTCTGGCTTTCTTTTTCTCCTTTCTTCCTTTGTCCTTCCTTTCTTTCTTCCTTTCTTTCTTTCCTTTCCTTTCTCCCTTCCTTCCTTCCTTCCTTTTACATTAAAAATTGTGTGTGTGTATACATTCAGGGGGCGTGCCTGAATGTATGTGTGTGTATCACATGCTTACAGTGCCCACAAGAATCAGAAGAGGCATCTGACTCCCCTGGAACTGGAGTTATGGACTCCAGCTCTCCCATAGGAACTGAACCTGGTCCTCTGTGAAAACAGTAAGCCCTCTTAACCACTGAGCCATCTCTCCCTCTCTCCCTCCCTCCGACTCTTCCTTCCTTTCTTCCTTCCTTCTTTCCTTCCTAACATGGTCTCATATTTCCAAGCCTGACCTCACCTCCTTCCATAGCAGAGGATGGCCTGGAACTACCGATCCTCTTTTCTCCACCTCCCAAGTGACAGAATCCTAGGCATGTACCACCATGTCCACTTTGTTTGGTCCTGGGGACTGAACCCAGAGCATCCTTCATGCTAGGCAGGCTACCAGTGAGCTACAGTCCCAATCCCAGCACGTTCTCCTCCTTCTGCTCCAAAGCCTCTAAGAAGTGCTAAACCAGACACACATGGAGGCAGGTTACTTGATCCAACCCCCAAGCCAAGCGACTAGTGGGAGTATTTTAAAGTGAGGACACAGTATTTAAAGGAACCCCAGCAGCGCAAAGAAGTTGGAGGTGTATTTTGCCTCAGTTTGTAGAGATTGCACAACTTCACCTGAACTGTTGAGGTCATGTGGAAGGAAAGAAAGGTAGTTAATGAATGCAGACTGCTCTGTGTGCTCCTGTGTCTTCTATTAGGACTAGTCAAGTTCAAAGATGGTCTATAATCTTAAGAAAGCCCTTTTAACAATGAGGGGCTTCAGCTTCCAAACAAACAAACTGACCGTTTAAAAGGTAATCGCTATGGGGTTCCTCCAAACCCTTTTCTACAACAAGTCATGATGGGTATCTATTTGACCTAGTTCAGAGATACAGATGAAGCAGACAGTTGTTAGGACAGTCCCTGAGGTCCACCTTGAAGGACCAAGGATGAGGTATTAGGAAAACACATAAAGTCCATGCTTCTCAAACCGAGGCACCTTCTGAGGTCCCTGGGATCCCGAGAGCAAGTGTGTGTGAAGTGGCTGTTCCGTGCATCTACTTTTCCAAATGTCCCTAGAAAGCCTACTCTTTGATGGTGACACACGTATCTTTGTGGGATGGAATTTAAAGCTATCATACATCGGGAGGAATAAAACAGAGGACAGTGAAGGTGTCGCTGAGTATGTGGCTTCCTTCTACACAAATACCCTCTGCAGAGGGAATTCCACGCTGAAACACCTGAGGGCATTTCCTTGTTGGAAAGCTGTGTGGGGTCTTCAGCACACTCCTCTCATGGTCTCTCGGAACACACGGCAAGGGATGGGGATATAGCAATGACCAGTGGATGGTGGAGGGGCTCACCAAAGGTATCTTCCAGCTTCTTGGACAAGATACGTGGGTTTCATTGGATTATTTAAGGTGTTTGGGAGCTGTTTTGTTTTGTTTTGTTTTGTTTTGACATGAGCCCAAGCTGATCTAGACATCACTATGTAGCCTGGGCTTAGCTTTGAGCTCATGGCAACTTTCCACCTCAGCCTCCCAAATACCAGGATTACAAGCACGAGCCATCAGAGATGATTTTATATATATATATATGTATATATATATGTATATATTTGTATATATTTATACATATATTTGTACATATATATATGTATATATTTTATATATATATATGTATATATATATATGTATATATACATATATATATATATAAATCCCCCATTTCCTGAGATTCCTGGCTGAGTCTTGGTTTATCATCTGAGCAGGCTTCTAAATATATTTGCTCATTCCTAGGACTCGCTGGTAATTAGAATTTGACAGAGCCTCAGGGGGTGTCCTGCAGAGCTAGAGTTCTAGCAATGCTGTGCGTTCTTGTTGTAGACTACCGTACTCCTTCTTACAGGTGAGGCCAGTGCATCCCCAGTGTACAGTTCCTCTGGCTTCTCCTAAAACCTCAGGCCTGCTTCCCTGGCTCATAGGAAGGAGGGGTGTGTGTGACAGAGTATTGCTGAATGCTGTCAAAGGGGAAAGTATAGCCATGTGTTCTCTCCAGAAATCTCCCAGTGAGAGCTGGGGTAACGTAGTGATGAAGGCACTGTTGTTCTGTCAGATGCCTGCTGTTCTGTCAGATGCCTGTAGTTTGGATGCTAGCTTATAGATGCCCTTAAACTTCAGGTCCAGGGAATCTGATGCCCAGTTCTGGGCTTCATGAGTATACATACATAGCACACACATGTACACGCACATGCACATGTGCACACACACACACACACACACACATACACACACATGCACGTATGAGCTCACATACACAAATAAATCTTTTTAAAAACAACAACAACAACAAAAAACCCCAGTCTCCTAATAGGAAGATGGGCAGACGTGGGAGGAACTGGACCAAGGGCTTGTGAAACCTCAAGTCATGCTACCCAACACAGGCTGCCCATCATGGCTCCTGTATTAGCTGTGGACCAACTGGTCTATACAGAGTCCACAGCTCCTGGCCTGTTTTCCACAGCTCACTTCCTTCTTTCTTCCTCACTAGTTGAGAATACTTCACTTGAGTTCCATTCATCTGGTAGTAAAACTTTACTTGAACCCACACAAAACACACGAATTTTCCTCATACAGTCTAGGGAGAAAACACCTTGATTCCACATCTTAAAAAAATGCATGCGCTTGGTCACAGTTTGCTGCATCTGACTCCACCGTGGATTGTAACGTCTCATGCTGGTACCATGGGACCACTCCCAGATCCCCAAATTCTGAAGTTCAGAATTTGTCTGGCCCAGAGGTTTTTAACAAGGCTCTGTGAGTCTTTCGTGGCCCAGGCCCAACCCAGAACAGTAAATTAAATGCAAGCCTTTCATCTGCAGGAAAGGGCCACTTCAGTATACCGTAGCCCTCACACACATTTAGCATCAGTTTGCCAGTGCTGATTTAATACAGATTAATGAAATTTCCCCATGACTTTGAAAAACTTGTTTTGCTATTTATTTGTGTATAGGCACAAGCAGTTACTTTGGAGGGTCATTTAGAGGCTAAAAATGGGTATCAAGTCCTATGGAGCTCAAAGTAGTGTGAGCTGCCTGATGGTGGTGGTGGGAACTGAACTCTGGTCCTCTGAGAGAACAGCATGTCCTGCTAACCACTGAGCCATCTCTTCGGCCCCTTGCTTACTTTGTAAAACTATAAAGTCAACAACGCAATGAGTAACACTCATTGTCCAGGCTGTTCTCCAAGAGTCACTATGTAGCCAAGGATGACTTTGAACCTCTTCTTTTTTTTTTGAAAGATTTATTTATTATTATATGTAAGTACACTGTAGCTGTCCTCAGACACACCAGGAGAGGGCGTCAGATCTCATTCTGGATGGTTGTGAGCCACCATGTAGTCGCTGGGATTTGAACTCATGACCTCTGGAAGAGCAGTCGGCATTCTTAACTGCTGAGCCATCTCTCCAGCCCCGACTTTGAACTTCTGATCCTCTGGCCTCTGCCTCCCAAGGACTGGGATTATAGGCATGTGCTGTCATGTCTGGTTTCGTTTAGTACCATACATGAAACACGGGACTTCCCAGATGCTCAGCAAGCTCTCTACCCACTGAGCTACGTCCTCAGACCCACACATCAACTCTTAGGGTCTAGCCTGCCAGGCTCTCACTATGACGGCATAGAAAGTAGAGTAAAAGAAACCCAGACCCACACATCAACTCTTAGGGTCTAGCCTGCCAGGCTCTCACTATGACGGCATAGAAAGTAGAGTAAAAGAAAAAGACCACTGATGACTATAAATATTTTCACCACACACTCATTACGGGCATAACGACTCTCTGCCATTTGTTAAACAGCAAAATGTGGTAAAATGGTTAAGAAACAATGGGGTCAAGTGTTTCTTAGTTTGCTCTCAAATAATCTGACTGTAAAATTTTATGGTTTAATTCTTAGAGATTGCTGTGCTTAAAAACTAGCTCATAGAACTGCTCAAAAATTAGGAGTAGGCTATCATGAGCCATTCACAGTCTAACATGCTTCCGCCTCCGGCCCTGGGACACAGCCAGATCTGCCTCAGTGAATCTAGAAACCATTTGACTCAAGGCCCTTGTTACAACAGGATTCTTCAGTTGCTCAGTATTCCCTGCTGGCACCGAAAGCCTTCCCTGGCCATTTCTTTCTTTGTTCCCTATTAATTCCTTCTCAGAGTCCTGTTGACTTTCCAACACTTGAGAACTCCTTATGTAAAACAAAACCGCTGAAGTCTGAGAGAAGCTTCCCAGCATGCCTTTGCTAGGATACCTGGCCTGAAATCAGCCCAGTTCCCTACTTACATATTCATTGGCTATTTGAAAATACATAAGCACACTGAACAATAAACTGCTTAATTTAAATTTGCCCTCGCCGAAAGAGCTATTAAAGGGGACTCCTTAAAATATATTGGGCCAAAGATTTTTCCTGCAGTAACTTTAAAAGAGCTTACATCCTCAGCTTGGCCTTTCTGCCACCCACTCTGAGCCATAAGATGTCACCAGGGTTGGCTTACTTCCTAATTCAGGGCCCCCAACACACTCACCCTTGGCTTTCTCACCTCATAAATGTGTCATTTCCAGAACCACTCTCCCTTCTAAAAAAAAAAAAAAAGAAAGAAAAAAAAAACTGCCTACCCTGAAGAGATGGAAGGTACCTTAGAAACACTGAACCCAAGCCAAGAGCAAGAAGTTAATTTATTCAACCAACTTCTATTAAAAGGTTGCAGTCTGTGGGGTCATGAGATAGACCTGGGAACAGTAAGGGAAACCTCAAATCTTCAAAGAGTTACAGCTTACAATCCAAGGGGACGCACTCAAGCTTGAAAACCCTCTAATGCCCAGGCTCCCTTCCAAGCTAATTAAATTAGAAACCCCTGGGGTGGGATCTTGGCTGTAGAGTGCTCTAAAACTTCCCCAGGTGGTTCTAATGGGGAGCCAGAGCTGAGAAGTCCTGGAAAATAATGGGTAATGGTACCCTTCCACATGAGCAGAATCAGCCACTCCATTCTGGATCTTGAGTGCTCAAAGAAGCCTGGGGACATAAGTCAGAGACATTACAAGCCTGGGAGATTGCTAGAAATGCAGACTCTCAGCTCCTACATCAGCCGAATTGGAATTTGTGTGTGTGTGTGTGTGTGTGTGTGTGTGTATACATATGTGTACACATGTGTATATGCATGCATGTAGAGCAGAAGACCAATTTCTCAGGGCACTTTTCACATTATTCTTTGAGACAAGGTCTCTCCATGGCCTAGAACTCACCTCATGTAGTAGGCTAGCTGAGTTGACCACAGGGGTCCTTCTGTGTCCACCACCTCAGCACTGAGATCACAAGCATCCCCCACCACACTTGGCTTTTCCACTTGATTCTGGGGACCGAACTCAAAGCCTTGAGCAAATACTTTATGGACAGAACTTTATGAAGCCCCCACGACTTGCATTTTAATAAGCTTTCTAGGGAATATGTATGGATCCATAGTTTCTTTGGAAAATGCTGGGTTAAAGCCAAAATCCAGTTCTTAAGAAGTGGGGAAATAGGTGTACATTGTAAAGCATTGTGAGACTTCCACTGTGAGGTGCACACAAGGAAGAGTGTTGATCTGCAGGAAGGTTGACAAGGAAGGAGGTGCTATACACAAATCATACGCAGACATTACAAGCCTATCAGGAAGGATGGAGGCCAGAGGGCTGGCCGCTCTCTTGAGACATAAAGTGAATAGAGTCAGAGGGTTGAAACACTGCATGCTGAGCTGCTACACCTTAGAGTCCCCGAAGGCCAGCCTAGGAGTGGAGAAGTGGCTCTGTTGGTAAGGTGCCTGATGCAGAAGCACAAAGAGTAGACTTAGGGTTGTGACTACCCACCTTTTAAAAGTGGGGTACAGGAGTAGATGCCTGGAACCCAGCACTGCGGAAGCAGAGGCAGGCTGATGTCCACTGGCCAGCAACCCAACCTACTCTTTCAGCCACAGATTCAGTGAGAGATTTTTGTCTCCAACATTAACATAGAGAGCCATTGAGGAAGATGCCCAGTGTTTGAGGAGCTCTTTATGATATAACAGTTCTATTGATCGCACTGATTTACTAGGTTACTTTAAAAGAAATAATATCTTTACAGAATTGGGCCAAACTTTCTCCAAACCAAATTACTTGTAACACGTTCACCAATGGACATTTTATGGAGACTCACTTAAGTTAAATTATTAATAAAACGCCCACATATCTCCCTTCCCATAGATCAAATTGAACACTCAATGTAGAGTTTCAAGACACATCTGCACTGGCTAATGGAAGGATGTTAATTTAATTGAAAAATTACACAAACTTACAACATGAAAAAAAAAAACAACAACAATAAAAAAAAAAAAAAAAAAAAAAAAAAAAAAAAAAAAAAAAAAAAAAAAAAAAAACCTCATTGCTCCAGCCAAAGCTAAATGGGATTGCACTAGAAAGTCCCAGGAAGGAGCTTGCTAAAAACTCAGCATCCGTGAGAAATTGGTCAACATGGCACACATTGTGAAATTCTAAGAGTCCTCCTTTGGATTGCTCCATCAATTCCCTAAACTACTAGTTTCACCTCAAATAAAATAAAAGGTGACAAGAAGACACCTCCACGAATCTGACTGCAATTGACACACAAAAAAAAGTCAAAGAGCGACGTAAGCCTGAGCTCAGCCCTTAGGCAAAATGCAGTGAATAAATGTAAATTATCATGCTCAGAGTTGAAATAAAATAGTTTAGGCCACATCCATGTTTTTATTCTATGCCTAAAGGGATGGTCTAGAACCATCTGACCAACTGTCAGTCCCAATCACAACAAAATTTGGGAAATCTATGATGTTGCCCTTCCAACTTTCCCCTGTGTGTTTTAACAAACACTTCTTATGGTTTACTCTAAAGATTAAATATATATTGTTAGTTTTTATACTTTACTTTTAATATTTTTAAGTTTTTATACTTTTGTAATTAAGACCTTTTGAAAACTACATGGAAACCTACTTCTATAGATGCTTCCTAAAATATATACATATCTGAAAGGAATTTAAATAGACTGGCCATAGAAGGAAGGAGACAATGCCCCGCCTAGACATTCTATGCCACCAAGTAAAGCCTCCAGTGGATTCCATCCTGCTGAGTCATTGGCCCAAAGGGTCCCGTGTATTCCCTGAGACATCACTGGCCAAGGCTATTGTTTGTTCTCCACAGCCAGAAGGTAAAGTACTCTCACTGAGGGTAACACTTATGCCATCAAACATGGAAAAGTCTGGCTGATGCCCAGCTAGAAGCTTCATCTCTGCTGACCCACACTCACGATGCTGGAAGTTACCCTGCATGCTACTGGAGAGAAAGGCAATCATCTACATCACCCAGATGTGAGCCCTCTGACCCACAACAGTGAACTGCCTGAAAGACACACTGGGACACACTGGGACACACTGGGACACACTGGGACGTACTGGAGACTTTGGTTTGTCATATCTTCTCGGCGCTCTGGACCCTTTAAAGAAAAACTACCAGTTTTATTTTGCCCAGTAAGTTTAGGGTTCATCTTTTTAAAAAAATATATATGTGTGTGTAATTATTTTATACATTATATACAATTTCACACATAGCAATTAGATATTTATATTATATTTATATTTGCCTGTATATTTATTAGGTATAGTGTGATGTTTCGATTCATGTATATGATCAGATAAGAATAATCGGCCTCGCCCTCAGCTCAGACATGTATGATCGGGGTGGGGGGGTCCTCTCTATTACTTTGATATATTTCACTCAGTTGGACTATAGGCAGTTGTTTGGTCCCTATTATCCCAGAATCCTGTTCATCCTTCCACCTCTCCCTCGCTGCTTTTTTAGGCCATGGATCATGTTTGTCATCTGTGTTCTCATCCTGATGCGTTGCTTCTGTGAGATGAGCTGAAGCAGCTCATGAAATCTTCAGTGTGGTTTTAACCTCACATTTCCAAGAAGCAGACTGAGACAGATTTGCAGGCAGACAGCTCATGGGGGACAATGTCTACAGAGCAAACTCAGACAGCTCATGGAGGACAATGTCTACGGAGCAAGGGAAGGTGGCAGGATTGTGCACATGAGGAAACTGGGCTGTGGCATCTCACAAATGCTGTGATGATAGGCTGAGCCTATCTGACCTGAGTATTTCACCTTATCTTTGTAGCTTCCTTTCCCCTCCTTCTTCCCTCCCTCCCTCCCTCCTCCCCTCCCTCCCTCCCTCCCTCCTTCCCTCCCTCATGACTCCCTCCCTGCCTCCTTCCTCCCTCCCTCCTCCCTTCCCTCCCTCCTTCCTTCCCTCCTGCCTCCCTTCCTCTCTCCCTCCCTTCTTTCCTTCTTTCCTTCTTTCCTTCCTTCCTTTTTGTTGTGTCTGAGATTGTAATTTAATGACATTTCCCCTTTCTTCCCTCCAAAGCCTCACATAACCCCCTCCCTAACTCTCTGTTAAATGCATGGCCTCTTTTCCCATCAATTGTTATTGTATACATACATATTTTTGTATCTACATGTAGATTCCTAGATATAACCTGTTGAGCCCATATAATGTCACTTGCATGATCATAGTTTGGTCCGCTCCTCCCTGAGGAGGACCACTCTCTGGGGAGGATCACTCTCCGGGGAGGACCACTCTCAGGGGAGGACCACTCTCTGGGGAGGACCACTCTCTGGGGAGGACCACTCTCAGGGGAGGACCACTCTCCGGGGAGGACCACTCTCTGGGGAGGACCACTCTCCGGGAGGACCACTCTCCGGGGAGGACCACTCTCGGGGAGGATTAGTTTCCTGCTCCCAGCTTTGCTCAGTTTTCTTCCCAAACATTTATGGTTATTTTTATTGTCTGTTTTTCTTTCTTTCTAAAATTCAAGTTCATTTGCTATTTTCCATCTTATAAATGTCTTTCATAGTATAAAATTTCCCCCCAAAGAATTCTTTTGGCTTTGTTCCCATCTTTATTAGAAACTCCATTTATTTTCTTTCAGTTCCAAACGTTTTGAAATTTCCATGTTTAATTTCCTTTTTGCTTATGATTTTTTTAATTTAGTGAATGATGTTGGTGCTTTGGGGAGAACAGAGTTGGCCATCTTTTTGTGTTTGCTTCTGAATTTGGTGAAATACAAGGTTTTGGAGGATTTCTGAGTCTGATCTGTAACCTAAGACATGCTTAATTTGTGCTAATAAGGCAACATAGGCTGAAAAAGAATATAAGTATTATTTCTTGCTTAAAGGAAAAATATGCCTATATAAAATAATACATATGTGTATACAGGGATGTGTATGTACACAAACAAATAAACATGAATTACTTTATATAAATGTACTCATATATGTTCAAAAATATAATTTTTTTCAAAGCCTTTCTCTCTCTTCTTTGGCACCCCTCTCTGTTGGCTTCCCCTCTTCCTTCTCACTCCATGTGCTCATATATCTCCCTTCTCACTCCATGTCTGTACATATCTCCCTTCTCACTCCATGTATGTATACATGTGTGTATACATTTCCCTTCTTATTCCATGTGTGTACTCATCTCCCTTCTCACTCTATGTGTGTATACATGTGTGCACACATCTCCCTTCTCACTTCATGTCTGTATGCACGTTTTTTTTTCAGGGTGCCTCCTTTGTCATTTGTGATGTCACAAGTTCTCTCATTGTGCCACTGCTGTACACATTCTTCCCAAAGATGTATCAAATCAATTCTGAATTACATGTTGTAATAGTCACCTTCCTTCTTCCAGGAAATGTTCCCACCTTACCTGTCCCTTGTAATAAATGTAAAACATCCATTTTATATTAATCGCAAACTAGACCTTTATGGGTCTCTAAGGGATGCCAGCCCTAATATTTCTCTCTCTCTCTCTCTCTCTCTCTCTCTCTCTCTCTCTCTCTCTCTCTCTCTCCCTTTCTCCCTTCCTCCCTCCTCTCTAATCTCCCTACCTAGCTGTCTCTTCCCCCTTCAACTCCCCAACTCCCCCAACCTCACAAACACTCAAGCTCCGTACTCAATAGGTTGTGGGACCTTAGCCTGTCAGAAAGAAAACAAACTTTTTAAAATACAGAGATATCATGACACTAAAGTGCTAAGAGGAAAATTCACTAAAAACAAGACTAGTGTGATATATGGTTGGTTGAGTATCTAAGAACTTACCAAAGAGATCACAAGTCCCAAATTTAATAAACCAGGGAAATGTGACTATCAGTTAATCATCAGGTGAAGGTTTGGAAAACAATTAGCATCTATTTGTGGCAAAAACTCTAAAGACATGAAAACAAAGAGTGTTTCCATTGTCTTAGAAAGGATAACTTCAAAGTCCTACAGGTCACTAAAACCAAGGAGGAAAAACTGAATGTTCTCTCACCAAGACTGGCAACAAAACAAGAGTAACCACCAGCTCCAGTTGGGTTAAATGTTGCCAGGTAAGTAACATACAAAAGACACACAAATCATAAAGGAAGAAACACAACTGTCTCTACTCAACTCACAAGTTTACAACTGGAATCATCATCACTCAGTTACTCTTTCTCCACCCCACAATCTCTTCAGAGTTCTTCCCCACAACCCTTCTGAATAAATTCTATCAAATAAAAGTCTTGGAAAAATGTGACTGGGCTACAAGCAGAAATATTTGGGATTTAAAAAGTGATATACTAGGTTACATGAAAATTAAGAATCGTCACATTATAAAGTCCACCATAAACATATTTAACAGAAAATAATGATGAGGAATGTTTTCAACCCCTAAAACAAAATATAGTGTATAACCAAAATACAAAAAGATTGTATGGGCTAAAGGTGGCTCACTTCTTGGGTACATGGCCCAGAGTTTGACCTCCAGTAATGAAAATCAGCCTCCTCAAAGCTCCACAACTTCCCTCAGAAGCCCGCCCTAACTGCACAAGAGTCCCTTGAGTTGTATGGACTTTGGGTTTGGTTAGTTTGTGTGTATGATGTTTTTATTTATTTGTAAGGTTTTTTTTTAGTAACAACATTTATAAAATTTTAAAAAGGTTATGAAATTAGGTATAAAAAACACAGAGATCTCAGTGGTAAAACAGGCAAGGAATACAACTGAACAATTCAACACGAGGTGAAACTTTAATGGTTGTCAATTATATAATGAAGCTAATAGCACAGTATTTATTTTTCAAAAGAGGCTTGAAGGAAGCAAGAGAGAAGGACAGTTAAGTCTTCCTGGATCTTCCGTTTTCATCCATCCCCCTCTACGTCAGTGGTTTTCAACATTCCTTACCCTGTGACCCCTTTACACAGTTCTTCATGTTGCAGTGACCCCAGCCATAAACATTATTTTTGTTGTCCCCTCATAACTGTAGGTTTGCTCCCGTTATGAATTGTAATGTAAATATCTGTGCTTTCCAATGGTCTTAGGTGACCCCTGTGAAATGGCTGTTCAACCACAAAGGGAGTCACAGCACTCCGTTGAGAACCGATGCCCTATGTACATCCCAGCTGCCTGCCCTGCTGACTTCAGGCCCAGCATCCAACATAGAAGTAACAGCTGTGCCTCACAGACCACTTAACCCAGGTGACGCCATTGCACAATGACTAGCACGTGGGACTTCTAGACCATCAAACCAGGAACTAAAATTGCATACATTCAAATCCTAATAATAATTCTCTTTCTTTTACAGCCTTCCTGGTTCTTCTTTGAATGCTGGCTGATCAAAAGATCACTCATCTAAGGGTTTGGTGGGTCAAGGAGAGCATCAGTGCTGCATCTCTCAGGGGATGGATGAGAAGGTTATCTATCTGGTCCTGCTATGGTTCAGATATAAAATGTTCCCCTACTGGCTACCCTGCGTGAACACTTGGTCCTTAGATAATGACACTGTTCTGCCAAGTTGTAGCGCCTAGAAAGTGGCCTTAGAGAGTGAGATCCAGAGGAAGGGATGTGCCTGAGGGCTACAGGGCAGTCCAAAGTCCTGCCCTGTCACTCTCTACCTCCAGTTCTGCTGGGTGTGAGCAAACTCTCACTGCCAGGCCTCCCTCAAACTCTGAACCACTAGCAGTCACATGTGAGTTCAAGGTCACCCTGGGTAACTTAGATCGTATCTTAAAAAGTGCCAAAATTAAAGATTACACACACAGAAAGAGGGAGGGATACAGATAGATAAGATAGATACATAGATAGATAGATAGATAGATAGATAGATAGATAGATAGATAGATAGATAAACAGAGAGACACCAATATACAAGATTGTTAGAACTCATACCAGATCCCATAGATTATGCCAGTAAGGAATTACAAATAAAATAAATGAAGAAAGTTATCAAATGCACAGCTATATGAAGCAGAGTGATCAAAAGCTCTCTCTGCAGAGCAGTGCTGATACGCCATCAGCAAGTGATGCTGAAGAGTCACTCATTTCTGCCCCTGAGGTCAAAGCACATCTGTGACCAAAGCACCCCTTGTTCGCTGTCCCTGTTCTCCTCTGCCCCTCCCCCACATCCATGCCAGACTCCCCAGTTCCCCTGTTCTCAGATGAGGCCTTGGATCAGCAGTTTTCATCACTGTGCTCCTTACAGAAGGGGCAGGGGTCCTTCTGGGTTTCCTCAGTCCTCCAAGCTTAGAGGCAGTTGGGAGGACTAGCTCTCTTGCTAGTAAAAAGCCCCACGCATCTCTACTGAGGTGAGACTTGGTGAACACAGACCCAAGACTTGGCCTCCAGACTTCCTGCATCTGTCTCTCACTCCACAGAGCCCAGATACGATCCTGCCCTTCCATCTAAAACACTCCTCCTGTCCTGTCCCTCCGCCTAGCTATCTTCTACCCCAACAACTTCTGAAGCTTAATGTCACCTAATCGGCACAGCCACCTACATCCCTGGCTGTTTGTAATCTTTGTAACATTTTCACAGACATACAAGTCTTTCTTAAATGAACTAACTGCAGTTCCAACCTCACAACTTTTTTTTTTTTGCATATTTGTTTGAAACTGCCTCTCCTCCTTGGCTGGGAGCTGGAGGAGGGCAGAGCTGGCTTGTGTTTGCCCAACAATGGCATCCCCAAGCCTGACCGTGAGCCCTACACTGCATCAGTGTGAAATAAAAATATAGAGAAGAATGAATTAATTTATTTTCTGTTGGTCCATCGATTGCTTGATTGATTTAAGACCCAGGCTTAAGCGGATTAGGAACCTGGCTTCAGTTAAGACCATCCCGTGGCGCTCCTAAGCCCTGTTCTAGCCCCTCCTGCTTTGTGAGCTAAGTTCAGATCTATAAACTCTAGCTGTGGGCTTTGCCTTTTATACGACTGATGACAGCTGTGCAGGTCTTCTGTCTGCCCCATCCCCAGACTCAGCTCCCATCTTCTCTCTTCCACTTTTACTCTGTGTCCACCTGAGCTTGTGAGGCAGGGCTGTCCACTGCTTAGTGAATCATCCCCTTCAGGCTAAAGAGGCCAAATTATCATTATCAACATCACTTTGTGTTTAGGAGATAGACCACATTTTGAGAATAATCCTTTCTGGACACATAATTTGATTACTGTATGTTTTAAATCCTCCCGCTAATTCAATGATAAATTAAATCCTATTTTATAAAAAAAAAAAAAGTCATGATTTCACTAAGCCTGCTGTTAAAGTGAGATTAATGTCTTATATTTGAAGTATAGATTACCTTCTGGTTCCTCCCACACTTTAGCTTAGGAATTTAGAAACCCTGTGTCAAAATCTCCTCTGTAAATGTATGCCATGAATCTCTCTCTCCTTAGGACACATACCAAAATGGCATGTTAAAGCTGTCTGCTGTAGCTTAGTGTACCCCAAATGCCTCTGCGTTGATAAAACTGAGAGGTATGTGTATCAGCACTCTCTCTCTCCCTCCCTCCCTCCCCTCCCTATCCCTGCTCCTTATGAATATATAAATGCATATGTTGAGATTTTAATTGAATCAGTAAACAATGGTCAAATATTCCCATTTCTAAAGGACATGAATCAAACGGAGCACCTTTCGCACAACCAAAGCAACATCAGCGAAGGCAGCCCGCAGAGGGAGAATGTATCCGCAGCCTATCCACTCAACAAGGAAGGAGTGTCTGAAACATGCAAGGAATTCGAGCCAGCCAACAGCAAAAGTAAGAAATCTAATTTGTAAGAGGGGCAAGTTATCTGAATGGCATTTTTCCTACAAAGACCAAGACATGTCCAAGGATGCGGAAATGCTCAATGTCCCCAATCGTCAGAGAAACGCAACTGTAAACTGCAGCCCGATGCCATCTCCTGCACAGTTAGAGAAGCAGGGGTACAGTTAGAGATGAAGGGGCTCAGGTTGATGAGGGTGTGGAGAAAGAGCAATGGCTAGACTCTCGGTGGGAATGTAAATCACTTCGGCCATTATGGTAAACAGCGTAGAAGATACTCAAAGCATGAAAACCCCATCAGATGATCCAGCAAGTCTGTTTCTGGGCATATATTTAATATAGATGGAAACTGTATTGAAGAGACACCTGCTCTACCTGGTTTATGTGTCTATCAGTGGACGAACACATAAAGAAAACAATATACATGCACATGGAATATTATTCAGCCATAAAAAATGAGATCCTGTTATTTTCATTTTTTTTTCTTAATGACAAACACATGAGACTGGAGGACATTATTGCTTAAGTAATGGGCCAGGCACACAAAGAAAAATACCATGTGATTTCACCATGTGTAGAAAATAAAGACAGTGCCCTGATAGAAATAGAGTGTAAAGAATGGGAAGAGTTGAGGGAGAACAGTGGGTAGAGAGATGTTTAACAAGTACCAAAACAGATAAGAGAAAAAAGCGTGCAGGTATTCCACATCACAGCAAGGCAACTAACTATCAGTAACAAGCACTTATGAACAAAATAGAAGGCTCCTGGATGCTTTTAACATGAAAATTAAGTGACAGATGTTTGAGGTGTTGGATGTAGGAGCCACCTTGATCTGACCATTACTCCCTGAAATTTTATCCTAGGCCTCATAAACATGATTAGCTCATGTCAGCTTATGATCCCTTAAACAGCACTCAATTCATTTCCATAGGAACAGTCCTTAAAAAAATA
>NW_022196891.1:81432954-81468911 GCF_008632895.1 Mastomys coucha
TCCTAGCATGGTCATCTCAGCACCGTGGTCCTCTCCTAGCATGGTCATCTCAGCACCGTGGTCATCTCAGCACCATGGTCCTCTCCTAGCATGGTCATCTCAGCACCGTGGTCTTCTCCTAGCATGGTCATCTCAGCACCGTGGTCATCTCCTAGCATGGTCATCTCAGCACCGTGGTCCTCTCCTAGCATGGTCATGTCAGCACCGTGGTCCTCTCCTAGCATGGTCATGTCAGCACTGTGGTCCTCTCCTAGCATGGTCATCTCAGCACCGTGGTCCTCTCCTAGCATGGTCATCTCAGCACTGTGGTCATCTCCTAGCATGGTCATCTCAGCACTATGGTCATCTCAGCACCGTGGTCATCTCCTAGCATGGTCATCTCAGCACCATGGTCTTCTCCTAGCATGGTCATCTCAGCACCGTGGTCATCTCCTAGCATGTTCATCTCAGCACCGTGGTCCTCTCCTAGCATGGCCATCTCAGCACCATGATCCACCATGGGATGGCTGGAATCTCTGCAGCTTGGGCTGAGCTCAGAGGGCTCATCTAGAAGAGTGTGAGGGGTCACCCTCAGATGGCTGTGAGTTGATGCTTCCTTCCCATCACAAGCTCTGCTGAGGGGTCCTGGTGTTTCCATAGGGGCTCTGAGCTTCCTCGCAGCAATACATCCCCTGATGGAGAATGTTTCTAATGAAGTCACACATAGGTCAAGTGCAAGGCTTCAGAAGTGCTGGCTTCAGAATTCCCAGAGCAGGATTCATATTGTGTACTATGGAGTCGTGAGAGACAGCCATGGCTGAGGAGGAAAGAAGAGACCCCGCCTCTGAGTGCAGACAGTCGTGGACTTATATTCTATAGAACGTCTTAGAGGAGAGATGCTTCTCCAGCCGTCTTTGAAAAGCTCAGCTGACTTCAAGTCAACTCATCCTCAACCCAAACAAAACAGAACCCCCAGAGATGGCAAACAGAGCAAAGGCGAGCAGTTCACCTCACCCAAGACAGTATGACATGGGAAGGGTTGCGTCTCAAAGTCCCTCACTCTGAACACTTTAGACTGTTATTTTCTTTGAAGATGATAAGCTAGTGGAGACAATTGAGTTAAATTAGGTCATTACGCAGAACCTTAATGCAACAGGACTGATGCTGTGACCAAAACGAGAAATTCAAATCTAGAAACAGACTTACGGAAAAGGAGACTGGCACGTGAGCATGGAGACAGAGACTGGGACAGTGAACCCACAGGCCAAGGAATGCCCAGAGACAGCTAGTGAGCAGTCAGAGCTGAGGGGAAGGGCATGGAACAAATTGTCCCTCACTGTCCTCAACGTCGGACTTGTAGCATCAGGAGCATGGAATGATGTATTCTGTTATTGAAACCACATGGTCTGTGGCATTTTGCCATGGAAGCCCTAACGCATGTAATAACAGTCAAATAATAGGTGTGACCTTTCTCCTGAAGCACACATGGGCACACACTCAGAGTGACCCACCTCCCACTAGCCTCTGCTCAGCCTAGGCAAATACAAAACAAAGCAACATTAAATGGCTTTCTGCTGAGCTCAGTAAAGGGCCTGAAATTTCCCTAGCTACATTTTACATTTGCCTACTGATCCTAAGTCCCTCACCCTCCCTACCCTACCCCCACCTACCTCTCCCTCTTGTCCACTAATTCTTTCTGTCCTCTCCCCATTACCATGCCTCTCTCACCCTCTCTCTCCCTCTCTCTCCCTCTCTCTCCCTCTCTCTCCCTCTCTCTCCCTCTCTTTCCCTCTCTCTCCCTCTCTCTCTCTCCCTCTCTCTCTCTCTCTCTCTCTCTCTCTCTCTTTCTCTCTCTCTCTTTGTGCGTGTGTGTGTGTTTGTGTGTATGTGTGTGCACGCATGTGTGCGTGCATGGGCATGTGCATACGTCCCTTCTCCCTCCCTCTGACCCTAGGAGCAGCTCCTTTCCTTGCAGCCTTCTGGCTGGTATCCCGCAGAAGGTCCTTCCTGTTCCTTATTGAGTTGCACAAGGTGACTGTGTAAGCCACAGCTAGGCAAACCTGCAGAGAATGAATTTGAGAACTAAGCCTGGCTTCTGATCACTAAGGTGTGTAAGAAGTCAATGCTAAGCTCTGGCAAGGACCAGAGCCTCCTAAGAATGTGCATTTAGTACCTGACAGCTTCCTGGGGCTGAGTCTTTAGGATCTACCTTGACATCGAGATCCCTCCCAGATGTGACAGGGCAGCATTCTCTCAAGACCAGGGACCATTCCAGCTGCAGGTTATTAAAGTCACTGTTGCGTGTTGACAAGATTCTGCAGGTGTGTTGATTAGCACCTGCAGGTCATTGTAGAGGCATGTGGAGGGCCGATCTCAGCAGGACACCTTCTAAGCCTTTCTCCATAAAGCAAGGAAAAGGGACTTAGCCGTGCTGCTCAGGAAAGCTAAGCTGGCCATTGTGTAGTGTATTCTACAGGGCCTGGACTGTAATCAAAGCAACTTTCAGGAATGTGTCCTTGTTAGCATACGGCAAGACAACCACTGTTGGCAAAGTGGTGTATTAAAGTGGCATAGATCTTGTTCTAGCATTTCCAAACAAAAGTTGTTTTATTTTCTCCTTCTTTCTTCCCATCCTGCCGCCTGCCTTGATATCAGTGGTTCTCAACCTGTGGGTCTCAAGCCCTTTGAAGGTCAAATGATGATTTGCAGGCATTACACAGCAGATAACCTGCACATCGAATATTCACACCATCATTCATAGCAGTAACAAAATTACAGTTATGAAGTAGCAACAGAAATAATTCTATGGTTGGGGATCACCACAACAGGAGGAACTGTGTTAGAGGGGCTCCGCCTTATGAAGGCTGAGAACTGTGCTAGTCCAGTGCATTCCAGAAGCCACCTTTCTGCTTGCATGCCCCCACATGTGCTCTGTTGCCCCAGCCCCACTCTTTTCTCCTCTTGTGGTCTCCTTCCTGTCTTTGTAACCTATATACATACTCAGATACATACAAATATGTAAACATGAAAGGCAAGAGAGCACACGCTGTCTGTTTCACTGTCTGTCTGAGGGACAGTTTGTCTCTTATACTATAATGCTTTCCAGGCCCATCCATTTTCCTGTAAATTTCATTTTTCTTTATATCTCAATGAAATCCCACTGTGTGTGTGTGTATATATGTATATATGTGTGTGTGTCTATATATGTATATATGTGTGTATATATATATGTATATATGTGTATATATATGTATATGTGTGTATATATATGTATATGTATGTGTTTGTTTATATATGTATATGTGTGTGCATATATGTATATATGTGTGTATATATATGTATATATGTGCGTGTGTATATATGTATACATATGTATGTGTGTATATGTATATATATGTGTGTGTATTTATATATGTGTGTGTATATATATATGTGTGTGTGCATATATGTATATATATGCATGTATATATATGTATATATATGGTTGTGTATATGTATATATGTGTGTGTATATACGTATATATGTGTGTGTGTATATATACATATATATATATATATATACATACTACAGATGCATGTATATGTTCCATTTTCATTATCATCCAAGTGTTGATGAACTTGTAAGCTAGTTCTATTTCCTTGCTACGGTGAACAATGCAATAATAAATATAAATGTACAAATGACAAAATAGAATCTTTAGGATATATTCCCAGAGCAGAATAACTCGATCATATGGTCATATTTTAATTTTTTGATTACTCTCCCTACTAACTTCTATATTGGCTGGCTAATTTGTTCTCACTCTAGCAGTGAATAAGGGTCCCTCTTTCCCCACATCTCTTCTTGCTAGTCAACTTTTGTTGATTACACTGGTTATCTAGACAATCCAACTGATTCTTCCTTCCTGGATTATCATTTTCCTCTACCCTGCTTTATGATTAACTTCCATGTCAGTTTTTCTATATGATAACTTAACCATGGGCTTGACTTGTTTCATTGTATTGTTTTTGACCATGAATTTGTTTCATTGTATTGTTTTTGACAATGGACTTGTTTCATTGTATTGTTTTTGAGCATGGACTTATTTTTGTTGTATTGTTTTTTATAATAAATTGATATCTTGGTAATTTGATTTCCAATAAATTGATATCTTGGTAATTTGTAACCTTTTGGTTTGTGGACCAATTTCTTAGGAATCTTTCTAAGATTTCCGAGGGCTAGAGAGATGGCTCAGCAATTAATAGTTCACACTGTTCTTCCAGAGGACTTTAGCTGGCTCCTTAGACCCACCTCAGGCAGCTCACAATCACCTGGAACTCTGGCCCCAGGGGAACTGACGCCCTCTTCTGGACCTCATGGAAACTTTAACACACACACACACATACAGACACACATATACATACACACACATACACACATACAGACACACATATACATACACACACATACACACACATACACACACACATATACATACACACACATACACACATACAGATACATACACACACATACACACACACATATATACACACATACACATACACACACATACACACACATACACACACATATACATACTCATACACACATACATACACACACACGTACACACATACACACACATACACACACATGTACACATATACATACACACACATATACACACATACACACACAAATACACATACATACACTCATACACACACACACTTTTAAAATTATTTTTTAAAAATTTAAGGACCTTGTCTAATTCACTATTCTACCCAGGAGTGGTGATTATTTTACTCAGAAGAGCTCAAAGAGTTTTAACTCTCACATAGGCAAGATCATATCTCTCTGAGTGACTTGGGGATACTGAAATGAGTCAATCAGAGCCTTCAGAGGAAGCTTATAGATACCCATGTCCAGTCTCTAATTTTATGGATGAGGAAACAAGACCCAGAAACACCCAAAATTCCAAATGCAGGCCCATGGGAGGCATGAAGGCCAGAAACACCCATGAAGAAGGAGACCTTCCATGAACAAACTTTGCACTGAAATGCTGCTACCTCCAATGGTATGAAGGGATGTAAGATCTGGAATACCTTAGGATGTGGTTCTCAGGGAACATGATAGCATATCAAAGGTTCAAACACCCCCTCATGGCCACCTTGAGGTCCAGACCTACACGTTGGGACAGGAATGACTGCCTCATTAGAAAAGTATCTCATGGTCAGACCCTCACTGGACTTCATTGTTCTATTTGAGGACCACAGTTTATGAGAACATGGCAAGCTCAAACGTGTGCTTTTTAGAATTATCCCAAACTGGAGAAGTGCGACACAGCTGTCAGTTTTCCATAAGGGGAAGAAAAACAGCACTCATCCATCGGCCAGCACGGAAGGCTGCAAAGATGGTTTTCCATCAGTTGGTTAACTGATTCCCCTTGGGATGATGCCTGACGCTCCTGTTGATACAGTGCTGAAAGCCCTCCTCTCCCATCCCTATGGCGCTTTCTTTTCCCTGGCTAATGTGACCTGGAAGTCTATGCAAAACAGAACTTTGTCCCCCTCCTTGGAGTTTCCGCTGCTCGCCATCTAGAGAGGGATACAAGCATTGAATTCCTGGCATGTTTGCAGCTGCTGCTGATGCCACTGGCCAGAGAACAATTCTTCACAAGCCATTGAGGAAACCATTAAACCAGAAATCACGAACCACACCTCTGTTCTTTACCCACTTCCCATACACACGGGTTCCTGGACGTGAGTCACGTCGTCTCTTTTGTCCTTTGCTCTAGACTCTCTTGCCTCCTTTTACTTATTGCTTTATTTTTAATGTTTCTTTTTAAGTTTTTATATACTATATTGTGCTCATGTTTTCCTTCCCCTAACTCCTCCCAGATGCTACTCACACACATTCATGTTCTCTCTCTCTCTCCCTCTCTCTCTCTCCCTCTCTCCCTCCCTCCCTCCCTCCCTCCCTTCCTCCCTCCCTTCCTCTCTCCCTCTCTCCCTCCCTGTCTCAAAGAGTGGGTACATGGCTTGAAAGAGATATGGGTTGGGAAGAGATGGAGAAAGGAGAATCTCCTCTACAACTCTTGAAACCCTCACCTGAACTAAAAATGGTCAGATGTCAAACTCACGTTTGTGTCTGAAGGTTAGTTATGTATGGCTCACTCTCTAAACAGTCTAGCCCAGATGAAAAGAAATTCCAAAAGCTGATTCATTTCAATCTGCCCTGTAACCTTCCATGGATACCTGATGGGAAAGAAGTTAACATGAGAAGCGGAGATATTTGGTTTCTCTTCTTTCAAGACCCCTCAAATGTCCCTTAAGTGTTGAACACTTTATCTTATTTCTCTTGAGTGGTTTAATGTGTGTGTGTGTGTGTGTGTGTGTGTGTGTGTGAATGAGAGACAGAGACACAGAGAGAGGGTAAAGAATGGCCTCCACCCTCCACAGTCAAGGCCCAGCACTCGCTCAGCTCCCCCCTGCACACCGGCTGCTGCTCCGCACTTACTCTCTCCCATAGCTGCCATTTGGAATCATAGCCTCTAATGGTGGGTTAGCCAGAGTCAGACTCCGAGGGAGTGGGGTCCAAATATAGCTATAAATAAAATAACAAATCTATTTCAAAAAGGACTTCATTCAGCTTCTGATGGCATCCGGACAGAATAATGGGAGCTCCAGATGGCTCTGAGGCCCTCACAATCTCTTTCGGTGCCTTCCTGGCTGAAGAGCCCTGGGCACATTAAATCCAACAGGTGCACCACTACGGTGTTTTTCTTCCTTAGCTCCCGAGGAAATCATAAACCAAATATATTACTAGAGGATGGTTTCTGGGGTACCCTGTGAGCAAACGGAGAGGGAAAATGGATCAACAACATGCCAACAGGGACAGTAAATCAACAGAGTAAAGGAGGAATTGAATAGACTCTCCGGGGCCTCCAGGGCTCAGCCAAGGACAGGGCCCCTGTCAGTCAGGGTGCAGCCTTAATGTCAAAGCCAGCTGGTGCTGGGAGCCTGCTGGCCCTGAGGAAATGATTGAGCCGTCTGTCAGTTGCCTGGGAGCCACTAGAGGCCAATGTGACTCCAAGGGAAGGGTGGTGTTCCTGCGCCCAGAACTGCACTTCCCCCAGCTCTGGCTCCTCTGCTCAAGGCCTGCTAAGCTGAGCTCCTCAAAGGCCAGCCCAGAGAGAGAGAGATGAATAATCACCACCCCCACCGCACCCCGCTCCCCCCATCCCCCACCCCTGTCCCCCAGAAAGGGAAGGCTGTAAGATTGATGTGCACAGGTCACAGGTACTCCTCCCTGGCAGATGAAAACCATTTCGTTCCCAGATTACCGGAGAACTGAGCAACAGGGGGTACAACCAGGAAGAGCTTCGCCCAGACCCACGTGATTGTAGATCCGGGTCTTAACTGCAGCCAGGTTGTCAGGGCCTTGGCAACAGCCTTTGTACTTCAGCCTGCAAGATCCTCCTCTAACAAGAGGTGCAGATGGCAGCCAAGTCAACACACAGCATCACTTCTTAACAACGTTATTAGATGTGTGATTTGAAAGTCAAAATGTCCTTCATAGGCTAATCTCTAATAGAATAAGAACCACTGTCCCCACCACAGCAATAACTGCATTTACACTGAGTTTTGTATTCTGTCTCAGCCTGCACTGATGCATTAGACACTGGTGTCTATGGGAAGTGAGTGACCTTCTTATGCCCATTTCACACTCATTGTTTTGCCCTATGACCTTTGCCACATTGTACTAATGTCTGAAGAAGAGCTAAGTGCCATCGTGAGCCAGGACTTATGGAACACCAGCCCTGGAGCACTGCTGAAGATGTTTAACGGCACACAAGAGTCTCTTTGTTGAAGGGCGTCCAATATTCCCTTCAAAAACCTTGCTTTAAAAAAAAAAATTAGCTTCTCTAAAGAGTACTTGTTTTTTCCAATTTTTTGTATGTTTCTTACAAATTAGTTTTTATGGTGATTTTACAATACATAGATTGCATGCATCCACTACTTTCTTTATCTGATTGATAAAATCTATTTAAAGGTTAAAAAAAAATGATGAATTTGGACACACCAGGAAAAAAGCCATTGCTTTTAATGCTTTTTAATGAAAACACAAAAAAAGCAAATACATATAGCGACATATATCACATATATAACCACACATACTGTACACATGTATAGTGATACATGAACTGCTACAAATACATACAGAAGCACAAACAACATATACCACAATACACATGCATACAAGACAGACACAGGTGTGAGAGTGCACAGCACCAGACACATCTATCTATCTATCTATCTATCTATCTATCTATCTATCTATCTATCTATCTATCTACCTATCTATCACACAATCCATATGCATCACCACAGTATGTACATGATGCACACAATATGGGTATATACACATGTATGTCTATGTATATACACATCCCATCACCACATATGCCATATCATATCACACCTATGTGGACTCTTCTTTAAGAATTCAAAACTTCCCTTAAGACATTCTTGTTCTTAAGAGTCTCTGTGCAAGCTCTTCCAGTCTCTGTTCTGTTCCAGTCATGGAATTCTGGGGACAGAGATCTCAATGTCAGGTGACCATGTAAAGCCTGTTCCTCTTTTCTCAGCCTTCGTCTGTGGTTCATGTTCATTGTGAGAAAGTTTTTGTTGTTGTTGTTGTTGTTGTTGTTGTTGTTTTAAATCGAAGCAAATTTCTCACAAGCCTAAGGAAAATGAACACAGCTACCCGAATATCTGCGCTGTTGTGTGTAGACTCTTCTGGAAACGTCACACACAATTCAAAGCACTGAGTCTCGGTAAAAACCATCACACACACACTCAGAAACTATGTTCTTGATATAAACCATCTGATGTCTGAGAACCTCAATGCAGTAGACAGTGAGGAAGGTTCCATGGAAGGAATGTAGAACGTAGCCTTACCCTTTCCTTCTGGTTCCAAGACAGTTGTAGACATTGTACTACGAGGCTGCCTCAACTGCTCACAAGCGCGCATTTCGGCCCCTAGGTGCTAAAACACAACCTTGACACTAAAGTGTCACCCATAGGACCACTTCCCGGATACCAAAAGCCACCAGCCTGAACTGGGCAAAATTTGGCATCTGGAGCTTTGCAAATAAATTTATAAATAACGGCCCCTGCCAGAGCCTTTGTAATCACTTCTGCCAACCCTCTGGAGAACTTGTGGATACAGCCTAGCTCAAAGCAAGGTTTGGAGCTTTCGGATTCACCCAGACCCTTTGTTATCATCATCATCATCATCATCATCATCATCATCATCATCATCATCCTCATCATCATTTCTCTCCTTTTTTTCCATATTCAGTCCAACACAGACACAATTCATTCTACGTTTCCCAATATTAGGAGGAAGATAATGAATTTAGTCCAGGTTCAGCCCCAAGTACATAGATCCCAACTTAAAATATAATTAAATTAAAATATAATTCCATAAAATCTGACTTATTCAATCTGCCTTTGGCCTTGATTTCTGTCCCCTTTCTGCCACCAAACAAGTAACCCCAAATCAAAGTGATCTCGCGAGCAAACGAGCTGTAGTACACTTGCCTAGGTTGTTCAAGGCCCTGCTTCCATCTCCAATAAAAGAAACACACAGACAGACATACGGACACATGCACACATGAGAGAGACAGATAAAGAGAGAGAGGCATACATGAGATAGATAGATAGATAGATAGATAGATAGATAGATAGATAGATAGATAGATAGAGAATGATCCATAGATTTACTTAATATATAGATAGAGAAATAATACAGACTCCCACCATGCCCTCTAGACACAATGTGGACCCTTGGTACAACAGCGTCTTTAAACTGGTTTATTTATTTGCTTATAACTTTCTAAGTCGTCTTTTTTCTACAACCACTTTGGAAATCAATTTGGTGGTTACTCAGAAAACTAGAAATAGTTCTACTTGAAGACCCAGCTATACCACTCCTGGGCAAATACCCAAGAGATGCTCCACCATCCCACAAAGACACTTGCTCAACTATGTTATAGTAGCTTTATTTGTAATAGCTAGAAACTGGAAACAACCTAGATGTCCCTTGACTGAAGAATCGATACAGAAAAGGTGGTAAATCTACACAATGAATACTACTCAGCTATTAAAAACAAAGACATCATGGATTTTGCAAGCAAGTGGATGAACTTGAGAATATCATCCTGAGAGAGGTAACCAATTCCCAAAGGACATGCATGATATGTACTCGTAAGTGGATATTAGCCATAAAATTCAAGTACTATGCTACACTCCAGAGACCCAAAGAAGCTAAACAAGGAAGAAGGCCCAAGTGAGGATGTATGAATCTCACTTAGAAGGAGGAATCAGATAGTCATAAGAGGCAGATAGAGGGAGGGAACTGGGTAGGAGATAGGACGGAGAAAGGAGTGGCAGGGGGTAATGGAAATCTGCAACTGACGGGGTAGGGGGCATCTCCAGGAAGAGACAGAGACTGTGGCTAAGGTATCCAAGAATCAATGAGGGTGACCTTAGCTGTGACTCACTACATTGGGGATATAGAATCTGAAGAGGCCACCTCCTGTAGCCAGGCAGGAACCCTAGTGGAGCAATAGGGACACCAACCCACGCACAAAGCATTTGACCTAAAATTTATCCTGTCTCCAAGAAATTCAGGGACCAAGGATGGAGCAGAGATTAAGGGAATGACCAACCAATAACTGCCCCAACTTGAGACCTACCCCATGGGCAAGCACCAGTCCCTGACACTATTAATGATACTCTGTTCTGCTTGCAGACAGGAGCATATTATCCTCTGAGAGGCTCCACCCAGCAGCTGACTCAGACAGACACAGATACCCACAGCCAAACAATGGCCAGGGCTTGGGGACTCTTATGAAAGAATACCCAGGGGGCCCCCACCCCCTCAGAGGAGAAGGGAAAGGAGAATGTGGGTAAGGATTATGGGAGGGGTGACTGGAAGGGGAGCAGTGATCAGGGTGTAAAGTGAATAAGTAAAATAATAATAAGAAGAACAACCACCACCACAATAATAATATTTTTTTTAAAAAAATTAAAAATAAATTGTGTTTTTTTTTCATATAAAACCACATGAACCACTTTGACTCAGTTGACATTTTAGGAACTCAAGGCAGATATTCTTGTTGAATATACAGAAGAAATCTGACATGGGTACAATCTCTAAAATAAAGTAATTTCATTGTTTTGATGTCAAAAACAATTATCTCTAAACACAAAACTTACTAAAGAGTAAAACTAAGCAACTACATCGAAGTTATAGAAATGCCTTTTTAAAATCAGAATGGCCTAGAAGTCACCTCAAAAACTGAACCCCATATTGATTCTATCTCGCAAGATTTGAGCTCTCCTTAGGGCCTTCCCATCTCTTCCTACAAGGCTGAAGAATTTATAGATGCACAATAGTCAAGAGCATTTCTCGGAGAATAGGCAATGTAGTTCATGCAGACAACATCTGGGAGGTCACGTCATCCTCTCTGCTCTCATATAAATCGTGCTGATGCAGTGAATTGTTTTCAAAATTCATGGCCAAAGTGATGTGTTGTACCAGAAAAAAAGTTAAGGACTTCCAGCCAGAGTCCTAATGAGACCATTTTCAGTTTAACAATGCCTGTGACTAATGAAAACACTCCTCTTGAGATAGTGTGAGATTTCTATTTTATTAGTCCTGATACCAAAAGAAGCCCCTTGTGTCTCCTTTAAGATACTTCTGTGGTTATTAGTAGAGAACTCCATTCTGGCCCTTGGAAAATACAGTGCTGTTTTATATGACAAACTACACAGCTCTCTAGTCTACTTCAGGTCTTGTTTCTAACTATGGCACACACACACACACACACACACACACAAAATCTTGTTCACGCATCATATTAAAAGACCAGAAACTAGATTCTTTTTGATTTACTTCTTACCACCAAACATTTTTAGAAAGCTATGCTTTTATAGCACACATTAGGATCATAAATGCATTAATGCATAAAACATTCCATTATTCTTTCTATCTCCTCCTGAGAAGGAAACGGTGATAGAGAGAGATTAATGGATACACCAAAAAGCCATCCAGGAAATTAGTAGCAGGTCTGGGATTAAACTTCTGAGTTCCTACCACCCACTGTTAAGTTGAAGCCAATAGTTCCCCCAACTTCTCCAGATTCCAGTTGAAGTGCGGTGGGTGTGGGGGAGGGGGACAACACTGTTAGTTCTGCTAGCTAGGTATGCCGGACTATCAGCATGATCATGGGACTCATTTCCATTCCAAGTCATTTAGAAGCAATCTGCTGTGTTAAAGACGTGGCCCTAGGCAAAGGATCTAAAGATGGGGAACATAAGGAATGTAGGGGCTCTTAGATGAGGGAGCCCTCAGACTGTCTTATTTCCAGGTCCACCCAGAACTGTTGAGCGAGCTGTCGCAGTGAAGCCACGAGTAGTGTAAGATGGGGAAGTGTGTGCTCAGTGTTTTGCAAAGGCTTCCTTGCTCACTCTATTACATGATCACAGCTATGTCATGCTAGGCTCCTGAAGTGCACGGACTAAGTCCCTGGCACCCACGGGGGTGTTGCATGTGACTGTGAAGGCCAGCAAAGCTTGCTTGATAGACTTCTTCCGCCGCAAAGCTGGTCTTGGGAAAAGCTGGTTACTTTTCATGATTTCAGTTTTATCATTTGTGTCTGGAACCCAGGCAGCTTTACTCTCTGCACTAGACACGATTATACTGGGGAAAGAGGAGACATCCAGCATACAGCTCTTTTTACAAAGCTGAAGGCTCTGAGTCCACAAAAGGCATTACCATAGGTGTGCATAAGAGCGTGCAGAATAAAGTGTTCCGCGCTCTGCAGTCCAGCAGCAATGATGACAGAACACCGAGACTTCTTCTCTCGACGGTTTACTCAGGAAATTTCTTTTTGTGTTACAGCTCTCCTAGGTACCTAAGTGTTACAGCTCTCTTAGGTACCTAGGTGTCACAGCTCTCCTAGGTTCTTAAGTGTTACAGCTCTTCTAGATGTCACGGCTCTTCTTGATGTTGCTGCTTCTTCTTCCTCTTCCTCTTCTTCCTAGGTGCTGCAGGTCTGCTTGCTTCTGTGGAGTGGCATGGAATGGCCCTGACTACCTGGAGACAGCTCCTTATATACCCAAGCCTGAGCTGCCAAGTCCTCCTGGATTGGTTCTCCGGCAGACCCTCATTAGCATACACCTGCTCGGGAGAGGCGCATGCGCAGCATACACCCGCTCGGGAGGGGCGCATGCGCAGTGGAATCATCTATTGCTACAGTGTATCGGGAACCGGTGCCATCTTGGATTTTATCGTCCAAGCGGCTGCCTACAATAAAGGAGTCGTGTGCTTGCTTATCTGTTATAAAGTGTATGCTTTATTTTTTACTTCTTTGGTTCTAGAGTAGCCGTGTATCTGGAGCAGAAAACTATGAGGTCGAATCTCAACTCCCTGACTTTCATATGCCCTTTAAGAATGAGGTTGCTTTTCTGACACTAATCCTTACTTATAGATAGACAGGTCCACAGTTACCATCAAGAGGTCTTAAGAAAAGTTGCTGGCTGCTCGGATGTGGACTGTCATTGAGGTGCACTGTGAGAAGGTGTGTCTCTGTAGATTGTGTTGATGGCTCTGTCTTGGCAGAGGGCTACGGCCCATGGCTGCTCCCATTTATTCTCTTTCTTTCTTCCTTACTTGCCTAAGGCATTCTAGAATTGTATCTAATTGGCTTTAAGAAAGATCTGATGGCCAACTTTTGGGAAGGAAGTGGAGGGCAGATCTTCAGGAGAGAGAGGGGCACAGGGAGAAGAAATGAGGGGTGGGACTCTAGAGCTCCCCACTATGAGAGTTTCTTAAAGTCAGGTTCCACCAATAACGGGCATGTGCTTTTCTCTTAAACATGTGTTTTGTCCGTCTCTTTATCCCTGTCTTTATAGCTATGGATACTGCAAAGTTCACCTTCTGACTTACCTTATGATAAGTTGCTAAGTGGTAAAAAAAAAATGTGAACTATGTTTAACAATTCTTAGAAGGTTATTCTTCATTATTAAAGCTGTATTACAAAAAAATAAAAAATAAAAAACCCAGCTATTGATGTTAAAACAGAAAAGCCACAAATCAACTTTAGATCCTTGAGATACTAAATTTGGGCTGTATGTACAATGGAATGTGAAGAGTTCAGTAATAAATGTCACTTTATTCTGTGTATCAAAAAACAAATGAGGGGTGAGGGATTCACCAGCAGACCTGGAGGTGGAAGCATGGACCAGACCAGAGAGATCCCACATGGCAGGCATAGGCCAAGATTAGTCGAGATGGAGTAGTCGGGAGAGTAGTCGGGAGTCTGTCCAGCGAAGGCCTGAGCTTTAAAAAATTAATAAACCTCCGTGTCATTATTTATATCACTGACATGGTCAAGATAGTCTTGCTATAGACCACGGCAAACAGTTATGACTTAAAGCACGTCAACTGTAATTATTATCAGTAAGAGTTATATAAAAATATAGTTGTCTTGCACATTCCAGTGTGACCCGTGCCTGGTCATCCCGCCCAGGATTCTGGGTTTGTTTAAAGACTAGAGTCTTGCTGGTCTTTACTGGCTACCACTGACCACAGGAATGAAAATTGCCTACAGAGGGTGAAAAAGAACTGTCCTTGGGTACGACTGAGGAAGCGAGAATGTGGAGCACAGCAAGTGCTCCCTGTCGTGGAGGCACTTGAAGAGGGAGTTATGGCAACACAGAAATTGTAGGACCTGAGACGCCGTCGTCCATTAATTCAAATAAATAGTAAGCACCTTTGAAATACCGTGCCAGACACAGAGGAAGATTTTTAAGAACAATCAACGTTAAGTTTTTAAAGTATAACACATATCTCTCCTTTTCCTTAAAGTCATAATCTAATCACTTAAATGATGCTCACGCTGTCCTCCAGAGAGGTGACCTTTTCACGTGGGGTCACCTAAGACCATCCAAAAACACAGGTATTTACATTATGATTCATATCAGTAGCAAAATTACAGTTATGAAGTAGCAATGGAAATACTTTTATGGTTGGAGGTGACCACAGCATGAGGAACTGTATTAAAGGACTGCGGCAGAAGGAAGGTTGAGAGTCTCTGGTCTAGCGGGACAGCTCAGTGGTTAGGAGTGCTTGCTGCGTTTCCAGAGAACTGGGGTTCACTTCCTAGTCCACAGGTCAAGTGGCTCACAACTTCCTGGAACTCCAGCTCCAGAGAATCAGACACCCTCTTCTGGGGCTTCTCAGACACCCACAGACGTGTCAAACGCGTAAGTACAGATTTTAAAAATAAAGTCTGAAAAAAAGAAAATGGAAGTCTACCACTCATGGAGAGATTTATGAATAGCTTTTCTGCTGGCCATGGTCTGAGTGAGAACAGATAAAGCTCAGGGTCGGCCCTCTCTAGGCCAGATTGAAAGAGCCACAGCTACACTACATTGTAGCATGTATCAGAATTTTCTTCAGTCTACGGACCTCACATTGGCTCATTGAGAAAAGGAATAGTAACCACCTATTCTACAACATCTTGATAACCGGGAAGGACAGTGTTGTACCTAAGAGTTCCACTTTAGGCTATTGATTAGCCAAATGAAGACATGATAAGAAGGGCAAAACTAACACACACACAAACACACACACAAACACACACACTTCCAGCTATTTACTTTAACATGGCTAGGCACATGTGAGAATACTGGGGCTTCAGCACATCTAATCATGTGTTTTCTCCTCATTTTTAAGAATCAGCACACCCTACTATTCTGATGAAGTCTCTGGGGCTTGACAGACAGCCCTATATAGCCACTAGGTAGTGGTTATCTTCCATATCAACAGTTGGCATTCTCTGCCGATTTGGAGCTCCACAGCTCCTGTCTGTGGGCCACAACCTGCTTGATCTCTCTCATCTCTTGTTTACATGTGAGCGGCTGCCCAAATGCAGAAGGCAGCCCAGGACATTTGGGGAAGTAGAATCATGTACTAAGCCTTACATTTTTTCAAGTAATTAGCCAGTTTGAGAAACTTCTCAGAGCGACTGCAGTATTGGGGCAAATCACAAACCACAGAGATATTTTCAGCTTAAGTGTTCTTTAAGTAACTGTGCTGTTGCCACAGCTCCTCGGAGGGTTCCCCTTTTCTGCTGATTGCACATTGATACCTCTTCCTAAATGACTGGCCCCATTAGAACACTATGGGCCTTTATAAGAATACCTCATGCTTTGAATAATTTAATCATTGTGTCGGGAAGGGAAGACCCCTATCTTGGAACTTGCCACAAGAACCAGAGAGATCGACCTTGAGCATTGAACATTGAGCGTAGTACAGGCTGTGCTCCACGGGTCCAGTACAACACCTCACAAAAGGCAACCAAGGAGGAATTCACAGATGAGCTGCAGCTGTCCCTACACGAGATAATGAGCATCCCCAGGGCTGAATCATTTACAGGTTCAGTCAAAGCCATCAAAACGTTCGCTCAAGGTGGCTCACAATTGTTCCATTAGCTTTTAGGGTCACTGTCAACTGTCCTAGTGAACTCAAGCAAGCCACTGTATGTTAGGATAATGGTGCCCATCAGCTCAGCTGTCACCCTAGACTGTCATCTTGATAGTCCATGGTTCCCCAGCAAGATTAAAGGAGGTCAGAACGCCTAGCAGTCCCTTCTATATCACGTGAGGCAGCACCGAGGCTCCTGGAGGATGGAGGTGCACAGACGTAGGAACAACAGCTGGTCTATTCCCTAGCAGTCACTCCCATAGTAGTGTACAGGAGCAAAGACTCTCTACTTAAGGCAAAGCATTTTACAGTAGGCATCTCCCTCCCTCCTGTTAATTATTAACCTTAGCGGACAAATAGAAATGAATCTCGGATAAGCAAGAAAAAAAAAGCAATTTAAGTGTTTGTGGGTCTGAAGAGATGGCTCAGCAGTTAAGAATCAGGGTGGAATTCCTAGCACCAAAATTGGGCAGCTGGCAGCCACCTGCATTTGCAACTTCAGGGGATCCCACATCCTCTTCTTGCCTCTGTGAGGACCTGTACACATGTGCATGTGCACATACAGACACACATGTACACATAAATGAAAAAGCGAGACTCAAGAAAAAAATCTTAACATGTCTCCCACAAGCGACCTCTATACCACAGGAGAGCCAAACAGAGCCCTCTGTTCCGTCACAGACTTGATCTGGGTTCTACAACAAGCCAGCTAAAACTCTCACGGTCACCCAATGACAGTCAGTCCCTAGGAGTCCTGGAATGGCTGTAAATCCACCATTTCCTGCAATTCATCAAAACCTGGTCTTTAAATGGTTTTGACTTTCTTCAGAAACGTCACCATATATCACAGCGTGGCAGTCCCCTGTGCCCCTCTTCCTCTGTATGGCTGGGTTGCCTTTCAGACAAGGTATTTTCACCACAGGAAAACGCAGGATGGGGTGACCTCACGTGAAACATGCCTAATCTAAGAGGGATGGTTGTTCATGATCCGAAGCGCAGATAAATCGAATGAGCTTATCTCCGGACAGAGCTAGAGTCAGAAACAAAACAGCGCAGTGCCCGATGGGATGGAAACAGGAGGAGGGAGTGGACAAAGAACACGCTCTCGAACAGCTGCTGATTGGCTGCAACGAGGGGCGGGATTCTTGCTTTGAACTGCTGAGTGGTTCCGCTCTGGTTTCAGATTTAGGACAACCATGGCTTCTCAGTTTGAACATTCAGTCTTAGCAGTTAATAGGTCACTATAAAACCTGTCCAAAGGCCCTATCATGTCTTCCTCTAAGGCGAGAGGAGGAAAGAGGGACAAGATCATACTCTATACATCCATTTTTAAAAAAAAAAAGATAGAACTTGAGGTTTCTTCCAGTTCCTGCCTGAAAGTCATTGGTTGGCTATTTAATGTCCTCCACCATAATGTAATCACCTTCAATTATCTAAACCAAAGCCTAAGCTTCAGAATGTAAGTATAATTGGAAGCACAATAATACATGCTAATAATTATTATCTGTTTACATCAACTATGGAGAATATCAGACTTCCAAGAGAAATGGCTCTCCCCGGGAGCTCTGTGAATTGCCTCTGCTGCCTCTGCTTTATTCTCTGGTTGCCTGTGTGTTCAAAGTCCCCCAGTGTCCCACATCTCAGGTTCTCCCTCATTTCTTGTACAAGTTGTACTTTCTCTTTCACCAGTTTACCACAGAATTCAAAATTCCAGTGGCAAGAAAGAGGGCTGTAAGCTTTTTTAATTTCCAGGATGGCAGGATAGTTTAGCGTAGGAAGATGCCCACTGCCAAATCGGATGACCACAGTTCTATCTCCAGAACCTCACATGGTAGGAAGCAAGGCTCACTCGTGTCAGTTGTCCTCTGACCTCCACGTGCACACTGGGCAAACATGCACACACACACACAAACACACACACTCACACACACGCTCACACACATGCATTCCTGTGAGCACACACATCACATACACAATACATAAAGGTTTAAAAAAACCAGAAAAATATTCATTTACTTTTATGGAGTATGACTCTTTCCTACTTGGGAGTACCCTATTCATGAGAACAGTGAATGGCACGTCTTGCCTGCTAGGTCTGCCCCTCCACGATGTCTCTCGTTCCACATGGGAAAAAAAAATCACTGGCCATATACAAAAACGTCGCTCCTGTAATTTACTGTCTACTAAATGAGAAAGCCGAAGCTTGGACTCGGTTAGTCCTGGGCTAGAAAGGGGAAGTTGCACTTGATTAAACCCATTCTAAGAAAAAGGACTGCTGCCTAATGTGTACTCTGTGGGGCCCGAGAGCCCAGTGAGAGGAACATGTCCACAGCAAAGCCTGTTTCCGAAGTCACCCCACATGACACAAACACACGCAAGCGGGATTTGGATGGCCATTCTTTTAGTAAGGCAAATCATCAACAGAGAGAGGTTTTAGAACTCATCATAAAACCGTACCAATCTTAAGAACTCTAACCGAATGTCACAACGTGTCTCATGGACTGAGGATGGTCCCTTTCTCTCCTGGACCTGGGAAGGGACCTGGGGCCACAAGGCTGTATGTTGAATGGGGGAAAAAATCCAACAATTTATTCCCTCCTCTCCTCCCCTTTCTGATGCCTCCCTCCTCTGATGCCTCCCTCCTCTGATCCCTCCCTCCCTTCTTTGCTTCCCTCACTTTCTCCTCCCTTCCTTCCCTTCTCCTATCCCTCCCTCTTTCCTTCCCTCCCTTCACCCCTCCTTCCTCCCATCCCTCCTTCCCTCCTCCCTTTCTTCTCCCCTCTTCTTTTCTTTTCTTTCATTCTTCCATCTCATTTCTCCACTCTGTACCCTCTCCTCCCTCCCTTTCTTGCTCCTCCCTTCCTCTCTCCATCTCTTCCTTCTCTTTTCTTTTAAATGAAAGGAACACAGCTGTGCGAATTTTTTTCATGCAATTAACAAAACTGTATCGATTAACAAACCCCCGCCATTTCCATGTTGTTAAAATGGCCCCTGTATTTTCTGCCTCTCCTACAGTGTTTACTTTTCTATGGGTATAAATGAGATTCCTGTCTTGCCTGCCACTGGGTGAGGCCATATTTGCAAAGATGAACGATGTGTGTAGAGGCTTTAATTTCTAAAAGTTCTCTTCACAGGACTTTCTGAGTCTTGGGGTGGGAATGTATATAGGTAAGTCTTGTTCCCATGGCTGCCCTGGAGTTCCCTCATTTGGGTCACGGGAATACAAAGAACTCCACCATATTTACCAAGATCAGTCTCCCCAGCTCCTTTTAGAGAAGAGCCCAGAAATTGGAACAGGCAGCTGGAGGTTCTGTGTTCAGCCCCACCCCGGGGCTTACTCTGTGGGATTCTAGTCAGTTCTCAGTTCTTCTCTAACCTAGAGATCGATCCAGGCACATCAATCCCTTTATCCCCTTTCCATTCCCGGGAGCTAATTTTTGTAAATCATAAAGCAATCCTATCTTCAGGACAGCCTATAAATGCCCTGTTCTCCACGATAGCACATTTAGAGCTTGGAAACAGGAATGGGAGACACAGAAAGTTCACACAGAAAGCGGACCGACATTTAGAAGCACTGCGGTCTAGCAGTTAGAGCTCTCATCCATTTTCACGACTGCCCTCTGGACTCTCTCCTCTATGTTATTATTAACTCCATAACCCTCTGCTGGCTACCTTCCCTTGACTCCTGACCGCACACCAGAGCTCTGCTTCAAAGCCGATTTCCCACAAGCTACCTTCCTCAATTTCTCCAGCGGGGGTGGGGGCGTGGAGGGGTGGATAGAGAAGCCCCTCCTCTTCTGCGATCTCCATTCATTGTGCTACCTTCTCTGTGCCATTTAACTTTCCCTGCAGCGTTTTATGTCAAGCGTGGATGCTTTGGACGTTCTAGGAAGAAAGCTGGGAACCCCGAGATCTCAATCTCGGGCTCTCTCTGATGCCCTACCTAAACACCAAGGAAATGTGTGGTAGTCCTGGGGATTGGTGGCACCATTCAAGGCTCTCATATTTCATGTTCCAGCCAGCTCACCTTCCACATCTTCTATGAGCTGCATTCACTTAGGACCCTGTACCCAGACGTGATTTGGGTCCTCAAAGGTAAATTCCAAGAGGTACTCTGCTGTAAGACTTGGTCTAACTTGGTGCCACTAGAAAAAATAATGAAGTTTTCTCCTTCCTATGTACCTTTGTTCTTTCCTTCCTTTTTCCCCTCCCTCTCTCCCTCCTTCCTTCCCTCATTACTTCCTTCCTCATTTCCTCCCTTCCTTCCTTCCTTCCCTCCTTCCTTCCTCATTTCCTTTCTTCCTTCCGTCATTCCTTCCTTCCTCATTTTCTTTCCTGTCTTTCTTCCTTCGTTCCCCCATTCCTTCCTTCTTTCCTTCCTTTCTTCTCCTCTCCCTTTTCTTTCTTGGCTTCCTTTCCACACTTCTCTCTTCCTCTTCTTATCCTCTCCCCTTTCTTCCTCCCCTTTCCCCCTTCCTCCTTCCCTCTATCCCTTTTTTCTTTTGCACAAAAGGAGCATTGCATAGTTCTGCTGTTTCTTGGAGGCCAGTTCTAGTAAAGCAGAAGTAAAATCCTTCAAGCTGTCAAGGATCGGGCCCTGTGTAATTCCACCAAATGGAGTAAGGATCCCTGATCCGAGGAGCTCATCTTCAGCATGAAATCAGCTACATTGTTGCAAAGGCAAAATATAAGCCTGGGGCCCAGCAGCCGCGCATGCGCAGACTCTGCATTTTCAATTATTTTGACTAAAATGAATCACTTGCTTTCTCTTTTTTCTTCCTTCCTTTCTTTCTTTTTTTTTTCTTTTGGAAATAGTTTTACCTCCCATTTCCTTGTTGGACACATAATTCTGATTTATAAACCTAACAGTCCTGAGTAACAGGAAGTTTTAAACAAAGCCGATGCATCCAGTCGGGTTGTTTTTCTCCTTTCCCCTACAGTGTTTTTAGAAAACACTCCAACTTGCCTTCTGGAAAATGCAAATCGAAGCTGCTGCTAGCAAACCTTGGGGGATGGCGGGTGCTGACTCCCAAAGGTCCCCAAGTCCTGATCATTTGAGGCTTCTCCTTGTAAATTCTACTAGAACTCGCTTCAACAGAGCTCTGCTTTAAGCTGGGCTAATTCCATCTTTTGATACTATGTCTTGTAAATCTCACTTTGCATGGGGTGTTTGTAATCTGGCTACCGCCTGCATGTTTTATTGACTAAGAATGAATAAATCAGTTTTCCATCTCTCCCCATCTTCCAGCACTGATGTTTCGATTTGGCAGCTGTTCAGGGTTATTGATAGAGCAACGTGATCTTAGAAGTATCTCTTGAATTGAAAACTATGTACTAAACAGAAAACAAAATTTGTATCTCTCTTTCCTAGATTCTTGAACTGACCTTCTCCATGTTGGAACAGAAAGATGTCTATAATTAAGTGAGTCCATAATTTATGTCGGCAGCCAGCAGCCCCAAACGTCACACCCATTGTCTCCCCACCACACCCGGATATTGCAATTGATACTAATTGTAAATAGCATTGGCTGAGTATTTATTGTAGTCATGTGCAGTAATTCAATTAATGTTCACAGATTATTTTAAGCTAATTGGCACAATTATCTTCACTTAACAAAAGAGGAAACCGAGGCACGGATGTTTAACTACATGCTAAAGGTCAGGGAGCCAGCAAATGACAGAGCCAACTTGTATAAACCCAGGCCACTGACGCAGCATCCCACCTTTACCTCTGGGTGAAACTGTCTGCGATGGGCATGGCACAGTTCCGCGCTTTGCACGTTTCATGGTACAATGACAAAATATTCTCCAGCTTGTAGATGATTATATTTGTCTTAAGAGCTGCGTTGCAATATTATCTCCATTTTGCAAGTGAATAAACTGAGGACAGAAAACATTGTAACTTGCTTAAAGACCCTAGGTAAAGCTAAGTGTTCTGAACTTCAATCTTCTGACTCTAGTTATAAAGCCTGTTCTTGGCCTTCAGTTTATTTTTCTAAATACCAATAAGCCAGGGAATCCTCCAACTCCCAAAGTTCTCTGGGTGTCTGTTCTAAGCACCCCTCGCCATCTACTGAAACCTCTAGACTGAACCTTTTGACAATTGGGGACAAGATTTCACTTGTAACTTCTTGTGACTCCTCATCTAGCACAGAGCCCTGTCTGTCAGGATCCTGAGTGTTCCAGGCACAGCGCTAAGTGCTGCGGGGCAGATATGAATAGCACTTGGCTCACACCTGGCAGGTGAGGCCTGTGAGGGGCCCTCACAGTCATAGACCCTTCGAGCCCGATAGTCATTATGTGGACAATGGCCTCCACTGTGCTGAAGTCTACCAAGAGATAATTGACCATGACATGAGTTATGTGTCCCCAGCTAAATGGCGTCAAGGTCAATTACTTTATTCTAGAGGCCACAGCTAAGAGGGCCGTTTGCAATGTGGGGATCACATCGTTAAAATAACATTAAGGGGCCTGTTTTAGTCCAAGGGACTGGCTCCCTGGGCTGTGCAGCCAGCAAAGTGTAAGAACCAGAACTTGCGAGCCAGAATCATCTCCCCAACTCTCACCAGGACTTGAAAGAAGGCAAAGAATATGCAGGTGATTGGTGGAGCAGACTGTCTGAGCTAAGCCAGGCCTGAGGCACTTGACCAACACTTTGTTTCTAAGCAGACAAACCTCTCTCTCTCCCTCTTTCTCCCTCTCTCTCCCTCTCCCTCTTTCTCCCTCTCTCTCCCTCTCTCCCTCTCTCCCTCTCTCTCCCTCTCTCCCTCTCTCTCCCTCTCTCTCCCTCTCTCTCCCTCTCTCTCTCTTTCTCTCCCTCTCCCTTTCTCTCCCTCTCTCTTTCCCTTAATTCCTCCCTTCCTCTCTCCCTTCCTCCTTCCTTCCCTCTGTGTGTGTCTATCTGTCTCTCTGTCTGTCTGTCTGTCTGTCTGTCTGTCTGTCTGTGTGTTTGCATCCCCAATTTTCCTCAATGGACAAAAGTGACTTTTTGATGCTGGCATCCAGACAGACAGGAGATATGGCCTACTTAGGGTTGCCATATAAAATATGATATGCACAGTTAAATTTGAATTTCTCAACAATTATTTTCATATGCCCTGCCATGTTGGGGAGACGCTTATACTTAATAGCAATTGCTTAGTGCTTCTCTGAAGTTCAAACTTATCTTTACCCTGTTGTTTGCTCAGTGTGGAAATCCAAAGAATCAATAGAAATAAATGAAAATCTTAATGTGGTTGAACTTGCCCATTCAGGGGTTGGCTAAGCATGAAGCTGGCTGAGGAAGAATGGCAGATCAGGCCTTTATGGAGCTCTGTCTTTTCAAGGACACAGATATTGTTCAGAGATGTTGTCCCTCTCATTTCTGGGCACATTATAGAGAGGGTTATTTGACACGTTTAAAGAGAAGAATGAAGTGAACTCTAGAGCCAGTCTGCTGGTATTGAAATACAAGGTTTACATAAGGCATGAAAACAGAAGAAGTGTCCATATGGAGGGGAGGGGCCTAACAATAGGGGGTCCATATGGAGGGGAGGACCTAACAGTAGGGAAGCGCATATGGAGGGGCGGGGCCTAATGGTGGGTGGGGTCCCTACGAGGGGAGGGGCCTAACAAGGGGAATCCATATGGAGGGGAGGGGCCTAACGATGGGGGGGTCCCTATGGAGGGGAGGGGCCTAACAGTAGGGAAGTCCATATGGAGGGGCGGGGCCTAATGGTGGGAGGTCCATATGGAAGGGAGGGGCCTAATAATGGGTGGGTTCATATGAGGGGAGGAGCCTAACAGTGGGAGGAGAAAGGGGGAGAAGAATGGGAGTAGAGGAGCAAGGATGAGGAAATACTGCATTTTCTCATATGCAGACTCGAGATGTATGGCACTGGTATAAATGTCAGCAAGGGGACTGTTTGGAGAAGAAGGACCGGGGTGGGCAGGACAGGGGAAGCAGGTGTAAAGCTCAATGATGCTGTGTTTTTCTTGTTTGTGGCAAATCCCTCGCTCAATCCCCAGCACTTGAAAGAGTTGGGGTGAGAGGGTAGAGAAAGCAGGAGAGGAGGGCTCAGCCTCCATCAGCGCTTAGCTTAGCTGTGTGACCTTGGCCATGTTGTTTCTTTTTGTTGTTGCTGTTGTTGCTGTTGTTCTTGGTGTATAAAATGAAGACAAATGAGGAGAGTTCCTATCTCACACCAGGCTCTGAGGATGAAATGGCATATGGTGTCTCCTTATTTAAAACACCTATGAGAAACGGGGTGTGGTGGCACGGGCCTGTTACCGTGGCACTCGGAAGGATGAAGCAGAACGTCTTGAGTTTCAAGCCAGCCTAGACTACATGTCAAGTTCCAGGCCAGCCTGGGTTACATAGCAAGGCCTTGTCAATCAACAAAGCCAGTCACAGAAGTTTGATGTGGAATTCCTGACAGGGGTCGGGGGTGTGTGATTCTATCAGGCTTCTATGGTGCTAAAATAACCAGATGAGGAATGAGGGGTGCACCTGAAGATGTAGTGGGAACCATTGTTCGGAATTCTTTCAGTCTCCCCAAAGACATCCTGTAAAGATTTAGTATTTAGTGAAATTGGTTTCTGAAGCCAGTCACCGCCTGCGAGTAACCCAAGCATGTGAAAGTCACCAAGGACAGCTAATATATTGCTGGTGTGTTTGTTGGTGCTTTTAAACTCTCGCCTTCTGTTCAAATGAGCAGAGCCCAGTAGTAATTCACACCGGAAGGCTGTGAGAGTGTGGGAAGGAATATAACTTTAAGGGGCTCCATTTACAATATAAGAAGCCCTTGTAGCATGTTGTTAATTTATGCACACGGTGGACTGGTGAAAAGCACCGAGCACTTGTGGGGAGCCAGAAAAAGATCTCTGGAGATCACTCCAGCAGAAGATTGAGAGTCCTTGCCTGGCGCTTTTCAGCAGTCTGGGGTTGTGTGATATGCAGTTACACACTGCGCGCTGCTTTAACCTCTACAGTCAACGGCATAACTCCAGCTTTCTCAAGATTCTCTTGGTGCGCCAGACACCAAGGTTAAGATGCCAACACACTTTTAGCCAAAATGCTACATGTGTATATAGCACAATGTTTTTAATGTTTTACATCTCACATGTTTCTTTTTGAGTAAAATGAAACCAAGCCTTATTTTGCTATATTATATTACACTGTTCTGGTACCTTGCAGCTAAAATAAAAAAAAAAAACAACAACAACCTGATTAGCGTCCCAGTTTCATTTCTGCGGACTTGATAAAATTCCCTGACAAACAGTAACTTAGGGAAGAAAGAGTGTCTTTTAGCTCACAGTTCCAGGTCCTAGTCCAGGCTAGGTGGGATGTCTAGGCAGGAGGAACTGACGATACATCCCATCACATCCACTGTCAAGAGCGGAGAGAAAATAAATTCATGCATGCTCAGTGCTCAGCTAGCTTTCTCTACTCTTAAGCAGTTTAGCACCTCAAACCAGAGAATGGTGCTCCCTCATTCAGGTTGGGTCTTCCCACATCAATGGAGGCAATCAAGACAATCCCCCACAGACACGGGCACCTGCTACCAGTGTCTAGACAAGTCCCCACTGAGACTTTATCAGGTTGACACACAAAATTATCAGAAGTGAGAGAGACGGCCCACAGCTAAGAGCACTTGCTTCTCTTCCCAGTACACACCCTGAGTGGCTCACAACCAAGTACAACTCCAGATCATGGGATCCAACATTTTCTTCCGGAAGCTGTGGATACACACACACACACACACACACACACACACACACACACCATACATACTACACACATATTAGTACTATACAAATATTCATGCATACACACACAGAGGCACACCTTATACACACCATATACGCTACACACATTCATACATGTACTCACTATAGACAAAAACATACATACTATATACACATACACATTACACACACATAAACACTATTCACACATACATATATACACATAAACACACACAAACTCATTTTTTTAATTTAATTTTTTTCTACACTCCAAATTTTATGCCCTCCTGGTCCACCCTCTGACTGTTCCACATCCCAAACTTCCTCCCTGCCTACCTCATCTCCATGAGGATGTTCCCACCTCCTCCATCCCCCACCCCACCAGATCTCCCCACTCCCTGGGGCCTCCAGTCCCTTGAGGGTTAGGTGCATCTTTTCTGATTGACCCCAGACCCAGCAGTCCTCTGCTGTACATACGTTGGGGACCTCAGATCAGCTGCTGTATGCTGCCTGACTGGTGGTCCAGACACACAAACTCTTAAAAAGAAGCAATCATTGCAATTAAGTTTCAGAAATGTCTTCAAATAGACTCATTCTCTCTTTTTTCTTTATATCTGTTTGAAAGATAGTCTACTGTTCTATGCCTCAGTGTAGGGGAATGCCAGGGCCAGTGTCTTAGTCAGGGTTTCTATTCCTGCAAAAATATCATGACCAAGAAGCAAGTTGAGGAGAAAAGGGTTTATTGAGCTTACACTTCCAGACTGCTGTTAATCACCAGAGGAAGTCAGGACTGGAACTCAAGCAGGTCAGGAAACAGGAGCTGATGCAGAGGCCATGGAGGGATGTTCCTTGCTGGCTTGCTTCTCCTGGCCTGCTCAGCCTGCTCTCTTATTGAACCCAAGACTTCCAGCCCAGGGATGGCTCCACCCACAAGGGGCCCTACCCCTTTCATCATGAATTGAGAAAATGCCCAACAGCTGGGTCTCATGGAAGCACTTCCCCAACTGAAGCTCCCTTCTCTGTGATAACTCCAGCCTGTGTCAAGTTGACACACAAAACCAACCAGTACAGCCAGTAAGCAGGAGTGGGTGGGGTGATGAGCAGGGAGAGGAGGGAGGGAACGGGAGTTTGTTTTAGTTTTTGGGTTTATTTTATTTTATTTTATTTTATTTTATTTTTGGAGGGGGACCTGGGAAGGAAGATATTGTAAATAAAGAAAACATCTAATAAAAAAAAAACCTACTGCATGTGAACTTGACAAACACTTCCTTCTTCAGATTATTATGGTATGGAGACACTAGGATTATAGGGTTCTGTGTCTGTGCAGCCAGGGAGCCAGCCAGCGGGTACAATAGCCAGGGCGATGGCTGAATGGTCCTTGCAGATAAGGCTGCTGGGGGATTGCATAATGAGCCCTGTTGGAAATCAGAAAGTGAGAAGCGGTTTACAATCTCCCTGTTTCATCTTGATATGTCCTGACATGCTTCACACAACCCCCAACTCATTCTTGCATTTTCTTCTAACACAGCACTCTTCGAAAGATGTCCCCTAATATTACCGTAGGTTTAATAAGGTTATTTACTTCTAGAAAATAAATTATGTTTAAACATCTGTTAGGTGGTCGCAAGACAAATATTAACCATGCCTATATCTTGAACTAGCTTTGTCATTTGGAGAAATGGCTTGCCAGCTCTCTGTCTCACTTGCTTCAATCACTGGTTTTGTTTTTGAGGAAGACCTGAACTGGTGTCCTGAGTGCATTTTAAACATAATATCCTCGCTTTCCCTTTCCCCCAGTGTTCACAAAGCTTCTGTTTGATTAACAGACAATTCATAGATTCAGTGCCAATTCAGTTCTTTCAGAATGGCATTGCCATAGTCAATGAGAAGTGAGGTTATAATCACTGCCCAAGGTTTGTCTCTTTCACAAGCACTGCAGGATCTCCAGTGGCAGGATCTCCAGTGGCAGGATCTCCAGTGGCAGGATCTCCAGTGGCAGGATCTCCAGTGGCAGGAACTCCAGTGGCAGGATCTCCAGTGGCAGGATCTCCAGTGGCAGGATCTCCAGTGGCAGGATCTCCAGTGGCAGGATCTCCAGTGGCAGGATCTCTAGTGGCAGGATCTCCAGTGGCAGGATCTCCAGTGGCAAGATCTCCAGTGGCAGGATCTTCAGTGGAAGTCCAGTGCGTGGTCTGTCAAAGGAAAGAAAAGGACAGTGAGCATGCAGGGGCATGTCTCTTATCCCAGCATCTGGAGGCTGGAAAAAGCCCTTCTGGACTGCATAGTAAGAGATTATCTCAAAGAAAGAAAGGGAAGGGAAGCCGGAAGTGAGAGAAAAAGAAATGCTGGCTCACAGCCTTGGCTGATTTCTGTGATGTAAGTACTTCCACTTTCAGCTTACTGGTGGCTTAACACCTGATGATGCTTGAGTGCCTATGAATTTGCTCTCTAAAGCCCCCGCAAACTGGCTCAAGCATGAACAACAGCTTCTGTTGGTATTACACAGGCATACACACCTATGCCCAAACATTATAGTCCATAATGCATATGATTATGTACACAGGCGGTTTTTAATTGCTCCCAAAAGTAAGTTTTTTGAAAATCATCGTACATTGAACTCTGGGTGACAATGGTTTCTAATCTTGACACAAACGAATTATTTCATGGAAATGAATGCCCGCCATATGCGAGGGCCTGGGCCAGTCCTGTGGTAAAGGAAGGATCTTAAGAGGCCTCCTGTTTCCAAAGCTCACAGTCAGTCTCTTGACAAGCATGACAGATGTACATGAAGCTATAATACAAATCTGAACACACACAAAAAGAAAACGTGCCGCCATTAAAAAAAAAACATACAAATTTAAGCAGAAAAATTAAAACAACCTTGTAGATTCAAACAAAAGGAGACAGTTCCTTTTCAAAAGCCTTAGGTTAAGTGCAAGCGGGTGATTTTATGAAAGTAGACATATGTTCAAACTTGTAGTTAACAGTGAAGGGAGAGCAATGAAGGAGTTAGAGATAGGATAGGATCCAAGGAGGTAAAGGATTTGCAGCCCCTTAGGACGAACAACAAAATGAACTAGCTAGTACCCTCAGAGCTCCCAGGGACTCAACCACCAACCAAGGACTACACATGGTGGGACTGTTGGCTCTGGCAGCACATGTATAGTAGAGGATGGCAAAGTCGGGCATCAATGGGAGGAGAGGCCCTTGGGCCCTGTGAAGGTTCTGTGCCCCAGTGTAGGAGAATGCCAGGGCCAATTAGTGGGAGAGGGTGGGGTGGCAAGCAGGGGGAGGGGAGAGGCAACAGGGGTTTGTTCTTGTTGTTTTGGGGGGGGTTTGGTCTGTTTTTTTGTTTTGTTTTGTTTTGTTTTTGTGAGGGGAAACTAGGAAAGGCGAAATCATATGACATGCAAATAAAGAACACAACTAATAAAAAAAAGTAAAAGTGAAGGGAGAGGATCACTTGTAAACAGTCGGTCAAACTTACAGCCAGCTCGCCCCAGAGTCGAGGTGGTAGCCCCGCCCCTAAGTGATAGGTAAGCCAGCACACTGGCCAAGAACTTATGTTTGCTGTCTCCAACATCAAAGTCGTGTTTCTTTCTCCATTCCTGCGGTTGAGCTTAAAAATAACCCATAAATACATCAAGTTGTACAGTCTCCAAACGTGGCAAGAAATTCCTACTCTGTCCTCCCTGAATACCATCCCATGACAAACCAGTTCTGATCTGCATTCGTTGGTAGGTAGTATCCACATGTGTCGAGCACTGTGAGGTGGGTGTACATATTGTCACACTTAAACATGAGCGCTCCGGCTCTTCCTGGCAACCCCTACCCTCAGCACCACTCCTCAAGAGATTGGATTTCAATATTAGCTTCTGCCATCGACAAGGGAAGTGTTCCTTGCGGACATGGTGAGCTGGAGACGGATTGTTGGAGTTACTGGGGGCTGCAGTAAGTATTGGTACTTTGTCATAAACAGGAGGCCAAAGTGGGCTCTGGGGCTGCTATGAAGGGGGTAGGACCATGTTTAAGCCACGGTTGAAGGAAAATTTTTACTACAGAGCCGGTGGACAAAGGGCAGTCGTGGAATAAGGAAAGAAGAGACAGGGAAACGACATCTGTGTGAATGAAGGTTTTCTGCTGGGCAGAGCTTCTGGGTCTGAGAAAAAGCAGCAGAGTCTTAAACTCAAGGAAAGCACCCAGTGAGGATATAAGGTATGGACACGTGAAAACAGGGGTAAGGAGCAAGTGGAGCGACACGGAGAAAGATCCGAGCAGCTACTGAAGTTATGAGTGAGAAGTTGAAACACAGCGTGTTTGAAGACATGAGACAGTGCGAAGACCTCACAATAGCAGCAAATGTTCTCCCACAGGGACCAATGTAGAAAGCTGGGCATGATGGCATATGCTTGTAGTCCCAGAGCCAGGGGGACTCCTAGGTAGATTTTCCTAGGCTCACTGGCCAGTCATCCTTGCCTAGTCAGTAGACTGTTCCATAAAACACTTGATGTTGACCTTTGGTGCATGCACCTGCACATACACAAACAAGTGCATATGTACACACACACACACACACACACACACACACACACAAAGTGGATAAAATCCTGAAATGTATGGTACATAGGACTACCCAGAATCTGCCATCCAAACCCCAGCAGACCCAAAGGAAAGCAGAACGTCCACAAGAGCTGGTTCCTGACTCCCTTTTTAACCTTCTCACAACGAAAGAAAGCCAGTGCCAAAAGCAGGCAGAAGGGTAGAGCCGCATCTGCCACTCTTCCTAAACAAGAGAAGAGGCAGCGCACCAAGGTGAGCACTGTTCCCCCTGTGTGCTCACAGGAACCCGATCCCATCCCCGGAAGGACTCTACTACACCCATTATAGAAATGAGGAAACAGAAACTCAAAGACTTCAGCCAGATGACCTCCCGTTAGGATCTGAACACAGATCATCAGAAACCCAAACCCGATAGCGTTTTCTCAACAAGACGTGGCTGCCAACTTGTAGCCTGACAGATGACTTTCAAAGTTATTTCTCCTATGGTGCCTCTTGTATTCTCCCAAGAGGCTCCAAGGAGGACCTTCCTCAGTTCTTATGAAAAGGTGAGTTCTTTAGTTAGATCATGAGGCACCTCCAAGACCTGCTTCTCACCTCTGTCCATCCATTACCTACATTTCCTCCAGTCACAAAGAAAAGAAGTTTGCCAAGTGAAAGACTGCTCTATTGAACTAATGTCTGTAGGTGTCTCTCCCACCCTACTGCATGGTGCTCAACCCCCACTGGTGTTTTCAGACTTAAGGAGTACACTGCTCAGAGTTCAACACCAGTCCTAGCATCTCTAGGAGCACTCTGGCATTAGCCTTGTATTGCTCTGCTTGCCCGCCATCATCTATAGCGCTGTCCCTCATGACTAAGCCATGAGCTCCTCAAGAATGGAGATTGCCCATCATCTTATGCTACTAAACCAGCCTTACCAAGAAGTTAATGATGGGCATACATCAGTATCTCTTTGGTTTTCCACAAGGTATTCTCCACCAAATTTAACTCAAATATATCTATTTTACAGAGAAAAGGAAAGTGTAACAATGAATAAATCTGATTATCTAATTATCATCTCTTAGCCAATGGTCATCTGGGAGAGAAAGAAATATGAAAGGATGTTTATCAGTTCTCTGCCACGGACTGGGATTTCTTGCGGGGTCCCTTTTTCCACAGGACAATGAGTTCTGGCCAGGTGTGCACGGGATTCAGCTTTGTCAAACAGACACTACACAAGAAGTGTTCTATCTGAATGTATTTCTTATAAAATTAACATGAGGCTTTTACAATCATTGTAAAAGAGAAATGAAAAATCTGGCAGCTCAGTAGTCGAGGTACATCTGAGGCCATCTAAAACACAGCCATTTCCTCTGGACTGGCGCAACACCCCAGGCTCCGAGCATGTTCGAGCTGCATGGTCCTGGCCAGGAGGGTAGAGGCTCAAATCTCGAATCTTCAATGTTGAATCTTCAATGTTGAATGCTCAATCTCTTGAATCTCGACAGGTGCTGCACCCCCCAGGCCCAGGCGCTCTGGGCCCGGGGGGCTACAAACTGCATGAATCTAAGCCCTAGTCCACCTAAATTCTGGTTCTAATCCGAGTGCGAGCGAGTCCTAATGTTGAATGCAGACTGCTGAATCTAGAATGCTGAATGCTGCAGACAGTCTCTCACACACACACTCTCAGATTAAGGTCCTGCCCATCCTAGGTAAAATGCCCACTATGCTAATCTTTTGGGGAAGTAGAGACAGTCTCTTGCTAACTCCTAGGAGTGAGTGGTTCAGCTGTAGTACATGACTGAGAATGAGGACTTTACTTGACCTTGTCCTGGGATAAGTCTCTCATTCTGTGAGCTTCAGTGCCCTACCCACAATGCTGGAGGCAATTAGTTAGAATGGCTTAACATTCCAAGCCAGGGTTTGACTAGGATGTTGGAACATTGGTGAAGGTCAGAGAGCAATGTCCGAATTTTCTTTTTCTAGCTGTTAAGAAATGATATCTTGGTGAGCCCCTAGCACACAAGTACGAGGACATATCTGGGCTACCTCTGAGTTTGGGGTGCCAGGCGACAATGCAGAGGCAGGACACTGACTTTCCTTGAAGTTTACGCCTCAAATACCACCTTCACGCAAAGTGTGCGTGGCAGCTCTCCCAATAATGTCCCAGGAGAAGCTGTAATATTGCATCATCAGAACTGTCTGTCCCACCGTTTGCCAATGCCCATCAAGAGGGCTCTTTGTACTTATTCAACAAAGTGCACTAAAGAACAGAAGATATACTCTGATCTTCATTCATGAAAACTCTAATATCAGAAAGTATAATAAATGGTTTTGTTAATCTCGTTATAATGAAACCCATGCTTTTTAAAGAGATATTTTTATTTACGTGTGTGTGTGTGTGTGAGAGAGAGAGAGAGACAGAAAAAGACAGAGACAAAGACAGAAACAAGAGACAGAGTCTGAGAAATGTGTATAGTTGCCTACAGAGACCAGAAGGGGGCATTGGATCCCCTGGAGCTAGAATTACACATTGTGATCCTCCCAACAGGAATGCTAGACACTGGTGCTGGGAACAGCATCTGGAAAAAGCAGCAGCTGCTCTTATCGGCTTTCTCCAGCTTCACCTCCTATATTTTTAAAATTCCTAGTTTACAGCCATGGAAACTGCTTTCTATTTTCGGTGTATTGTAGAAAGTTAAGCCATGTGCCCAACCAGCAGGAGAAATTAGGAATAGGGAAGTCTACTGTGACTGGACCTCACAACTCCATGGCCAGGGAAGAATGTTTTCTAAAGTGTGTTCTGAGATTTCGCCTCCTTCGCAAAAGAGTGAGGAATGACTCTGGGCAAAAGTCAAGACAGCACCCTGACAACCAAGACTAGTGACTGTTCTGTGCCCAGAAACCAACACTAAAACCAGCCAAGCAAATATGAGCTTAACTTTCAAGTAAACATCCTATGATTTTAACAGTTATTTAAAATAAGAAGTTCTAATTTAAACCTTATTTCAATTAATCTGATGAATATGTAATATGTGGTGTATGTATGCTTGTGTGTGATGTTAACATAGGATGTGTGTATGCATGTGTTTGTGATGTTAATATCGGATGTGAGTATGCATGTAAGTGTACTGTTAATATTGGATGTGTGTATGTGTGTGCGCTTGATTTGTATATGGAATATGCAGATGTGGAGGTCAGAGGACATCTCTGTAGAAATGGTTCTCTACTTCTACATTTACGTGGTTTCCAAGGATCAAACTCCGATCGTCAGGCCATGTGACAGATGCCTTTATCCTTATCCGCAGAGACATTTCTTCAACCCAGCCCTGGAGATTATGATTGCTTAAACAGAGTTATTTGCTAAAGTTGAGTGTATGACTATATCCCTGTCTCAAACTAGAGGTGTTAGCCTACCAAGGCTCTCCCATTACCCCAGTGGAAAGAGGAATAGTTCTCTGGACATGTCTGTTTGGTTTAGGTTTTTTTAAACAAGGTCTTACTGTGGTAGCCTAAATTGGCCTTGAACTGGTAACAGGAGAACTTCCTGTCTGAGCCCCCCAAAATCCGGGATTAGACTGCATCACCATGCCTATGAACATTTTCATGGCCATCATAATGGAGATAATTCATCATAGTAACTCCTAGCTAATAATCCATCATGTCTGTTATCATCTCATACTAAAGTAACTCTTCCATGAGGTAAATATTTCGGTACTAAACATAATAAAAGGTCATCCACATCCTCATGCCCAAAACTTGTATGTTGTTACCTTGCTTGGCAAAAGGGATTTAGCCAGTGTAAATAAGGAACTTGATGTGGAAAAATTATCCTGAACCATGTAGGTGGCTCCAAGATAATCACAAAGGTCCTGGTAATAGGAACATGGGCAGATCAGAGTCAAGGAATATTAGACAGCAATGAAAAGGGAGAGAGAAGAGGGAGCATCACTGGCTTTGAGGATGGAAAGGGAGACCAAGGCTGATGAATACAACCTATAGAGCTTAAAAGATCAGGAAGCAGGTTCTCACCTGCTGTCTCCAGAAGGGGCCAGATCCTGTTCACACCTTGACTTTGAGCCTGCAAGATCGATAATTTTGGACTCCTAACCACAAAAGTTTCAAAACATCAAATTTTTTTCATAACACTCTACATGGCCATTGGTGATAGCAACAATAGAAAACCAGGCCATGAGTTCAGAAAGTCTCGCCAGTGAGAAAGCAAGCTCAGCACTGAGTACCGGCATCGGCATCGGAAAAATGCAGCCTCTGCTGAGGGTGTATTTCTTTTGCTCTTTAGTATGTCTTCATCCTCAAACCTCGAGAAATGATATGAACATCTTGAAAACACAGAGAGAAGTAAAATGGAACACACAGCAGGAAGGAAGCTTCAATAGGAAGGGTACTACTTCCATCCAGACACAACTCCAGGTAGATGGAAAATGATTGTCAAACATACAATCGATGTGCTACGAAATCAGAGTATGACCTAACCCTGCAGCAATGACATTGGTGTTGACTCATGAAGTCCCGTGAAGCCAGAACCACAGGATCCCTCTGTATTGTACCTCCAGTGGCCAATGACTGGAGCCTGGCTTTAGTACAAAGTTTTACAAATCTTACGTCATCTTTAACTTATCAATATGGTATATTGGTTGCTTTTCTCAAAGCTGTGACAAAATGCCTAAAAATGTAGCGTAAGGAAGGGAAGCTTGCTTTGGCCCGCAGTTAGTGGGTACAATCCCTCATGGTGGCAGAAGGAGCTTAGGGGAACCCGTCAAATCACAAGGGTCATGAGGAAGCAGAGAGAGATGAATATTGGTCCTTTGTGGACTTTTTGCATTTTGTTCAGTGTATAGGATGGCAATGCCCTCCACATTTGGGGTGGGTCTTCTCTCCTCAGTTAACCCCCACTGGAGATGCCCTCACAAACACACCTGGAGGTTTTTCTCCAAGGTGGTTCTTAATTCCATTAAGACAGCAATGATGAGCAACCATCACAAGCCCATTGCTAACTCAACAACAAAACACATCTCTTTAAATCATAACATTCCATCTGTGGTCCTCAAAAACTATTCACCGCCTCATAATGAAGAACACCTTTAGCTATGATGGTCCTGAATGCTATACTGGAAACGTCTTTTTCTTCTTCTTCTTCTTCTTCTTC
>NW_022196891.1:81468921-81471479 GCF_008632895.1 Mastomys coucha
TCACACACACACACATACACACACACACACTGGTTTCCCCCCACAGGCAGAACCATGATAAAAAGACATCTGCACATACCCGTATGTCCATAAACTTCCTGAGGATGGCTGACTTCTTTTCACCAGTCTGGCCCTACTAGAATCACCAACTCATTCTTGATTGATCACCAGCATTTTTGTATGGATGGGTGGTGAGGAAACAAACCCAGGTGAGACCCTTGGTCCTTGGCAACAGAATTTTCCAATAAGTCAAGGTCATGTCAAACAAAAAAAAAAAAAACAGAAAATACCATGAAACTCAGTACAAATCTATGATGAACCAGTGAAAGGATGCTTCTAAGAGAGTCTGGCCACATACACACAGGAATCATGTGTGGAGAATTTGATAACTAACCTTTAAAAGATCCTAAGTGGGAAAATTCCTCAAGAAGAATTTTCCTAATGGGAAAATGTCCATGGGGATGCACCAAAGAGTGGCCTCTGTTGTCAGTGCTTCAGTGAGCTCATGTCTCTCTTTAGACAGCTAGCTGAGCCTATCCCCTGTTTGGAGCATCCCAATTTAAGTATCTCTCTTTGGCTGCTTCTCTGGACTCACATAAATGCCTTTTCCCGTGTTAAGGATTCCATCTGCTGCGGAAAGGTGACTTAAGATTTGACTGTGCAATGCAAATGTAGTCCAAATGCCTCTGAACATTTAATTCCAGCTGTCAGAGGGAAAGGCATCCATAATGCAGAAATGATAGGGTTCCGGGCTGAACTTGGCAGCCTGCTTGGTCACCTCGGAATAGACCTTCCAGATGAGGGTGTATGGTCACAGAGTTCACAGGGGTGTTAAGTACAAAAGCATTCCTGGAGAAAAAAAAATGTAGCTTTGGAATGCAGTGCAGGTTTGAAAATCACATTTATTTCATATTTCAAAATGGAGAGAAACCTGAAAAGCAGCATGGGAGCCACCTTCCTATGGTGAATGCATTAATATTGCTGTGCTTAAGAGATAAAAATCCTTCCCAAGGAGGACTGTATAGAGAATGAGGTGCCAAAAAAAAAAAAGGAGAACACTCAACAAACACAGTTTACTGACTCTGTGTGCTACCCAGCAGCAATCAAAAGCTTATATGGCCAGAGAGCAACTAAATGAAGAAATTCTGTTTACTTAGAATTTTGAGTAAACTCTCTCTTTCTCTTTTCCTCTCTCTCTCTCTCTCTTTCTCTCTTTCTCTCTCTCTCTCTGTGAGTGTGTTTTAATTGACATTATTCCTCTTGAGGTTACAATGTTTCCTCCAAGAAACTATAAACTAATAACAATAACAACAACAACAACAATGGCAACAATAATAAACAAATAAGCAAGTGCAAGGCCTGAGAAACCTCCTTTTGAGTTGTGGTCAGGGCACCAAGAGGCCCTCCAGACAATATAGGCTATAGCCACTACCCTTGGGGACTTAGAGGAATTGATTTGGATCAGACCTGGATACCTTCTCTCCAAGGACCAGCACAACTTGACAACAAAATGCAGCACTTATTTCCTAAGAGTAGGAATTGGACTTAAAGCCAACTCAATGGGGGGTGGGGGTCAAGTCTAACACTATAAACCTAGCTAACTACCAGTAGCTGGTGAGGCCATGGAACCCAGAGGAGAACCAGTAACTGTGGTACGATTGTAACTTCTTAAACTTCTTACAGCAGTATAATTTCTAACTTCTAAATACTTATCCTTACACCCACAGAGAAGTGTGGCTCTCATCTCTCATCAGAGAAAGTTCTCTTTATAGTAGTGGAGATCACTTGCTGTGCTCAAAGCACACAAAACAACAAAGCTTGCAGTGTGTGACATGTTTACATCACAGTGCCTAGGCTTGCAGTGTGTTTACAGCACAGTGCCTAGGCTTGCAGTGTACAATGTGTTTACATCACAGTGCCTAAGCTTGCAGTGTGTTTACATCACAGTGCCTAGGCTTGCAGTGTATAATGTGTTTACAGCACAGTGCCTAGGCTTGCAGTGTGTTTACATCACAGTACCTAGGCTTGCAGTGTGTTTACATCACAGTACCTAGGCTTGCAGTGTATAATGTGTTTATATCACAGTGCCTAAGCTTGCAGTGTATGTATTTACATCACAGTGCCCAGGCTTGCAGTGTATAATGTGTTTACAGCACAGTGCCTAGGCTTGCAGTGTACAATGTGTTTACATCACAGTGCCTAGGCTTGCAGTGTACAATAAGTTTACATCACAGTACCTAGACTTGCAGTGTATAATGTGTTTACATCACAGTGCCTAAGCTTGCAGTGTGTTTATATCACAGTGCCTAGGCTTGCAGTGTACAATAAGTTTACATCACAGTGCCTAGGCTTGCAGTGTATGTTTTTACATCACAGTGTGTAGTCTTGCAGTGTGTTTACATCACAGTGCCCAGGCTTGCAGTGTGTTTACATCACAGTGCCTAGGCTTGCAGTGTATAACGTGTTTACTTCACAGTGCCCAGGCTTGCCGTGTATAATGTGTTTACATCAGAGTGCCCAGGCTTGCAGTGTGCTTACATCACAGTGCCTGAGCTTGA
>NW_022196891.1:81472121-81481269 GCF_008632895.1 Mastomys coucha
TTACATCACAGTGCCTAGGCTTGCAGTGTATAATGTGTTTACATCACAGTGCCTAGGCTTGCAGTGTGCTTACATCACAGTGCCTAGGCTTGCAGTGTACAACATGTTTACATCACAGTGCCTAGGCTTGCAGTGTGTTTACATCACAGTGCCTAGGCATGCAGTGTGTTTACATCACAGTGCCTAGGCTTGCAGTGTGTTTACATCACAGTGCCTAGGCTTGCAGTGTGTTTACTCACAGTGCCTAGGCTTAAGCTCAGAATCCATCATGGAATGGAGTGGAAAGACTGTAGAAGCCAAAGGATTGGGCAACCTGCTGCAAGCTGGTCTGTTCTAAAAGAGAAAGAGAGAGAGAGAGAGAGAGAGAGAGAGAGAGAGAGAGAGAGAGAGAGAGAAGAACATGAAATGGAAGGAGGTGGGAGTGAAGAAGTGGGAAATGAAGAAGATCAAAATACATTGTATGAAATTCTCAAAGAATTAGTATTTTAATATATTATTTTTTAAATGCAACTGTATTAAAATAGCAATAAATTTAGTGTGTGGGTTTCCAAATAAATTATTCAAATGATAAATAATCTATTAATCAGAAAAATACTTAGTTAAAAAAAGATGACTGACTACTTGGAAAATGTGAGCAATGGGAAACAAAGGGAGGTTATCTCAACCACAATTAAATATGACTGTAGAAAAAAAGGTAGATGGAAGAAATCTACTTTATAGGAGTATTGTAAATATTTAGAGGGAAAATTAATTAGGAAAATTGTTTATTATAATGTGTAGTGTGACTGAGAAATGTCTATTATTTATGTGAAAAACATTCCTGAGAAATCACCATGAGGAAAAGATGTGAAATAATGAACGAGAATATATGGAATTAGCATATCAGATAGAGGACCTGTGTATAGAATACAAGAAAAGTTCAACCCGGTAACAAGACCAAGATTAAAAGCTTGGTTTCAGAATGAGCAAACACGTTTATGTTTTTAGCTAAAGACAAGCCATGATCAGGGAATTTCCTTTTGCAGCAAACAGGAATGAATGCAGAGTCTCAAGGTGGCCCAAGACACTGGGGGTGACTTGAACATGGAGACACAAATGGGACATCCAGACTCCCTGCCTCCAAAGCTGAGGGACTGTCACCAAGAAGGGGAAACCAAGAATCTAAACCAAATGACAAAGAGAGTGGTGAAGCACTGTCCCCTGAGCCTGACCTGGGCATTGAAACCCCACCCTCGCTCTCTGAATGGACCTACACAAGCCGGGGCCTGTCAACACTCTGGACAGGGATGGGCGACGGGGCTCACGGGCTCTGCCTCTCCCTGGGAACCTTAGGCTGTGGATGGATGCTGAAGAAGGTGAAGTCATTGTCTTCAATGACTCTACTCCCATGTTCACATGAGTGGCCTGAGTCAATTCAGTGAGCCACAGCAACAAAGCAACCACACAAGGACATAAAAGTAGGCTTCGGGACCTGTATGGAAAAGTGGGTGTTGACAGAGGTGAGGGGGGATAAGACGGGGTAGGGGGGAAAATGCGACCAGAATGCAGTTGTTGTAGCTCCGTTTCCTGTTGCTGTGATGAACACCATGACCAAGGGCGATTAACGGGAGGAAAAGATTTGTTTCAGCTTACGGTAAAGCCCATCACTGAAGAGATCCTGGGTAGGAACCTGGAGACAAGAACCGAAGCAGAGACCGTGGAGAAACTCCTTACTGGCTAGCTCCTTTGCTCAAATTCAGCTGGTTTTCTTATACAGTTCAGGCCCAACTATCTAGGAGTAGCCCCGTTTACAGTGGGCGGGGCCCTCCTACATCAATTACCAGTCAAGAAAATGGCCCACCGACATGCCTACAGCTAATCTGATGGAGGTAATTCTTCAATTGAAGGTCCCTCCTCTCTGGTGTGTCAAGTAAACAACTAGGTTTAGCCACCACGACATCATATACATGTATGAAATTTTCAAGGAATAAGATGTGATGATAAAAATGAGTAAAATATTTTGAATAGCTACTTCAAAAGCCATATATGCTGTGCATAGTCTAACCTAATGAATACATAGAAAACTGATTAGCGCCATTAGTCATTGCTGAGAACAGATGAAAACAGGATTGAGACAACACTTCGTACTCGCTAGGATGACCAGATTAGTCAATGCCAAGGGTGGCAAGAATGTATAGAAAGCTGGGATGGTTAGGTACTTCTTAAACTCTCAGGCTTAAATGGGAAGATCTACAAGAAACCAAACGTAAAATAAGCCAATCAGAAGGCAATGAGGAGTAGGTACACTGGAGTAAGCAGCATCCCCTCAAAATAATAATCACGTGTGCCCCAAGCATATGAGCTTGTTTGGATCCAGACCCCTGCGGAAGGAGGTAGTATGCTTGATTAGACCGGTGCTAAGTCACCGACTCTCTTCTCCTCTGCAGAAAGAAACTAGGCACACGCATACACAGACAGAATACAGCCAGGCTCCTCCGCAGCCCCTGGAAGGCTAGGAAGAAGCAAGGCAGGTCAAGCTTTCAGAGAGCGCACACCAGCTGTGTTTCAGACCTCTCCTCTGCAGAACTGGGAGAGTGTAAGGTCCTATCCTGTGACCCTCCTGCAGCTGAGGGCTGATTCTATCAGTCCCCGCCTAGCCGCAGATAGCCACGCCTCTCTGCCCACCTCCTGCTAATAGCCACGCCTCTCTCCAAGTTTCAGTTACCCCGGAAGTCCCGCCTCCAGAGACTGAAGATGAAGCTGCTGATTGGACCAAGTTGCTGACGAACTTGGGGGAGGGGTTTGCTTTCCCTATCTACCTGTTTGCTTGTAACAAAGAGAATTCAATGAATGATGGCAGACTGAAAGCACACCATGTGTTGGTCTAATTTTTTCAAACCCTTCTCGCATTTCTGGTACCCTTAATTTTCAGACCCTTTGACTCCCATTCCAGACCACCCATTCGTATGAGTGGCTACAGGTAGCCACATTATCCAGTCCCACTTTTCTGTGCTACTTCTGGCTTAGGAAAGAAATGCAGCATATGATAGACATGTACTTAAGGACCATGTCAGTTTCTAGTTGTTCAGTTGCCTGCCACTCCGCACCGAACCCCCTCCCCCCCATGAAGATGTTGGTGTCTTATGTTTTCCTAGCAATTGATTCGGTTATCTAGCATTTCTGGTATACCTGTCTCAAATCTCTTGCATCTGCAGGACGCATCATTGTGTGTTTTGGTGATGTTTTCTCTTATCTTGATTAATCTCATTGGAGGTCTGCTGTGTCGATCTGATCAAAGGATCAGGTTTTGGCTTAGTTGGTCTGTTTTACTCTTGCTGATGTTCTTGATTTCGTCGGTTCTCTCTCTTCCTCTTTGGTTATGCTTTCTGCTGTCTCTGCTTTCTTGGGCTGAAACTGAAGTCTTTGTAATCTTTGTCTCCTGTTATTTTTTTAAATCTGAGAACATTTTCACTTTGCTGCACTCACATTTTTTGAGTTATTCAACAATATTTACCTTTCAAGCAAATGAGGTATCAGTGATTTTTTTTCCTGTTACGTTTCGTATTAGGGCTTTGTTTTCTGGGAACTTAGGTGAGATTGATTTATAGTTTTCTCTTGTAAATTATTACAGTGTCTGTGAAAATAATAGGTATCCTTCATTGAGGACATAGGAATTTATGAATAGGCATTTGTATGTATAGTATATAACATGATTATACTGTAATTTCCTGTCCTCAAAATTAATATTTTTAAAATGTTATTTGTGTGTTTAGGTCACATGTCTGCAGGTGCCCTCAGAGGCCAGAGGAAGGTGTTGGATCTCCTGGAGATAAAGTTAGAGGCCTGGTCATTGCGAACTGCCCAATGTGCACACTGGGAACCAAACTTAGATCCTTTGGAAGAGTAGTGCAAGTACTGTTAACCATGAGCCAGCTTCCTAGCCTCCAACTTCCTAACCTCCAGCTTCCTAGCCTCCAACTTCCTAGCCTCCAGCTTCCTAACCTCCTGGGTCTGATGCTGATATTGAGTGTGTGTGCATGTGTGTATGGTGTGTGTATGTATGTCTGTGTGTGTGCGCGTGCATGTGTGTGTCTGTGTGTGTGTGCGCGCATGTGTGTGTGTGTGCTCGTGTGTGTGTGTGCATGTGTGTGTGCATGTGCGTGTATGTATGTCTGTGTGTGTCTGTGTGCATGTGTGTGCATGTGCCTGTGTGTTTGTGTGTGCACATGTGTGTGTCTGTGTGTGCGTGCACGTGTGTGCGCGTGTGTCTGTGTGTGAGTGCATGTGTGTCTGTGTGTGCATGCGTGTGTGTGCACGTGTGTCTGTGTGTGCGTGCACGTGTGTCTGTGTGTGCGTGCGTGCGTGCGTGTGTGTGTGTGTGTGTGTGCGTGTGTGTGCGTGTGTATGTGCGCGTGTTAGTGTGTGTGTCTGTGTGTGTACGCATGTGTACACCTCTGTGTGTGTCTCTGTGTGTGTGTGTGCGTGTGTGTGTGTGTGTGTGTGTGTATGATATGACTGTACACATTCATGAGTGTTTACTTGTATGAGTGTGCATGCGCATGTGCATAGGTGGTGCTGTGTATGCCCCGCTGCCCTTTATTATATGTGCACATGATCAGTCTATGGGCTTTCGAAGGTTCGTATAAAATCGCTATCCATACTTGTTGATTGTGTTTTCCTGAAATGTTTCTAGCTCTTTCTTGGAAATATTTGCTGCTATCTTAATAGATGCATAATGGGTTAAAAGCAACTATGCCTCTTTGTTCTGTAGCTCCATTCACTATATATAATATGAATCTCTGTCCATTTTTAGATTCTGGCTTTGGGTTTTATTTCTTGGTTATTAAAATGTCAGCCCAGATTCCTTTCAATGCGTATTTTCCAGATGTCTTTTCACTTTTTACCTTTCTGTGTCTTTTCTTTGATTGCCCTTTTCAGATCACAGTGCTACCCACGCTTCATGAGACCCCATTGTTTGCTCCCAGTCCACGTGTGTTACCTATTCTATTAGTCTGGTAGATTTTAACTCACATCTGAGCTTTCATTTCATGCTTTCCATGTACCCTATTTTTGTTTCTTTCTCCTTCCCACTTTCTGTGGAATAAATTATTTCCCTTCTGGTTTAAAAGCCATAGATTTCATTTTCACTTTCACATACATCTTTTAGCCAATTTATGGTCCTGCCTCCTTGCCTTTCTTTTCTCCATTTCTTCCTGCCTTCATTCCTTTATTTCATTCATTTTAATTTTTTGTGTCTGGGTCTCATTTTATTCCTCAGGCTGGCCTTGAAACTCACTATTTACCCTGTGCTATTCCCAAACTATTGGCTGTCCTCTATTTACTTATTATTTATTTATTACACTTAGTAATATCTAGAGGTAACATAAAAATATATAGCCCTACAATGGCCTATTGGCACTATCACAAATATGGGCATTTTTGAGCATGAGCTAGGATAATGCCAGCATTATGTATCCTCCAATTTTCATATACTCAGAATTTTACTGCATTTGTACACTGAGCATCAACACACATGATTAAGTTAAAATGAGCTTGTTGTGATCCAGTATAACTATGGACCTTCTAAGAAGGATGCATGTCTTAGAGAAGGCCACATCCCAGGGAGAAGACAGATGGCCACAAGCCATGCATCCTAGGGAAGACACCTTAACTCTGCCCTCAGGACATCTAAGATTGTGAGTGGCAAATACATCGCTTAAGCTGCTGGTCCACAGGCTTTGTTACAGCTTGTCTGGCAAACTCAGTCTGTCAAGTTCTTTAACTCACTATGGTGGTTTGAATGAGTACAGGCCTCTCCACTGGCTCATAAATTTGCATGTTTAGTTCTTAGTTGAACTGTTTAGAAGGATTAGGTGTACCCATGTTGGAGTGTGTCTCAAAGAGCGTGCCTTAAAGGTTTAAAAGCCCATGCCAGGCCCCCTGTGCTGGTCTGAGTCTCTCTCTCTCTCTCTCTCTCTCTCTCTCTCTCTCTCTCTCTCTCTCTCTCTCTCTCTCTCTCTCTCTCTCTCTCTCTCCTTCCCTCTTGTCCCCTTCCCTCCTCCCTCCTCCCCTCCCCCTTCCCTCCTTCCCTCCCCTCTCTGTCCCTCCCTTTCTCTCACATGTGATGTGCACCTGTGCGGTCTGGATGAAAAGAGCTCCCAGAGACTGCTCCAGCCATGCCATGCCTGCCCGCTTCCTGCTAACCCTCTGAAACCACAAGCAAGTCTGAAACTTCAGGAGACTTCTCTGTCTACATGCACCCCAAAATTTGTCATGCTTTTCCTTTCAGCATATCTCCTGAAAGAGTATATCTGTTCTGATCTATAGAGCTTTTTGGGAAAAACACATTTTGTGTGTGCTTTCATAGCACTACACTTCGCTATACCTTATTAAATGGTTATTTTATTAAACGCCAGGTTGTGTGTAAAGTTATCCTCCTCCATCATTCTAGGACATACTGCTTAAGGTCTTCTATCATTTGCTTTTGTCACTGAGAAGTCTGCTGTCCGTGGATCCTTAAGTGACCATCGCTTTGCACAAGTACATAGTATCCTGTCTTTGTGCTTGAGGTCATCACAGTACATACATGGAAGTTCACCTCCTCCACATTTCACCATTCAGGGGCCGTTCCAAAAGAAATTTCTTTCTTTCTTTCTTTCTTTCTTTCTTTCTTTCTTTCTTTCTTTCTTTCTTTCTTTATCTTTCTTTCTTTCTTTCTTTATCTCTTTCTTTCTTTCTTTCTTTTTTAAAGAGAATGAACAGTTCAAGGCTAGAGATACAGCTCAGAACTCAAGAGCATTGGCTGCTCTTGCAGAGATCCAGGTTTGACTCCCAGCTCCCACATGGTGGCTCACAACTACCTGTAACTTCAGTTCCATGGGATCCCTCATCCCTTTCTGGCCTCCATGGGCACTGTGTGTACATAGTACACAGGCATACCAGCAAGCAAAGCACCAATACACATAAAGTAAAAATTAAATTTCAACAAGAAAATTTTAAAGAATGAGTAGTTTGTGCACATGACTTCTGTAGCTTGTTTTCTCCCATTTTCTTCTAGGGATTCTGCTCCCAAACATTGGCAGTTCTGCTTCTGTTGGTCCTATCTCTGTCTTTTCTGGTCATTTTCTATTTCCTTACACACTCTGATAACACAGCGAGACTTCATTTTCCGAAACAACCAGCCCCCCCTCAAAAAAAAAAAAAAAACCAAAAACCACACACATACACACACATGCATATATATATATACACATATACATACATACACACACACATATACACACATGCACACACACACACACACACACACACACACACACACACACACACACACTCAATTTCTAAGGCCGGGGGAGTTCAGCTCAGCAATGGGGATCCTGCCTAGAGTATACATGGCATTGGGTTTTTATCACCAACACAATAAAGCAGTGATTCTCCCCCTTCCTAATGCTATGATCTTTTAATGCAGCTCCTCATGTTGTGGTGACCCCCAACCATAAAATTATTCTGTTGTTACTTCATAACTGTCATTTGACTACGGAGACAATATGCAGATATGTAAATATCTGATATGCACGGGATACCTGATACAACACCCCCAAAGGGGTCTCAACCCACAGGCTAAAATCGCTGCTATTAAAAAAAAAAGTTGTCTTTAAAAAGTAAGTGTCTTTTCCCAGTCCACACCATCAGTCTGTCTTCCACGCACTGCCTGTCCGACTCCCTACTTACAACATTCCCGACAGGAACTGGACAGTTAGTTCTAGGATGTCAGACATGTTCCCCAGAGACCGCTTTCCGCTTACTCTGTTAAAGATTTTTAAATAGCAATGCCTCACGCATCTTTTAGTTAGGAGAGGCGTGTTTGACGCTGACCGTTGTTTCTGGTGTAGCTCTGGCTTTCTTGTCATATCCGTTTCTAAACGGCCATTTCCTCAGCCCCCACTCAGGCGTCCTTAGCATGGCCACCCTCACGGAGACCAACTTGGTTCCCTCAGTTCATACCCCATTAACTGAATTCCTTCACAGACACACTCCCTCTCAATTAGTGTTGGAATGTCCCAGAAAGGAAGCAAGGCTGAACAGAGGGGTCAGCTCCCAACCTGGGTTCTACCAGAAAAGACAAACATGACGATGGCAAGACTCCTTCCTCCTCCTTGGGTTTTTCACCAATAAAACAGCGTCAACGTTGGAGAAGACTGAGGGGCTGGCAAGATAGCTCAGTGGGAGAGGACACTGCTGCCAAGCCGAGGACCTGAGCTTAATCCCCAAGGTCTCCATGGAGACAGGAGGGAATGGACTTCCCCACATGGTCCTGTGCCTTCCATGTAAGCATAGGTATGTGCACACACATAAATGAATATTGTTGAAGAAGATTGAAACAAATCACTGTGGATGCCACAGACTCTAGAATTCTATGATTGTAGTCAGTGTTATCAAGGATCTATCTGAACCTGACAATTGCTCTTATTGCTAGAGGCAGTAGAAGGTTCTGGATATTCTTCCACACTGTCCTCTCCCCTCCCCTCCAGTCCCTGGGGCCTCACCTGATGATAAGCAGTGTGGCTGGACAATTTTATTCATCATTCATTTTCATCAGCTCAAAATCATAAGCTTAAAATTTAATCAAAGGTTTACCCAACACTGAAATTAGGTACAAGTTCAAAGTTCAAAGTTTTACTTTTTGAAACTTACCGGTTCACTGGCTCTTTCTTTCAAGCAGAAACAGCCAATGGAAAAAGAAATCCCCCAGTAATACCCAGATCATGGGCAATACATTGTTAGTGTCATTTTAAGCACTGACCAAATGACCATACAACAGAACAGTCTGTTTTCGGGGGAAAAACCCCTAAAGACACTGAATGATTCTGAAATTTCTTAAGGAAGGTTTAGGTTGGGGGTGGAGAGATGGCTCAGTGGTTAAGAGCCCTGTCTGCTCTTCTGAAGAAGGCAGCAGTTCCGATTCCCAGCACCCACATGGCAGCACATAACTGTCTGTAACTCCAGTTCCAAGGGATCTGACAGCCTCACATCAATGCACATAAAATAAATTTAATAAATTATTTTTTAAAAAACTAAGAAGTCTTCTGCTGAATGCATATTTATAAGAAAGAACAGAAGCAGCCAGGCGGTAGTGGCGCACGCCTTTAATCCCAGCACTTGGGAGGCA
>NW_022196891.1:81481279-81525250 GCF_008632895.1 Mastomys coucha
AAAAACTAAGAAAGGACAGAAGTAAATAGAGCTGCATGTTTCCATACTGACCAAGACAAACTAGCACACAAAGCTCACCCCACCCAAAGCCATCGCTGCTTCGGGTAACACACTATTTCACGAACCTCATGCTTACCCCCTGTGGAAGCTTCACAGTCAAGTTCCTCGGTTCTCTGGAATGGTTGTGTGCATGCACACAACAGCACACACAGAGAAGTCCAGGGACGGCCTGCAAGAGCCTGCTCTCTTTCCACCAAGGGGGTTTCAGGGATCAAACTCAGGTCATCGGGCTTGGCAATAAATGCCTTCCAATGCCCACTGAGCCATCCCCTGGGCCTGAGATTTGTCAATGGTGCTCCAAGTCATATACTTTATGCGATACTCTCGGTGAATTTAGAAACCTTCATGACCGATTTGTGATTCAACAAAGTCAGCCGTGTACACTGTGAAGTTAAGATTTGCCTTAGTCAGGATTTCTATGGCTGCAGACGAGACACCATAAACAAAAAAGCAAAAAGCAAGTGTCTCGGATCATAGTTCTTTATTGGAGGAAGTCAGGACTGGAACTCAAGCAGGGCTGGAACCTGGAAGCAGGAGACCAAGGATGGATGTTGCTTACTGGCTTGCTTCTAATGGCTTGCTCAGCTTGCTTTCTTATAGAACTCAGAACCACCAGCCCAGGGATGGCACCACCCACCATGGGTAGGGTCCTCCCCCATTGATCACTAATTGAGAAAATGTCTTAAGCTGGATCTCATGGAGGCATTTCCTCAACGGAAACTCCTTCCTCTCTCATGACTCTAGTTTGTGTCAAGTTAACATTTAAAACCAGCCAGTGCAGGGCTTCCATTCTGATTATAGCATTATATTTTGCTTAACCACTATGTATATAGTCCTCTATGTATATAATTGTGTAAAGTTTCACATTGCACACTCATGTTAGCAAACTTTCATTTTGTTTTTAGAAGTATGTGTATGCATATGTGTGTGTGTGTGTGTGTGTGTGAAAGAGAGAGAGAGAGAGAGAGAGAGAGAAAGAAAGAGAAAGAGAGAGAGAAAGAAAGAGAAAGAGAGAGAGAGAGAATAGTTACTTATGTGAGGATGAGATGTGTATGCCACAGCATGTATGTAAAAGTCATAGGGCAGCCTCAGCCCCAGGCTTTCTTCCCACCTTGTATGAAAGAGAAACTCTGTTTTCCACTCCATGATCCAAGCTAGCTGGTCCACAAGCTTCCAGAGACTTTTTTTTTTCTCTCCCCCACCTCCCCAGAGGAGTGCAAGGATTATAAGCATGCATGCTACCTCGCCCAGCTTTTATGTGGGTTCTGGGGGTTCAAACTCAGATCCTTGTGCTTGTGTGGCAAGCGCTTACCCTCTAAGCCATAGCCTAGCCCAGCAAAGCATTTTTGGAAAGCATATGAGCACAGGATATCAGTGATTTTTATGTTTAACCTCATGGGTCATAAGGTCTATGGAACAATTTCTCCTCTCCACTCATACAGCTCAGAAGCAACCAGGAGCGCTCTGTCAGCAGAGACTTGGCTGTGCTCCAATCAAAGTGCGTTTACAACTCACATGCTAGGTCAATTCTGCCCACTAACCAAGTCTCCCAACCCACGATCTAGGGAATGTTTCCATTAAGAACCAGATTCGGTAATTTTGTCCCTAATCTGAAAATAGCTATTGGATATTTTAGTTATTATTTAGCAAAACAGTGAATTCTTTATAAATGCAAACATTATGCTATATCTTTATTATGATGGACTTGCTCAGGATTAAAAATTCAAACGTCTTTTTGTTAAAATGCAATAATCCTCTTCTACATGCTTTATTTCACTATCCATGAAGACACTACTATGAAGCTTTTTTTTTTTTCTTTCCATTTAGTGGAGAAAAATGTATAAAACTTAGTTTAATGATTCACTTGTAACCGAGAAGTCAGGACTTGAACCTAGCTCAGGCACAAAAATCTCACTAACTTTGCTCTTCTAAAACTAAAGAACCAGCACTCACACTTTGAGCAACACACTCATCAGCACTGTTCAATGAGCATGGCGCCTAAGGGAGTGTTCTTCAAGGAGTACCACACCTATGGGAGAGTTCCGTCAACCATTCTTCATTGAGTCCCGGCACTCACCACGAGGATCCACCAGTCAGATGTGCGGTCAGAAGTGTCCCCCTGACACAATGCAGCGAAATGTGGTCATCTATTACCGTAGACTCGTTTTGGTTCCTGGTGGTGACCAATTCCTTCTTCGGAGCATCAGAGACTGAATGCTGGGACTGGAGAGGTGGCTCAGCAGTGAGCACTACTTGCTGCTCTTGCAGAGGGCCTGAGTTCAGTTCCAAGCACCCACTTTGGGTGGCATACAACTGCATGCAACTCCAGATCCACAAGATTTGGTGCCCTCTTCTGGACTCCAACAGCACTGCACACACACACATATACATACACACACACACATACATACACACACACATACATACACACACACACACACACACACACACACACAGAGTGAATCATTTCCTAATGACTTTATAGTAATGATCCACTTTAGGAATTTTTCTCACCTATAGGAAATTTCACAAATGCTTTTCACTATTTCTACATTATATATTTATGTGTTAGAACTTCTGTCTCTAAAACTTCAAACTTCTGTCTTCCAAAACTTCAGGCAAACTGATGCTTATTAGAACGCTCCTAGCTTTTTAGTTTGTCCACTGTGCACATGGTGTCTTGGTCCGAGACAGGAGGATTTGGTGAGCTGCTCATAAGGAATATCAAAGCAACACTTCATTTAACCTTAACTAAATGCCAGATTTATCAGACTTCGTGAAGAAACATTAGAAGTAAAAACTCAAAAGGCTTGTCTGTGTCTCCTTGAAGACTAACTCTGCCTTTGACCTGAAGTTGGCGTAACATTCTTTATTTTTCTTGTTTACTGCATTCATCTTTGTGGGGTGACTGTTGTTGAGTTTATGTCACTTGCCATTTTCTTAAAATCTCATTTCATTTGTCACCTGTAATATCCAACTCTTACTTTTTACAGATTTTTATTTTATTTTTACTTAAACGTACAGGAGGTGGGACGTACGTGTGAGGGCAGATACTCGAGAGGACCAGAAGATGGCGCTGGGTCCGTGGTGCTGGATTGATGGTGGTTATGAGAGGCTGGATGTGGGAACTAGGAACCACACTCTAGTCCTTTGGGATAAGAGAAGCGCTCTTAACCTCGCAAGCCATCTCTCCAGCCCCCCCCCCCCAATCTCACTTTAATGAGCAGTCCAGCTTGTATCTGTTCACCTTGAAACTTGTACTTTTGCCTGTATCTTTTCAGAATATGCTCTACAAATCTAAGCTTAAGAAACTGAAGTGTATTTTTTTTTCTCAATACCGACATGCTTTTCATTAAAATAAATAAATAAAAAATTTAGGTCCTCCCCCCCCCATTGCACAATCTTATGACACAATAAGATACATTAGGATCTCATCAGAGAATGTTTATAATGACCTCTGCCCTTGAAGTGCTGTGTGACCTTGTAGGAATCTTTGAAGTCTCTGAATCTCACTGACTTGTTAGAGTCCTCCACAACACAGCCTCCAAGTCAAGAATTTTTATGCAAGTGACTTGTTTATACAAGCCTCTGAGGAGGCTGGGGAAGCATTTCGAGCCAGCCCAGTGGGGAAGAGAATGTTGGTAACAGTTTATCCCTAGGGCTCAACCCACTGCAACCAGGAATCCCTGAGACACCATAGGAAGCACAGCTTGGAACTGTCCCACCAATGGGGGATGAAGCAGAGAACTTAACTCTTGTTTCTCAACTTCATGGTGGATGTTCTCAAGGGTAAAGTCAACAACACTTCTGGCCTTCTCTGAGGTCAAAGGACCCCCCCTCCCCTAAGGCACCTGGATAAGTTCTGTGATCACCTGCCTCGGATACCACTTAATACCCTACAGAGAGAACAGGCAGAAGCAGAGTCCACTAGGCTCAGGATGAAGATGGCAACCAAACGACAGAGAGCTTACAGGGAGACTGAGGTCCCTCACAGAGGGATAGGCTCATTGCGTTATATATCTCTCAATGTTAGTAACAGGAAATTAAATTACTTGGGAGTCTCAATATGGCCTTGTTCACGTGAGAGCCAGCTACCGGGATGCTGGTCTACCTCAGCTTTTGCTTGAGGCGTGCAATTTACCAGAAGCCAGTCAGAGACCCCTCTTGTGAAGCAGAGACCTCGTGGTGGTGTGGGAAGCCCAGGCCCGGTGTGTTTACTTTGCTTACTTTGCTGATCTGGCCTAAAATTATTCTTGTTCTTATAAATAAGCAGCAGTCACTCAGGGGTTTTCTCCAAATAGGATTAGCCTCATTTACTTCTTCAGCCCTGTACATTTATTTTCCCTCATTTATTAGTCTTCTTTAAACAGGCCTGCTGCCCACAGGCCTCTAGGCAGTTTCAAAACTAAATGCTGCAATTATTTTGAAACTCAATGGCCAAAGAACACGATTTTGCCTAAGAGAAGGGTGGATGGGTGGGTATCGGCAGGAGCTTATCAGAGAAGCCAATGCCAAGCCAGAAAGGGACAGCTCATACCACACTCTGGAGGTACTAGTTTTGAGCAATTATTTATTGGACTCAGGAACTCTGAGGTTGGACATAAATTTAGATGCTAGAAGTTTAGAGTGGGATTGAAAGCTGGGCAGAAAAGCATCCCTCTACCCTGCTCTGTGGCTGAGTATCTAAGTATCAGGAGAGCTAACAGCGCTTTGTAGAGAGAAAGTCACCGGACTTATCACCAAGAGAGACAAAAGAGGCAAGTTCTAGGAGGGGCAGGAAGAGCTGAATGTTGACGTCACGCCCAATGCTATCCAATCACACAGACATGTAAGCGCATTCATCCAACTGACATAATAATAATGATAATAATAATGGTTGTTTTATTAAGAGGAAACTAAGGCAACTGGCCCAAAACCATACAGAAGGTAAGTGGGTGAGGCAGGTTTAAACTGGGATAGTCTAACACCAGAGACAGTTGTGTCTTTCTGATTGTGGGGACAAAACATGGTACCTACATGAAGGACTTGTCTACTGAGGTGTTTATAAACAAGAGTTTCCAAAAACATCATCAAAATGGATTCAGAGTTGGGCAATGGTGGTGCATGCCTTTAATCTCAGCACTCAGGAGGCAGGCAGAGGCAGGCAGATCTCTGAGTTCAAGGACATCTTGGTCTGTAGAGCAAGTTCCAGGACAGCCAGGTCCACACAAAGAAGCTCTTTTTACAACTCTAAAGAAGAAGAAGGAGAAGGAGGAGGAGGAGAAAGAGGAGGAGGAGAAGGAGGAAGAAGAGGAGGAGGAGGAGGAGGAAGAGGAGGAGGAGGAGGGAAAGAAAAATTAAAAGTAGATTTGGTAGTAGAGAGATCTGTTTCCCCAAGCTACTTTCTTTTCCTTGTGTATTTGACAGTTCTGATTGTAGCTTTCACTTCTAAACAGCTTCAGAGTCAACATCTTATCTCTACAATAGAAAAAATATGAACAGCCCTGAAGCTGAGAACCTTCCTTGAACTCATCAAGGAGTTGATACTGTAGGACTAACCACTATGACCCAAATCTAGAAAGTGGGGGATAGAAGAGTTTGTGGCTGGGTCTCCTCACCTGGAGTAAAGGTTGATGAGTCTTTAGCTAGTAGGGGCTAGAAATGGACCTTTAGAAGAAGTGTTGGAAACTTAGTGTAGATGAGCATGTGTCAGAAACACATAGGAGTTTGTAGTCTCAGGGATACCTGACACCTATATGCCTTTTACCTTCGGCAATCCTACCAGATTCTCACCGCAGAGAGCCAGAACCACATACTTGTGACTCTGGTGGAGGCAGGCAATTTAAAGTAGCCATATCCTAATACACCCAGCACATTCTTAATAGCTAATAATAATAATAATAATTACAGCTGTACCCTACCTAGGGATGAGGGTGTTTCCCCAACTTCACTTTGTAAGCCTTCTTGTCTCACACATAAGTTTTGGGAAGATAGGAGAGAAGCAATCAGGAGACACTTATGAAGTGGACTCTTAAGGGTTCTTTAGAGAGTCAGTCGTGTTGGATGGGGTTTTGCAGGGGCAAACATGTGAAGGAGTGTTGTCCTGAAGTGGACTCAGGTGAAAGACTAAGGCAGACTTGTGAAGGAATGTATCACTGAAGCAGAAACAGAAAAGAGGATGTTCTGCTAAAGCAAACATGTGAAAGGACATGTGATGAAGGAGTCTTTGCTAACAACATGCGTGTATTGCTCTGCCTTACATTGCGTAGCTGAGCTCCATTTGTCAAGTCTCCAAGGTCTTGGGTTGATTGGATGCATGTACTGAGGCAAGACCCATGCTGAGCCAACAGCTGTGCTGAGGCAAGGCACATGGAGGACACATGATGTTTGGAAGGTATGAATAGGGCTCGATGGAGTGACAGAGACAGCCTGGCTTGCTGGTACAGCTAGCTGTGCAATACTTGTGGGTCTCAAGTCTTTGCTGCTCTTTGCTTCCCTGAGAGAGGCACAATGTTCTCCTGGTGTTCCTGTTGGTCCCTCCTGCTGACTTGAGCCAAGGTTGAGGCCTGGCTGTCTCTGCTAGGCCATGTCACCACTGTTGTTATCTTTACTCTACAGAATGGGACTGCTGGTGTTTTGTGAAGTGTTTACAAGTGGATGGAGCCACGGCTGCCTGCTAACCTGTGAACTAAGCTGCCGATTGATTTCCAGACAGCACCAACAGGAGTTGCTCCAAAGAACCTTTTTAAATAGGTCCCCCACCCCCCCCACCCCTTGCATCCTTTCTTTTCTACCACCTAAGGTGGGTGGTGGACTCTAAGGGAGGTTAAAGCATGTGTTCCCTCTACCTTATAACCATGTGGGTGGGGCCCTACCATAGTAATGGATTGCTGCTCTAAGCATCACAGGCTATGTATGATCTTATGTACATAGGAGTTCTTAAGGGTACTTGGTAGAGACCAAGAACACTGCAGGATGATAACGCTTGGTTCTGATTTTCTCACTGAAGGTTGGTCCTTAGAGATTGACACAGCTGCCTTCATGAGGTATTGAAAGACCAACAATGACTGAGGGAAGGCACAACAAGCGTGAAGACAGGTCAGTAGATGCCTTCCACACTGGATCAGAGAATAGGAAAAAAAAGAGTAAAACAATGTGGGTTAATTTCAAGGGTATGTATACATAATTAGACTATCAGAAAAAAAAAACAAAGAGCTGAGAACAGTGGACGGCAACTGTCAAACTATTGTAGAACACAAAACATATTGTAGAACACAAGACATAGCTTAGGGGAAAGTCTAAATGTTGTGGAATTTGCTCACTGGGATATAACACTGAGAGCTTGATCCATGAAAAAAAAAAGTGATAAATTGGATTTTCAAAGAAAAAAACTTCCATATTGCAAAGGGTACAGGTTAAGGGAATGGAAAGGCTAGCTTTATGCTTGGAGAAAATGGCCACAGCACACCCAAAAATGGATTCATGTCAAATATACCAAAATACCCCTTTTTCAAATTCCTTTACAGTCGTGGTTCAGTCTCGTACATGTGTGTGTTTCTGTGTGTGTGTGTGTGTGTGTGTGTTCATGCCATGAGAACATGTCAGAAATTCATGGGAGTTTGTAGTCTCAGGGATCCCTGACACCTGTATGCTTTTTACCTTCAGCAATCCTACCAGATTCTCGCCATGGAGAGCCAGAACCACATACTTGTGACTCTGGTGGAGGCAGAGAATTTAAAGTAGCCATATCCTAATACACCTAGAGCATTTCAACATCTAAGAAAAAACATTAGTTAGAGTACTACCCTACCTCTGGAGGAAGGTATTTATCCAGATCTGCCTTGTCAGCCTTCTTGTCTCATGAACACTTATGTCTTCACACACATATGAAGGTCAAAAGAACAATCATGGCTATTGGTCCTTACCTCCACCTCGGTTGAGACAGGGTCTCAATACTAATGTGTGTGCCAGGCTAGCTAGCCTAGAACTTCTAGAAATTCTCTGTCTCTCCCTCTCACCTCTCAGTGGGATCACAAGGATGGATTACGTACATCTCCTGCCATGCTCAGCTTCTGCTTTGGCTCTAAGGTTCTGAACTCAAGCTGTCAGGCTTGTATATCAAGTGCTCCACACACTGATCCATTCCTCCTTCCGCCATCTTACTTTTTGAGATTGGGTCTTTCCTTGAACCTGAAGTTCACTGATAGCTATGCTGGCTGCCAGATCTCTCTCTACCTCCTCATTATTGAGATTACAGGTGCATGCTCCTGCACCTGGAGTTTTATCTGAGTATTGGGGATTGAATACAGGTCCTCATGATTTACCAAATGAGCCATCTCCCAAGACCTTAAAATGCTCTTAAAGAAAAATATGGAGGTCATCAAGATAGCTCAGCACATAAGGGTGCCTGCCACTGAGCCTGACAACCTGAGTTCCACACTCAGATCCATCTGGTAGAAAGAGAATCAACTTCTGAAAGTCATCCTTTGACCTCTATATGTGCACTATGGTACATACATCTCAAACATGTTATAAAGATGAAAGGAAACTAAAAACTAGGGAAATTATCTCATTTAACACCAAAGAAGATATGCAGGTAACAGGAGAAAGGAAGGAAGGGAGGAAGGAAGGAAGGGAGGAAGGAAGGAAGGAAGGAAGGAAGGGAGGAAGGGAAGGAAGAAGGAAGGGGGGAAAGAAAGAAGGAAGGAAGGAAGGAAAGAAGGAAGGGAGGAAGGGAAGGAAGAAGGAAGGGGGGAAAGAAAGAAGGAAGGAAGGAAGGAAAGAAGGAAGGAAGGGAGGAAGGAAGGAAGGGAGGAAGGGAGGAAGGGAGGGAGGATGGAAGGAAGGAAGAAAGGAAGAAAGGAAGGAAGGAAGGAAGGAAGGAAGGAAGGAAGGGAGGGAGGAAACATAAGTAAAATATTCAACACCACCTGTCACTAGGGAATTGGAAGTCAAAACAACGATGAGACATCATCATACAGACTGAAATGTCTGAGGTCTCATGCCTGACATTTTCAATGACCACAAGGGTAAGAGGTACCCTGAATCACTGTTTGGAGTCACTTTGGATGAGAGTTTAGCATTTCCTACAAAGCTAAACACAGTTTTGTCATGTCTTAGCCATCATGACAAATTGTCGTGTCTGTGCCCCTCTAGCAGAACATCAGAAGCTAGGTAACAAATGTAGAACAAGAATTCATCTCTCTGTATTTGAGGTACTAGAAGCTCAAGATGGAGGCATCAGCATCCACTGGGAGATGTCACACTGCAGCCTCATATGGTAGAGAACAGAAGCCAGCTTATTCTTGGAAGTCCTGGTAGAGCAGCATTATGATTTCTTTTCAAACCCTCTTGACCTCCAAAACACAGATAGTGGATTTAAATGTAACTGTAAAAAAAAAAAAAATGATTCAGAATGTTGGGAGTTCCCAGGAAGGAACTCAGATAGTGCGGGGAGAATTGATATCTCACCAAAGTGGGAAGATGGAGCTGGCCCATACAATGGCAGAAACGATGTCACTTCATAAGACAAGAAGCAAGAGAAAGCACATGCAAGCACCGTGCTCTGCTAGTGTTAGCTGTTTCCCAGGGGAGTGTAGGCTGACAACTGCTATGCAGGCACACTGGAAATGAACAACTAGGAAGACAGTTGATGATGGTGAGAATCAGGTGTCTTGTTTTAGAAGCTGGATTTTACACATTAATGAGGGGAGCCTCTTGAATGCATCTACCTGGCACCAGAGGCATCTGTGTGAGAATGTGCTTAGGTTAATATTAATATAGATAGTGATGTTTGGAAGCCAGGGCCAGGATGCCCATACTGCTTGCTCCGTTAGTGGAGAAGGGTCTAGAAACAGACATCCCAGGGGTAACTAGTTCATTGAACATTACAATCATACTTTTTGACAACATTCTGTGATGGTAGATACCAGGAATCAATCAATCAAACAACAACAGAAACAGTCAACTCAAGGGCTAGTGTAAGAAATGTACTAGACAAGATGGTTCTGAAGCATGTATTTTAATATCAGAAAGTAAGGCAGTACTAAGACAAACTTACAGTATATGTACATGCGTGGACATACATCCACACAACATAGACGTATACATGTGTATTCACATACATACTGATGGGAGACATCTCAGTAGCAAAGAAGCCAACTGAAGGGACTCTAACAGTGGTCAACACATGAGGATAAAGGAGGTCCCTCACTGCAGAAAATATCTACTTGTCCTCTACTTACTTGTCCATACTGACAAAATAGATGATTAAATTAACGGGTGAATAAATAAGTAAATACAAAAGACAGATCACTCTCCCTCACAGAATCCACAGTTACTCCTGACCAATAGGTCAGACACTGGGACTTCCCTCCAGAGAGCAGAGTACAGCCACGCTGTGTTCCACATCCTGGAAACACCACCCCAACTGTGATGGTTCACGGGGATGAATGTGTGCTTTGTGCCTTGTGAAGAAGAAAGTGCACTTTGCCTCTGAGGTCTTCCTCCCAAGAACCCACAGTCCCGGGCTAATCATGAGGAAAAACACCACACACACACAAAAAAATATATATATATAAAAGTGCAGCACAGAACAACCAGCAATCCTCAAAGCTGTCAGAATTGCTGGAAACAGACCAAGAATCTGAGAAGCTTACCACCAAGAGGGTGAAGGAAATGCAGCGATGGTACGAAGTGGTGCTTTAGTAGAATTCTGAGACAAAACAAAGAAATAGGTAAAAAACAGAAAATTTGCTAAGCTCTGGGATTTAGTAGGAGTGGACGGACCCGATAGGGTTTGTTAGATTAACTGAGGAAGAGGAAGCATGCTAACACCAGGCGTCCGTTGTATGAAGACCTGACAATAGGAAAACGGAGGCGTCTGTCCTGACCTCATAGTTCCTTCTGCATATTTATAACTTCTAAATATTGTCTGTATGTGTGATAGTTTTTGTGTGCTGTGTGTGTGCTGTACATATTTGTGTGTGCTTGATTTGAGAGCTTTCTGCTTGCCCCAAAGAGTGTACATAGAAAATAAATAAATAAATAAACCAAGGCTCTCTTTCTTAAGTTATTAATGAGAACCATTAGCTGGTGAAGAAGAAAATCTGAGCTTGAATTCATCAAGAAATTACTTCTTTGTCTTTGTGTCCCTCCAAATTCTTGGTTAACATGACTCACCATGCCTGTGACACCCACTCAGCTAACCTGCCTGCCAGCAAAGTCATGGCTGTACACCAAGTCATACTCTCACACAGGGTCATGGGTGCACACATATAAGACAGCTGCTTAAGCCTCTTGGAAAGATGATGTCCCTGCATGAAACAAAATGACTCCAACAGGACTCTGGACAATGCTGGGGAATTGGCTTTGATCTGGAATGTCTCCCACTTGCTCAGGTTTCCAATGTTTGGTGTCTAGGCTGAAGAACTAGCTTGGAGGTCATGAAGCCTTTAGGATGTAGGTCCTGCGCTGCAGAAGTCAGTCGTGATGGAGGTGAGGGGCTTGATAGTTATACTCTACTTGAGTTCTAGAGTTCATTCTCTGCTTTCTTGTCTGTGGACAGTTAGACGCCTACCATATGCTCCCACCAGCACAGACCAAGCAAGCTTAGCCATCATGTTTTCTTCCCCACGGTGGACTGAAATGCCTCAGGAACCATAAACCAAGGAAAACCTTCCCTGAATAAGTGGTGGCCGACAGGGACATTGCCATGGCGATCCCTCATGAGCTCACACAGAGATCCTACTGACTTCCCTTGCAAGAAGTTGTGAGACTCAGGTTTCGCACAACAGTCCTTCAGGATGACGTCCTCCCAGTCGCCTCTCAACTCTCGGCAACATGGAGAAAACAACAGCATAGAAGTGCTGCCACCTTCAGACCCTAACACCTCCTGTGTTGTATGTCAGGAAAGAACTTCAAGAACTAACGAGCTGAGGCATCCTTCCATAACCAAGGTGTGTTTGTCAGTCAGTATCTATAAAAGCCAAAAGGTTAGCCAGGTTCTCGGGGGGGGGGGTCTCTCATTGCACCTCAGTTGGTTTAGTAATTGCTCTAGACTTATTCCTCTAATAAACTAAATAATGGTACGTTCTCAGAATTCCAAATTCTAAATAAATATCTACTGGGAAAGACAAACACACTTATAATTTACATAGCAATGAGTTTTTTAATAGGTAGTGTCAAGGGTTTTTATTGTTTGTCTTAATAATGTGGTTTTCTTTCTATTATGCATCTTCACAACAGAAAGCTGAGAATTCACTGTGGTTTAGATTCATAGGAGAACATGAAGTACTTGACTGAAGTGTTTTGGGAACTTGATGATATCATGGGCAAAAGTGTTGTGTAACCTTATAACCTATCCACAATTGCCTTTAAACCTAGATACCAGATACTTCCTGTCCATAATCGCTATCTACTCAGAAAGGTAATGGTTTACAGTGGACATCCTTCGTCTGTTTTCCACCCGGACATATGTCCTCCTAAATGTCTTCTATGTTTGATGGGTAACTCTTATGGACAGCTTGATTGCCATTTCATTCTGGATTGATTGATAAAGGTCAGACCGGCTTCTAGTTTTGGTGGGAAGAATAACAGAACATTTAACCACTTCTCTATCCAGAGGTATATTGCACAATTGAATTCTCTGCCAGCACACCAGGCACCAAGAACCGAGGCAGAAAGCATGGTGACTGTAGGCACCTGAAGAAGCTGAAAGGGATAGGAAAGCAAAGAAACTCCAGTTTGGAAAACAAGAAATGCTCTATAGAAATGCCAATTCCTGTACAGGCTCTTATAGGGTCCTCCTAGAGGATGTGGACCAGCAAAGAGGGGGCATTCCATGTAGCCTTGACCATTAACAGGACATAGAGTGGCAAGCTTTGGGTGGTACTGGAGATGAGCTGCAATGTGAGAGTCCATTCTGCCACTTAAGACCTATAGCTATGTGGACCAACAATTATATACAAAGTGGGTCTTCAGGATTAAAGATTATAATATATATCAAATGGCAGGCATGTTAATCATTTAATATTCACTGACTATAGCTATCCCACAAAAGGGTAAGGTGGCTTCTTTGAAGTAGAACAAATGTATTCAGGGATGACCATAGGACCTTAACCCTAATAGACAGTACCATCCATTAATCTAGACGTATTTGCTCACCCAAAGAATCATGAGCTAACATTGTCTGTTAAGTCTCTGAGATTTAGGATGGATGGTTTGCTACCCAACCTTATAAACAGGAAAATAAAATGTCTCTGAAGTACCAGGCTTTATCTAGTGTAATATATAAGTAGTCTAAAATAGAATGCACACTACTGGAGAACAAGAAGATCATGTCTTACCCAGCTGTGACTCCTGCAAGATACAATAATTGACTGACTCAGTAAGATGCCCACTGGTGAGATTGTGGCATGAACATCACTGGAGTGACCAGGTACTTTCTCATTGGATTTAAGGTCTATTCCACAAGATGAAACCCAAACCGGGCACCGTGGTCAGACTATGAACTTATTCCTAGACAAGTCATAGGCCCAGGGGAACTGTCTTATTATTCAGCTAAATGAACAAAGTATTAAACCGACTCCTAGTGATGTCTCCTTATACCTATTCATTAATTTATCTTTCACCCTATGTCAGAGAAGCTTCTCTTTTCAGTAGATAGTGATTAACACAGAGCCCCGCAATTGGTCAAAGAACAGAGGGTAAGAGACTGCAGGCTTCTCAGCCCTAAATGAGAAATCTATCTCACAAATCTTCTCCCCAAGCTGTGAGGATCATTGTGGAAGAGACTGTATAAAAACAACAAGAGACAGAGGTAGTTGGATGACTATGTGAAACAGTATTTTCCAAATAGAATAGGGGAGATGCATATATGAACCCACAGCAACTTGCAAGCTCAAGCCACACAAACCCTGTATGGAGAAGAGGGGTGGACATGAAGTCCCATCCCTTGCTCAGGAGCTTTTGGAAATTGTCACCTTGAGAGGGAGAGTCACTTTTGCTTAAGAGGATAGCCTCTGGTAAGTCAGCCGTACTCCACTGGAAGTAAGCCAAGAAAAACTGTGTGGGCAACACAAACTGACCTTGATGGGTTTAAAAGACAGCAAGCACAAAGTTGGGTGGGTAGGGAAGGGGGGCGGATCTGGGAGATGTTGGGGAGGGGTGTATATGATCAAAACACAAGTGCACAAGATTCCCAAAGAGCTAAGAAAGAGAGAACGAAGATAAAATGTTAGACATTTATTTTTAAGCCAAAAAAAAATAAAGAAATAAAACAGGATTATGAGATGATATATGCATATGTGACATATATCTTACAGCTATGAGTAAGAGAGAACACTTTGTTAAATGAAATATAATAATATTACTGGTCAATGGTAGAAATATAATCTGGGAATGTAGACAGTACTTTTTGTCTAACTCCAGAATTTTGCATCTCCTCTAGGATAGAAAACAAGGAGATTGTTGGGAATGTGCACATGGGGGAAAGGCATCGAGAATATGTATTTTGCATCAGAGAAAATTGTTCCTCCCTCCCTGTCTGTCTGTCTATCCTATTGTTCAATTCATGGCTTTGGAAACGGGTCTGGTCACTCTTTCTTTCCCCCAGACTGGTTTGCCCATTCCTTGAACTTACGTATAATAACACAATCCAAATCCAACTGGCAAAAGAAAGGATGCACTGTCAAATCTGGTTTCTCTGCAGTACTCAGTTCCTCCGAGTCCCATTCGTTTTTCTTGCAGACGTTTTCCCCTGTGACCCAAACTAATTTGATCCTCTACCACATCTCCTCAATCAAGAGCATCCAAAGCTGTTCAGCAGAGATCCTATAAATAATGCCTCGACAATGTCTAAAAGATAATATTCAGGGGAGAAAGCTCTTGAGCTCTGAAAGGATCCTGGGTAAAAGGGACAGTGTCTGAGATGATACCCCAGGTGACGTAATCTAATTTGTACTGTTTGAGAGAATTGACCGATTGTCACAATTAGGGCAAATGGGAAAGGAAAACTGACCTGGGGTGTTCTAGCTAGTTTTAACTGTCAGCTTGACACAGATGAGAGTCATGTGAGAGTAAATTCTTCATTGAGGAATGGTTTCAGTTAGACCGGCCTGTGAACATATATGCCTTGGGAGTTAATTAAGAGTGTTCAGCCCTCCATGGGCAGTGCTGTCTCTAGCAAGGTGGTCCTGGTCTATGCAAGTTACTGAAGCACGAGCTAGTGAGGTTTATGCTTCAAGCTCCCATTCCCCCTCCCCTCCGTGATGATCTCTGGTCTATGAGATGATAGGAAACCCTTTCCTCTCCTCAGTTGTTTTTGGTCAGTCTTTGATCACAGCTACAGAATGGAGACTAGAAAAGGGGTTAAGTTGTGAAGATAGAGATGCCTCCTAAGAGAGTTGATATTTAGTGACAAAGGAAAGGGCAAAGCCAAAGGCATTCATAGAGTTACTGTGTCGTAGCTGACTGGAGTGTCCTAGTCAGCCCACACACTGGAGTGTCCTAGTCAGCCCACACACTGGAGTGTCCTAGTCAGCCCACACACTGGAGTGTCCTAGTCAGCCCCCACACTGGAGTGTCCTAGTCAGCCCCCACACTGGAGTGTCCTAGTCAGCCCACACACTGGAGTGTCCTAGTCAGCCCACACACTGGAGTGTCCTAGTCAGCCCACACACTAGAGTGTCCTAGTCAGCCCACACACTGGAGTGTCCTAGTCAGCCAACACACTGGAGTGTCCTAGTCAGCCCACACACTGGAGTGTCCTAGTCACCCCACACACTGGAGTGGGAGGTGGTGCTTTTATATCAAGACACAGGACATCTGGGAAAGGGTGTCATGCCACAGTTGGCTTTTCCAACTTCTCTTATTGTTTCAGTGTTAGTCCCATCTGGAACATATTGATCACCAATGTGATTAATCATTAATCAATAATATTGATTAATATAGAAGAAACTAGCTTTAATTAATTAGTTAATTAATATTAATATTAATTATGTGGGTCCCTACAAAGTGATGTCACAAAGATAGAGTATCTGTGAACAGGATTATTCCCTTGATAAATGCCTCATGCACCTTGACTGTGGACTTCCTGGCCTTTAAGACTGTGAGACAGTACATTTCTATTCTTTATAAACTATTCAGTCTTGGGCATTTTGTTATGTTGGCACAAATATAATAGAAAAGCTTCCTATGTGCCCTCTTAGACCTGTGGGTTTCTTCCTACTGGTGCCATTGTCCTTAAGAGTCTCCTCACTTTAACCTGCAACAGGTGACAAGCTACAGCCTAACCAAGATGCCTCAGACAACAGACACATACTGCTCACCATTCTGAAGCCCATGGTGTGACTCAAACGTATTTGATCTTCTACCACATGGTCTGAAGGGTTCCCTCCATGGAGCCCCTACTGCACAGTGGCATGCTCTGAAGATGGGCCTCTGGGAAATTATGTTTAATTGGTGGCACATTGAGAGTGGGCCTGTGGGAGTAGATTGGTCTTTATAAGAAGAGCTTGAGACACTGTTTCCACTGGGTATGGACATGGGAGGAGCAACAGCTTTGGCACACCAGGAAGAGAGTCCTCATTGGAGAGTGCCGCTGTCAGGACCTTTTACCTTAGACTTCTCTGCCTGCAGAATCATGGGAAATAAGCTCCTATTGTATACATAACTTACTATATGGTATTTTAATAAGACAGTCTGAGCTAATGCAACTAGACAAATGAACTAACGTCAGCAAGGCTAGTTTCTTCTAGAAGTTTCTCCTCTTAGCTTGCCTGTGGCCAGTTTCTCTCTGTGCCTCCACATGATTTCCCCTCTGAGTATATTTGTGTCTTTCCTTGTTTCTTCTTATGAGGAATTTTGAATTCCTTTAGAATATTGCCTCTTTAAAAGAGAACCCTTTATCCAAACCTTGTCATACTCTGAGTTCTGGAGTTTGGAGTGTCAGCATGTGAGGAGGGACAACCCAGTTCAGGCCATGGTCAATTAGTGCACAGACTGTCTGCCTTTCATCTCACTGCCTCAATGGCAGACCCAGTTGTTGATTTCACAACTGTATAGGAGATGGTAGAAACACTTCCTAGATAAATAGACATTCATCAACATTAAATGCAAAACAAAATCGCTAGGGCTGGAGAGATGGCTCAGTGGTTAAGAGCACTGACTGCTGCTCTTCCAGAGGTTCTGAGTTTAATTCCCAGCAACCACATGGTGGCTCACAACCGTCTGTAATAGGATCCAATGTCCTCTTCTGGTGTGTCTGAAGACAGGGACAATGTACTCACATGCATAAAATAAATAAATATTAAAAAGTAAAATAAAATAAAATCACCATGGCCCACAAGGAGATAGGGATAGATGGTGGGACATTATAAATCCCTGCAGCACTGGGAATCTTCCGATGTGAGTTAGGACAAGGGTCAAGAGAGCGCACACGTTACTCATCTTCCTGGAATGTTTTCATTAAGAAATAGGAAAGCTGAGGAGATGGCTCAGTGTATAAAAATACTTACTCCGCCAAGACTGGCCACCTTAGTGCCATCTCCAGGATTCACATTGTGGAAAGGGCACACACCAACTCCTAAGAGTTGTACCCTGGCCTCCATTCACACACTGTGGCATGCACAAGCCTGTAGTTGCACACACACACATCACACATCACACACCACACACCACATAATAAGAACGGGTAAATGACATAATTTTTAAAGAAATCATTTGAACACATCTAAGCTGGGAGATGTTCCAAAATCTAAAGCATTGGTGGACCCAACATGATATCACAAACTGAAAATTCCACAGTTTATCTCATGAGATGGGTCCCAAGGACAATGCAAGTAAACTAAAAATACGGTACTAACTGTCTTCAGGTATAGGTGAGACATAACACACATTTCACAGCTCTACTTGGATCCCGCCCCTGAGATACCAAATTCTGTGCATCGAATACTCATCCCCAAATCCAAAACACTTCTGACCCCAAGCATTCTGGATAATGAATACTTAACCTATAGCCTATATATTTATTATCCAGTTAACTGCACTATTTATCTTCTATCTATCTATCTATGTATCTATCTATGTATCTATCTATCTATCTAGCGAGCCCTTTGTTTTTAATCTGTTCTGTGCTCTGGTCTACCTCGTGGTAACTATGTAAGCATCATGAAGGTGGGCACATCATGAAGGTGGGTTAGTAACATCTCAGGGCGTTTAAGAAGGGAACAACGGTAATGTCTAACACCCTTCACCCTTATTTCTGAGGGTGAGGCTAGGTACGGGTGCTCCTCTTAGTCTTACCCCCTCAGCAGGATTGAACATAAAGCCAAACTTCAGTCATCTTCAAATAATTCTCCCCTTTTTACTTCAACATTTTATTGCTCGCTTCAAGTAAATCTGTGTCCGCATTGAACATTGAACACACCAAAACCAAACCAAAAGTATTTACCTTCTACAGAATATGTGGTGGGCCACTTGATTGCTTTGCTTTTTTTCCTTTACACGTAGTCCCTTATCCCCAGACCCTGGATTTCTTTTAAAAATATTGCCAGAGACTGAGGGAAGAGACACAGCAAAATTTATTTATTCTTTGCTACTCAGAGCTTTGTCGCACACTCTTCCTGTCTGAAACAACCCTATCTTGTCATTTAGTCACTGGGGCACACATCTGTAAAAGCAATGCGTAGGAGGCTCAGTGAGAATGGCCACCCTGGGCTGTATAGTAAGTTCTGGCTAGCCCAAGATGTCGCCCTAAATAACTAAATTCTATTGAATAACTTGTTTTGAGAAAGAGCCTAGAGGTTGCCACTCTTCCTGTTAATGCCTCTACCCCCATAACCTTTCTGGAGGTGCCTATAACTGCTTTGCTCTGGTGAGCTTGATCAAAAGCCCCTCCTGGATAATGTTATCAACTGGGAAGGTCGGGGAGAGACACAGGCACTGCATTAGAGCCTGTCCCGCTACTCCATCATCAGCCCAGTGCAAAGAGACTAATTCTTCAGCCGTTGGTCAAAAAAGAAATGAGAAAGAGCTGAAGCAAGACAAACAGGCTGCTATTCCTGGGTACATAAAAATATACCTTTGGAAGTGGTTTAGCCAGGAAAAAAATATTTTTTAGCTCCCACCACAACATTTGTCAGTCTAATTTCTTCCTGAACAAACATCGCTCTGTTGGAGCACAGCGAGGCAAGTTTTTCCAGCTCAAAGGCTTTTTGTTTGCCGTGGAGGTCATCTATCCATGTGGCTTGTCATCTCTGGTCACTTGTTCCTCCAAGCTTAAAGCAAAGACATAAATCGTGCCCACATAATCCCTTCATTTTAAGAGAGGGGACACGGGGACATGTCAGAAGACGCTTAATTGCTGGGAAATGTCTTCGCCCCAGTTTTCTTTCTCGGGAGTCAGCTTACCCTACCACTGCCTTTATTCATGTGGGATATAATGTTATTTCATTTTCCTCTGGTCATCTTACATCCCAAGGGAGTGCTTGACTCATGATATAATTACATGCTCAGCCAGTTCCCACTAAGAGTCACTGCAGGCTGCCACTGCGCCCCACCCCCCAGCCCCTCCACCCGCCAATCCTCCACTCCCATGCCGAAGAGAGCAGAACTCTGCCAGAAAAATGGTGACACTTTTTGCACAACTGATAATTATTAGGTTTTCAGAGAGTGGTTTGCAATAGTCTCTGGCCCCTGGAGGTTAGTGACGCATTACAGAACCAGCCCAATTTGTGGTCTGTGGGTCTGGGCCAGTCCCGTCTGCCTCCGTGCTCTCTGGTGTTTCATGAAATGTTTCCTGGAGGACAGATTTTTAAATGTTTGAGAATCGAGGTTTATTTCACAGAAAATGGGAATGCTGGACTACCGCCATTAGAGATGTGTACAGCACAGTCACGTGTCATCAAAGGTTAAGTTGGGGCAATGGCAGAAACTCATAACCAATGACTGTGTCTTTCACACATTGTCTTAAACAGACCCAGGTCTGGGCTATGAAGTCCTGGCTTACATGCGGATATAAGAAGAGTATCTACTGCTGGTTGGATTTTGCATAAGGCACAAGTAAGAAGAAAGGTGATGGCGACCAACCTCACCTCTCGGAACTACTTTTGGGGACAGAATCCTTTTGAGAGTTTGCCCTAGTTAATTTTAACTGTTACCTTGATATGGCATAGAGTCATCTGAGAAGGATGGCCTCAGCTGAGGAATTTCCTACATCAGGTTGATCTGTCGGCATTTCTGTAGGGATTTGTCTTAATTGTCAATTGCTATAAGAGGCCACAGCCCACTGGGGGCGGTACCATTCCCTGAGAAGGTAGTTTGGTGCAATATAAGAATCTGGGAGAAAACCAGCAAGCTTGGTTCTGCTTCAAGCTCATGTTTGAGTTCCTTCCTTGACTACCCTCAACAAGGGACTGTGACCTGTGTCTGAACCAAACCCTGCCTCTCTTAAGTTCCTTTTGCTCAAAGTGTTTTATCATAGCAATAGGAAGGAAACCAGAATAAAGTCATAGTAATAGAGTCATATTAGAACTTCACTGTACTCCGTATTTTCTTATATTTCCCACCAACCCCGGCACTTCCTGTTGGATCCACTTTCTTTGATTTCCAAAATTTAATGGTTCAAATCCAAAATATTACTTCCTTGGGGAAGCCTATTTTGGTTTCCCTAACCTGGTGCACATGAATTGTGTTGATTTTTTAAAAACCCTACCCCATAGTTCCACAGTTCTTCCTTTTTTATTCTTTTCAAATTTTATACTTATTTTTACTAGCTTTAAATGTGTATCTTTCCAATGAACTGCAAATTCTGTGAGCAAAATCATACACACACATACAAATGTGTCAATGTGTCTTCATAAATGCATATTTTACTCCTAAATCTGAGATTTCACAAGCCCTTGGCACCAAGTTTTATGTGAAGATGTGATATTTAATCACTAATGTTATTAACATTATCACTGTCATTAATTGAATGATGTCATTAATTGAACTTCATTGAGTAGTCACTCAAGAAAGTTTCTCAGACTTTTGAGACATGTGACCATGCCTGCCTGCTTCCTCGGTGTTTGTCTATTATTCTCACAGATTTGGTTTCACATATGCCATAAAAGACCCAGAGTCCTTTCTAAAAACAAAACCCTAAGGAAAAAAGGCTAATATATTTTCCTGTCATTTTAATATTATGTCCTTCTAATGACCACAGAGCTGATCCAAATTGTGTCTTTCTCAGAAGATCCTAGGAACTTCACACTTGTAATAGGATTGGACCAAGATCGCCCAAGACGCTAGGTCAAAAATAGCCCATTTTCCACCCACTTTTCTTTTTCACCCAAAATGATCTCCCTGGAGAGAAATCTACTGGGTGACCTTATATTGCATCGAGATGAGCCATAGGGCCCAGTAGGAAAAGGGGTCAAACAGTCAGAAGCAGGGAACTGAGGACTAACTCCACTTCTCTTGGAGAAGGCTAGGTGTGAGTGACGGGGGTCTAGCTATCTGAGCATGGTGTCTTCTCACACTCTGCAGTCCCAACCGCCCTGTGCTAACTCCTAGTCAGTGTATCATATTGCCTTCCAAGCCTGAAAGAAAGGAATCCTGTGGAGTCTCTCCTCCAATTGGCTTCCAGGCTCCACTCCTAAGACTGCCTGGAGTCAGCTCTCCTGCCTACTCCTCAACCACTACCGAAAATGTTCTACTCTGAGAGGTGAGAGAGCTGAGCTTTCATCCCAGCTCCCACTCAGGAACTTGTGTATCTGAACAAGGATTCCACATCTTTGCATCTCGGTAACTGGACAATAAGGATAATGTTAACCTCCCCACATGGTTATTATGGTCATTTAAATAATATGGGTAGCGATTTTATTAATAACAATGTTTCCAAAAGCACAGAGCCTACTAACACTTTATAAGATCCCTGTATTCCCAAGCTCTGTTGAGTCGAAGGTACCCAGGATAGTTCATAAGCTGATCAAAATGTGAATTTTAATTTTGAGTCAATATCCAAAGTTGTCCTCTGACTTCTACATATGCACCATCATTTAGGCCCACATACATGAGACATTCATATACAAGAACACACAGAGAAGGGGGCAGAACATTTAAATAGTAATAAAATAAAGTGGATGTCAGTGTCAAATACATTTTTAAGTAGCACTCCTACCATTGGAAACATAGCTGAGAAAAAGGTCTCAGCGCTAAAGAGATTTTGGGTTAGTCCATGAGAGATCAGACAGATTACAGGTTATGAGTCAGGCAAAGCAAAGTGATTAGGACTGATCATCATGTGGACGGTCTGAAAAGCAAATGTCCCAATCATCACCGACAGCAGCCATCCCTGTGGCTAGAGCTAATGTAGAAATTTTCAGAGGGTATCGTATGGTGTGGTGGTTGTTACTTTCCGACTTTTCTGTGTAACGAGCAGCTTGAAAACTCAGGGTCTAAAGGAAACTGATTCGTTCTGGTTTACCGTTGCCTGGATTGAGCATGATGTCCCTGGAGGGCTTGTCCAGGACTACTCCTAAACCTCGGTCAGCTGGAGAGTCAGCGAGGCCAGCCCCTGCTGAAGACTGTAGATAGAGAACTTGGTTCTCTTTTCTGTGACCTTAAGTCCTGTGTTGAGCTGCTCTGCTGTCCTTACGTGGAGGTCTCAGAGCAACATTCCAAGAGGGTGAAAGTGGAAGGCAGAGTAGAGTCTCTTGGGACTCGGGCTACACAACGCACAAGATATTATTTCCATCTCAGATGCCTAGTCCAGATGAGGGGCAGGGAGGGAAGTGGGAAAGTCACATGGCAGAGAGGCAGGTACACTACGGGGAGAACTGGTCACCATTAAGAAGCTTGGTAGAGCTTATTTTTAAATTATATATGCATAAATTTCCCACATTGCTATGTCATTCAGCTGTTGGGGGTGGGTAAAAACATTTGGGAACATTAGTAACTAATAGAGACCTAGAACAGAGCATGGTATCAATAAAGAACTTATAGTATCTGATAATGTAAACTATCAAGTCAGAATCTCATACAAAATTGCCCAGAATGCACTTGGGTAAAAGACTGAACCAATCAGTGAAAATCGATTCAAGAAAGACACATATAATAAAGTCATTATGCAAAACCACCAAGACTTCTGTAACTAAGTTCCAAGTGTGTAAGACGCTAGAAGAAAGCAGAGTGGACCGCAATAGGGAAGTTGTATGAACTGCTTGTGAAGATCATAGGCAACACTTATGTAGGATAGTGCAAGAATATACTTTAAAAGAGATTGGGCCATATGCTACCATTCCACAGTCCTGAAGGCTAAGATCCTATGGATCAAAACCCTTAGCATCTAACATTTCTAGACTCTAAAATACCAAAAGATGAAAATTCAAAGGAGTATTTCTGGGAAAAATAACTTTACAAAGTGTTTAAGAGGCATTTATTTATACTTGTATTAATATTTTGTGATGTTACCATATATTTACATATATGTATATATATACACACATATATATACATATATATAATTATACTCTGTTATTTGCTCTCCTCCTACCCTTCCCCATTCCCTCTCTTCCCATCTTGCTGGGCCACTCCCCAGGAATCATGCCTTCTGCTTTCATGAGGTATGTAAGCTGTTAGCTTCTCTTGTTCTCTCTTCCCTTTCCCATTGGAGACCTTCCTCTCTTCTATATACGTGTATATCTATATATGCATATCTTCTGCACATACATGCACACACACACACACACACACACAAATCTCGAGTCTGTGTATAAGAGAAACATAAATTAATCTGAGCTGGCTCACTTAGTACAATGATCCCCAGACCCATCCATTTTCCTGAAATGTCATAATTTTATTTTATTTTTTACAGCTGAATCAACCTCCATTATGTATTTAGGCACCATATTTGTTTATCTTTTCTTCTTTTGAAGGACATCTAGGCTAGTCTCAAATCTTGGTCTCTTAGTCACTTTCCTCATTGCTGTGACAAGGTACCTGAGAACAGTAACTTAGTGAAGACAGAGCTTATTCTTGGCTCACAGTCTGACTTACAGTCCACGGTGGAGGTGGCATGAAGCGGGGGCTGTGAGGCAGCTCATCCCATAGTAGGTCCTATGGCATCTATATTCTGGAAACAGCACGAGATGAATACTGGTACTCACCTTACTTTCTCCTTTTCCTTCAGTCTTAGAGTCCACCCCCTGGTGTACAAACCACCTAAATTCAGGGTGGGCCTTCCCATCTCCAGCCAATCAAAAAGCTCCCTCATGGACAGCCAGAGGCTTGTCTCCTAGATGGTTCTAGAGCCTGTCAAGCTGTCAATCACCCTTAACCCTTCACAATTAGTTATTGTGAGTAGTGTTTCAATGAGCTGGGACATGCAAATCTTTCTGTAGAATTCTGATTCAGAATCCTTTGGGTAAACATCCAGGAGTGGTATAGATGGATCATACAACCATTCTATTTTTCAGATTTTGGAGGAACCTCCATATTGATGTCCACAGTGGCTATATATCCGTTTACACTCCTCCCATTTATATGGATTCCTCCCATCATATTCTTGTCAGCATTTGATGTTAGCTTCATCAGTGTTGGATATTCTACCTGGGATGAGATAGGCTCTCAAGGCAGTCATAATTTGCATTTTCCGGGTGGCTAAGGACGTTGGATACTTTTTCAAATAGTAATCGGCCACGTCTGTTTCTGCCCTTGAGAACTGTCCATTCATTCAGTAGACCGTTTGCTGACTGAACTGGTATGTTTCAGTCCTTAGTGTTGAGAGTTCTCTGTTGCTTCTAAATATTAACCCCCTGTGGAACGCACGGCTGGCCAAGAACTTGCTCCTGCTCTGAAGGCTGTCTCCTCAGACGGCTGACTTTTTTTCATGGTAGAGAAAACTGTTGGTTCCAGTTTGCTCTCTCTGCATCATTCTTGCACTTGAAGGTGTGATTTCTCAGCTTCCTATTCTTGCAGCTATGCCTGCTTGCTGCCATGTCTCCCACCATGCTGGACTCTTATCGTCCTGGAACCGTAAGTTCAAATAAAGTCCTGTGAGCTGCTTCTAGTCACGGTGTTTTATCACTGTAACAGAAAAGTAACTAAAACAGATGGTAACTAAGTGTGTGTGTGTGTGTGTGTGTGTATGTGTGTGTGTGTGTGTGTGTGTGTGTAAACATATATATACGCTTTCTAAAAATCACAGCATATACCACTAAAATGGCAAATTCTTTTGTATTTACAATAGCAAATATTTAGCAAGGGTATGAAAGAACTGAAATCTTCATACACTGGGAATGTATTAGATGTAAAATTATACAACTATCTTGAACAGGATTTATTTACATATTTATTTATAATAGCAGACATATCACCTCTTGCATTTTTCTAAGAGAAATAAAACCACACAATCATGTATTAAATAGTGTTTTCATTAACAGCAGATCACATACACAATAATAACAATAAAATTGTTGGCCAGTGACAGCACAGCCACTTTAATATGTGCTGTGTGCCCAGTGATGTTTACATAGTGACTAAATTACCTAGTGACACTTTTCTCAAAGAATATCCCTGTTGTTCAATGTTGCATGAATGTGTGTTTGCACAACTTTTGCACATGAATGTTTACAGAAGCCATATATATATATATATATATATATACATATGTATATGTATGATACTAAATTAAGATATGAATAGATAAATAAATTCTTATACAGTTCATATATTGGAATACAACTCAACAACATAAGAAAACTAACTCCCAATATATAAAACACAGATAAATGTCAAAACAACTCTATGAATTGAACAAAGACAGTTTTCAAAGACACTGTATCCTATGCCTACATTCATACAAAACTCCAGAAAATGGCATCTACCCTCTATCAGAAGACCATGGGTTAAGTACATTAGTTTTTTTCTCATGTGATGAAACAAAATATCTAACCAAGCAACTCAAGGAAAGGAGAGTTTATTTAGAGTATAAAATCCTTTGTGGTAGAAGGCATTTGGCAGTGGTATCCACATTGCGTCCATAGTCTGGCAGCAGATGCTAATGATCACACCCAGCTGGCTTCTCCTTTTTCCGTTTTTGTTCAGTCTAAGGTCCCAGCCCATGCAACAACAGCATCATTCAGGGTTGTTTGTCCCTCCTCAGTTTAACCTTTATGGACACTCCCTAAAACACACATACAAACCTGTCTCATAGGTAATCCCCAACCCAGTCAAGTTGACAATAAAAATATTAGTCATTATAGGAACTTCTCTTGTCCAACATGTTACTTTTAAACTATACCATTTCATTCCTGGTCTCCAAAGGCTCCTGAACATCTACAAAATGCAGTTAGTCCAATTTCCCAAGGCTTTGTAACCATCTTAACACTGTAAAAAGCCTCTAAATCCCTCAAGACAAACTGCTTTCTAAGAGCCCTGACAATCTTTAAAAAACAAAAACCAACCAACACACCAAGTCATCTGCCACCATATCCAATACCACAGAATACACATTCCCATTCCTAAAAGGAATAATGGATTCTTATCAAGGAAAGATTAGAATTAAGTAAGACCCAAATCCAACTGGGAAGAGACCAAATACTGAAGCTCCATGCACAACATCGAGAGGTACTGATGGCTTTATCTAGGTCCAATAGGAATTCGATAGCCCTGTCCCTCCAGCTTGCATTGAGCACATGAGACCTCCAGTTGGCTCCATTCAGCCCAGCAGTAGTGGCACACACCTTTAATCTCAGCATTTGGGAGGCAGAGTCAGGTGGATTTCTGAGTTCCAGACCAGCCTGGTCTACAGAGTGAGTTCCAGGACAGGCAGGGTTACACAGAGAAAGCCCGTCTTGAAAAACAAACAACAACATCAAACAAACAAAAACAGCAACTACAACTTTACTTGATGTATACCTCGTGGTTTTGGCTCCTCTTTTATTCTGGGGACTTTGTTGATCCTTAGGCCTCACTTTCACAGTTATACATATAGCTCACTCAGGGGCTCTCTGCAGGAGCTCTGGCGCTGTGCACATATGCCTGGCCTCAGAGATCTTCTGTAACTTGGATGCAGATCTCTATGACCTAGTAACTCTAACATTTCACATGCCTGGAAAAGCAGCTCCGTGTAGATGATGACAAATCCTGCCACCAGCTTGATGTACCTTGGCCTTCGTGCATCACATCTGCAATTCTATTTTTTAAAAAGCATGAACAAAACCTATTTGTGAAACCGTAGTTGAGTGAGGAGCTACTTGAGGGTCACAACTCTCAACTCCACTAAGTAACAAACAGGTGGGCTGGAGAGTAGAAACAATTGTACCTTCAAAACAACTTCTCCAGGGCTGTGTGGATCAAAGAACGAAATGTTACCTAAGACTCTGTGAGATGTGTTTTGGAATGGGAAATTGAAGATTTTAGAGGAACTGGAACTGTGATGAAGTAAATAGTTCAAATCTAAAAAATCACAGAATAAAAACAATAGGGTGAAAGTAAAGTGGACTCCAAAAATTTTGATCTCAATTTCTTTACATATGTACCATGGAGCAGGATTGCCAGATTGTGTGAGTGGTGTGTGTGTGTGTGTGTGTGTGTGTGTGTGTGTGTTATTTCCATACACCTATCCAGAGTGACTATATTAGTTTTGTTTCTATCAGTAGTGTACAAGAATTCTCTTTTCTTCACATTACCTTCTACCTTTGTTCTGTTAGTTGTTGTTGTTGCCGTCGTCTTTGTGTCTGTGTGTGTGTGTGTGTGTGTGTGTGTGTGTGTGCGTGCACACACACGCGCATGTGGTAATATCCATCCTAACTGGAGTTACATGACATCATTGTATCTTTGATTTAAATTTATCTAGTGAAACTGAATGATAATGAAACTGAATGTGTGTGTGTGTGTGTGTGAATATATACATTCTGTATGACTAGATCATTATGTGCAATGTACACATAAAAGAAGATACTATGATTCATTGTACCAAGGATATACAAACATTATATGTTGGTTACATTTTAATATCTTCAAATTAATGTGAAGTTGGTAGACTCTACAGGGAATGAAGAGACTGGTTTTTAAGGGAACCTTTACATCACCTTTAACCTTAGCCTTTTATATCCAAGGGAAGATGGACACGAGGCTACTTTAACTGAACATTTCATGTTTCCATAGCTTGAAATGATGTGGGAGCTGGTGGGATTCCATGGGACCCTGGAGAAAGAAGCAGAGGTAAGCCTTCCGGCTTCTTGCATGTTTCTACCCCAGCACTCTGTATTAGTTATTGTGTCTCTGGGACCACAGTACCTGATCAAAACAACTTAAGGCAGCGATGCTTCCCTCTGGCTCACACTTTCAGAGTGTTTCAGCCAGTCATGACAGAGAAGGCGGGGCAGCAGGCACACAGCAGCAGCTCATAGCAGGCAGGCAGGGAGTAGCCTGCAGCAGGCTCTGTTTGCAGCACAGAGGACCTGTGATGAAGCCTAACAGTCATAGCCTCATCCTCTGACACTGTAAGCGAGCCCCACTTAAATGCTTTCTTTATAAGTTGCCTTGGTCATAGTGCCTCTTCATAGCCATAGAACAGTGACCATAACAACATGCAAATTCACACTCACCACGGAGGGATCTGCTACCTTCTCTCAGTTCAGCCCACTTTTATCCAATCAGTGTGCGCTTCTGTCCTTCCATGAAACTCCCCATTCCAGGAATCCTGTCCCCACTCAAAGAAAGGAATGAGCTTTCTCAGGGTGCTCAGACTGAAGTGGCAGAAGTGTATAAGGGTGGGTCTCCATTATCCCATAGGGTAGTACATCCAAGAGGAGCTACTGCTCAGCTCGGCTTCTGCATGCCTCACTGCATAGCTTCATAGAAGCCCCTTAGAAGCATGCAACTGATGCTGGGTTCTCTAGGTCAGGGCCTGTTTCTGAGAGCTTGCCTGATCTTATGTTTGCCTTTGAAATGCATTTCTCACAACTGACTCACAGAAGAGAAAGAAAAGGATTGGGGATATAAAAGGTGCGCTGAATCACTTAGATGGCTTGACTCTGATCAACCTTGCAGTTAGTCCCTGAAGACAGAAGAAAAGGAGGATGGGGACAGGATGGAGGGGGATGAGGCAGGAAGGGGGGGTGGGAAGAAGGGAGGGGGAGGGAGCAGAAGGGAAGGGAGAGGGCTGGAGGGAGAGGGAGGGCCAGGAGGGAGGAGGAAAGAGCAAGAGGGAGGATGAGGCAGGAGGGAGGAGGAGGGGCAGCAGGGAGGGGAAGGGGGCAGAGGAGAGGGGAGGGGGCAGGAGAAGGGAGAGGGCAGAAGGGAGGGAGAGGGGGCAGGAGGGAGGGGGAGAGAGCAGGAGGGCAGAAGGGAGCAGAAGGGAGGTAGAGAGGGTAGGTGGGAGGGGGAGGGGGCAGGAGGCAGGCAGTTCCTTTCTTAGTCCCTTACCAGGAAGCTGCATGGAAAGTCTGACTTAAACCCTGAATGTGTCGAGTTATCAGGACAAATGTAGAATGAAGTCTCCACACTGCCCTACTTGAAAACTCAGCTCTCAGGAGCCCTGCTCAGTCACCGCTCACTTGTGGACCAAACCTAGCTCTTCCCAACACTGGGGCTGCTCTGGCTGCAAGATATCAGGAAAACTGATACCTTGCCTGACTGAAGATGGCTTTTATGTCACTCCTGCAACCAGAGCTGACATTTTAGAGAACACTCTGGTAAGATCCAGTTCATTCAGACAAGGATATGAGTTTCTACTATCCAGAAATAAATTAAAACTGAAGTCAAATGTGTTCATAACTTCCTTCCCCTTCCTTCCCTTTGTGTGTGTGTGTGTGTGTGTGTGTGTGTGTGTGTATGTGTGTATATGTGTGTGTATGTGTGTGTGTGTGTGTTTGTGTGTGTGTGTATGTGTATGTGTATATGTGTGTGTATGTATGTGTGTGTGTGAGAGAGGGGGGGGCGTACAAATGTGAAGACTTATGTACTCATGCAGAAGGAATAGCAGGAGATGTCAAGGGTCCTTCTTTATCACTTCCCACCTTATCCCCTTGAGACAGATCTGTCTCACTGAACATGGGGCTAAGATGGCAGCCAGTGAGTCCATGTATTCTCCTTATCTCCACCCCTCTTCTTGATGTTGGAGTTACAGGAGCAAAAGGACCACACTCAGCTTCTGATGTGGGTCCAGGAGACTTGAACTCAGGCCCCAGTGTTGTGCAGCAAGCACTTCTACTGACGGTGGTGTCTCTGCAGCTCCCCAGCTTGCTTGTGTTCTGTCAGAACTCCATGCTACGTTATGCCTGGCCTCATCATTCCTCTCGGTCCTCCCACTGAAAGCTTCAACTGCTCTAAGGAAAGCAGCAGCCAGCTTAACTCATCTCCTCGTCTTGCACAATCTCTGTCATTTAATGTCCCGTGGAAGAGTATCAAGCACAGAACAAACTGGGGAAGACGCTTACAGAGGCCACAAAATCCATGTCATAACTCAAGCCATTCCTGGCCTCCAAACGCACTTGCTTGGAAGGAAGCAGCTTTTCAGAACACAGAAAACTGGCTCTTTACTCTTCAAATTTATTTTGTTTTTATTGACTTGAACTTGGAAGCCAGAAAAGGAGGAAGAAGAGAAAGAAGAGGAGGAGGATGGGGAGGAAGAGGAGGAGGAAGAGGAAGAGGAGGAGGAGGAGGGGAGGTTGAGAAGTGGAGGCAGAACTTTAGATGCTGAGCATCTAAACGGCACAGACATTAGAGACTGGTGTGCCAGGATCAATGGAGAAATATGGCAGAAAGAAGAAAAATGAAAACACATTTAAAAACGAAAATATGTCTCGCAAGCAATCTCTTTACTTAGCCGAAGCCGCAACTTTATGACTTTCTCAGTAAAGACAGAAGTGTATTTTTTAATTCTCTCATTCCTTTGGGGCATTAGAGCCAAACCATAAAGCAGTGGGCTGTCAATCAGTCATAAAAAGCTTAACAGATGATGACACAGCTGACAGGAATATGATCTATAACCACGTTTTTAAACCCTAGACTAATTCTTAATTCTCCAAACTCCCTAAAACAAAAGGAGCCCGCTGGAAGTCAGGGAAGAGTTAACATCCCAGAAAGGCAAGGGGACTACTTTGTGTAGGTTTCCAGATCCCGAACCCATCCAGGCTGAATATAACACAAAAAAATCTGTGTTTGCGAAGCTCTTGTCCACCAGTTAATCAAAGCCCTGGAAACTCAAGGAAGCCTGTGTTTATGGAAATCTGGCGTTTCTGTAAAGTTTTCAATGAGGGCTAAATAGAGCAGTTCATCTCATTTTGAAACTAATGGTTCCTGCCAAGTGGTTTTCCAATGCTCGGTTCTGGCTCGGTCAGCATTTAGGAATTCATTTATGAGTTGGGCTCTGGAATTCATATTTATGTCTGCAACTCACTCGTTTGCTCCTGATAGGTCTCTGAGAAGAGATTGTAATCAATTTACCAAGCCCAGACTTCAGGAAATTTTCATATCCACAAAAGAAGCTCTGGTTTGGAACTTTGTCCAGTGTCTGCGCCCAGCCTTCCTCCTGTACGCATGCGCAACTCTGCATCCAGCCTGTGCTTATTCGTGCCTCTTTCCCCGGAGCCTAGTTCTTTGCATACAGCTTTACTGAACACACTGGCATTCGCTTCCCTTGGTTCACTGGCCAGTGGTTTATAAGATGGCAGAGTATATGTGTGGTTTGTCACCTTGGAAGGTTTCATGTTGTCTCTGGGAGGAAGTAGCAACAGCCCTGACAATTATTCATACAATTTGTGTTTAAAAATTTACCTTCTCAATATTGTTTCAGGAAATTAGAATTTAAGGTTGTGTTTGCTGTGTGTGTGTGTGTGCGCGCGCGCACGCATGTGTGTATCTATGTGTCTATGTATCTATGTCTGTGTGTGTCGGTGTGTGTGCCTGTGTGTGTGTTTGTATGTGTGTCTGTGTGTGATGTGTGTGCGTGTCTGTGTGTGATGTGTGTATGTGTCTGTGTGTGATGTGTGTGTGTCAGTGTATGGTGTGTGTATAGTGCACCCATACCTATTTTCTTTTCAGTGTTATAATTCCACACTTTAGTATTTTGAAAAGCAAACAGAAAGCTTTGAGCAGCTTTTCAATGTAACCATAAATTTACTACTTAAAAAAAATATATCCCTTTGAAGAAGTCATCAAATAAATTAGCCAAGTTGGAAAAGCGCCTGTAGTTTGTGTTGGCTTTGGGTCTTAGGGAGCCCCCTTAATAAACAACATCCAGTGAACTCAAGCAGTAACAATGTAATTTCAATGATTAATCAAGTGTTAAAACTAGTTTAACCTCTCCCGTTTTACAAACTCTCCATCACCCTGACTAAACTAATAGAGGAATAAGACACCCATCTGGAAATCTCATCTGAAATATTAGATTGGGAATCTAAAATTCAGCCAAATAGTGTGGCTTGTAGGGATATCCTGTCGGATAATAAATTGCATTAATCTTACTTAAATTTTCCATCTAAATCATGTCCTGAAGTCGTATTAGTATGAGGGGAAAAAAATGCCTTACTTTAATGCATTGTGCTACTGAAAACGATATTAAAAGGAGGGAGGAGGGGAGAGCTTTCCTTTCTTGTTTTGACCCTGCTTGATTTTCCACCATTTAAGAAAAAAAAAAAGCCCACATGAAATTTCAGGATTCTTCTAGACCAACGGAGGCCCCTTAAGCCACCATCAGCTCTGCCTGGACACCAACAGGAAATAATGCTAATCACTTTCAGGAACTTTGAGGAACTTTCCTCTAATTTATATGTTTCTTCCCCATTGGTGAACTCTGAGTCACAGTGGCTCATGGCAATTTGGTCTTTGTTGTTGTTTCCTGTGTATGTGTGTGTGTGTGTGTCTGTGTGTGTGTGACTATGTGTGTCTGTGTGTGTGTATGCCTGTGTGTGTGTCTGTGTGTGTATCTGTGTGTGTCTCTGTGTGTCTGTCTGTGTGTGTCTATCTGTGTGTGTGTATCTGTGTGTATGGGTGCCTGTGTGTGTGTGTATGTCTGTGTGTGTGTATGTGTGTATGTGTCTGTATGTGTGTATGTGTGTCTATGTGTGTGTGTGTCTGTGTGTATTTGTCTGTATGTGTGTGTATGTCTGTGTGTGTCTGTGTGTGTGTGTCTGTATGTGTGTATGTGTGTCTGTGTGTGTGTCTATGTGTGTGTGTGTGTGTCTGTGTGTGTCTGTGTGTGTGTCTGTGTATGTCTGTGTGTGTCTGTGTGTGTCTGTGTGTGTCTGTGTGTGTCTGTCTGTGTGTGTGTCTGTGTGTGTGTCTGTGTGTGTGTCTGTGTGTGTGTCTGTATCTGTGTGTTGGGGGGTTATGCTTTCGCGCCTTCTCTTAACTTTCACACTTTCAGAACTGAAGCACACATCTTCCTAAAGATGTTCACTATGAATCTATTATTCTTTCTATTTTTAATAGAGAACAGTAATCTATGCCAACACATTTCAAGTACTTTCTTATAGCTACCAGAAGGGAAGGGCCTCACTGTGGCTTTCTTTCAGCTCTGAGAAAGAACTCAACTGGCCCTGGAGCCCCTTGTGGTTCTGACCCACTGTCTGCCACTTACCGCCTGCTGTAAAGATGAAGAGCATTAGAAGGTGTTAGAATAATGTTGACTCAACGTTAAACCCACAAGTCCTAGGAAATACTGACTCACCTCTGTTGCTTGGGAGATGTCTGCTCTGTTGGAATTTATAGAGAGAGAAGGGTCCTAGGGCAAAGTCTACTACCATCATCCCCAGGCCCTTGGAAAGAGCCAAGAAGAGAGAGGTGTCACCCATCAGAAGACAGTGTCCCGTGACCTTTTATGTCCATCTCTAGACTGATGCTCACAGCACTATCTCTGTGGTTATCTGCAGAGGAGGAAGTAAGAGTTACATAGTTCAGCCCCTTGTTAGTGAGTCCTAGTAAGGGGTAGTGTGAGGACCAGAGCTGAGGTCTCCAGTCTACAGACAGCCCCAATGACAGGTGCGAGTATTAAGTAGGTCTACTTCCAGACTTCTGTAGATGTTCTAGGGGCCCCTTGAGTCCAGCCTGTCACACTCCCAAATGAGCGGTGAGCACTGTAAACTCAACCACCAAAGCTACCAGGCTTGTGTTTATTCTCTCCATCCTCTCACAGTTCCTCCCTGTCTCCAAAACTGAATCCTCAGAGGTTTACATGAGAACTACCCACCTCTCCTCTCCATTCCACTATATAGTACCCTATCAAGTCATCAGAGCCTCTCTATGAACAGACTCTTAACAATTAGCAGCCATCACCTTCACCTGACCCCTTTCTCCTACTGGAAAGGTTACTCTAAAATCACACTGTGTTGATCCCCCTCCTCCCACCCCCTACCAAGCCCCCATCACCCACAGAAGCAAGACCTGCTGAAGCAACTCCTGCTGTAGACTTCCCAGACTTCCTTGCTGTATATGCAGGCTTCCCTAAGGAGTGAGACTTATGGGCTCCTTACAGAGTCCACCCTGCCTGCTGCCCTGCACAAGGCCAGGTTGAACCCTGAGCTCTAGACTTCACCTGAAGGCCGGCATGTCTTCAAGCATGTTGAAAATGATCCCTCTGCTTATCTCCGACCGGCCGAGCATCTTCAACGCAGGACCAGTTTCTACCTGCCTCTGTCTACCAACACCTAACTAGTGTCTACTGACTCAGCCACCAATTCTGCTGCACACTTTCGGGTCCAACCTAAAACTCTTGGGCAAAGCAGAGAAATTGTCGTTCTCCCTGAGGGGATTTTAGCTGGACTGCTTATTCCACGGTTTCGTTTCCCTTCCCTTCCCACAACCCTTTGTTCCTTCCTCCTTAACTTGGTGTGTGAGCCACACCAACTAAAGTGTGCTGTCCGCTCCCTCTTCTGAACACTCAAATAGTTCTTACCTCTGCTAGTCCAGTGCTGATCTCCCACAATGCCTTTCGTCTTAGCTCCGCCCCACCACCGGCCCTGCCATTCCAGCCATTGCTCGGGCTCAACTTTATTCTTCTTGCCACATCTTTCAGGGTTTCTGACATGTGTGGGGTTGAGATAGACACCCACGTACTTAAATGTCTTGACTATGTACTCTGTGAAGCAGGGACCTCCCCTTACCCCAGACACTCCTTGAAGCACACGTGACTAAGGGCAGACTCTAGAAAATATTCTGTTGAATTCAGTCACTGGAAACTCCTGGGTCTGGAGGATCAAGCAGTGTCAGATGTGAGTGGTTTAAAACAGAAATATCATAGACCACCAACATGGGAGAAGCCTTGCGCTCAGCTATTATACGGCCCCACCAGCAGAGGCTTACTCATAGCCCACCGTCCATTTCTCCTTTTCAACAAGCTACTCTCGTAACATTCTTTGAGGTTCCATGCCCCCACTGAAATGAATAATGACATAGTTTATGGTAAAGGGTGAATTGAAAAACAGCGGTGTCATTATTGCTGTAAGTACCCACAAAAGTTGTCTATTATCACACACGGAGGCAGCCGCAAACACACACTCATCACTAATAAACTCATTTATTTCCACATAAAGTTGCATAATGTTGCGCAATCGAGCAGCGGGCTGAGAAATGTCAGCAGTTTAGACCAAGAAATTTGTCAACAAACCCAATGCATTTCACCAGCTTCAGCAAACCACAGTTTCAAAAATCATACCTTCCCCCTCACCGTCCCTCCCCCAAAAAGGAAATTGTCACATGTTCACCTTAAGGAGAAAGCACGGTGTTCATGATGCCGCAGACTTAGTAAACACCATGTTGAGGTAACAAGGAAAGGAAGTTTAGAAGTTATAAAATAGAGAACAGGAAGAATGCTATGTTGTCTGAGAACCCAGAATGTCATTTTATCTGATACAAAAGGGAGGGGGAATCCATGAATAATTAAAGTGGGGAGGCTTCCGGAGCTGGATCAATGGACAGCATATTTGGCTGCACAAGCATGGAGACTAGCCAGGCATCTCTAACCCTATCACTAGGGAGACAGAGACAGGCAAATCCCAGAGACTCACTGGCCACCAGTCTATCCTAAACAGCAGGCTCCATGTTAAGGAAGAGACACTGTGTCCTGTGGCACAGATCCCTGAGCCTTGAGTTAGAGACCATGTCTGAGGGAGACTTATAAGAGTCAGAAGTGATGGATGGTTTTAAGGAAACTGCATTTTGCAGACATAGGAAGGCAAATGCACACGTGAACTTGTGGAGGGAGACTGTGACAGTATGCACAGGGCTTCCCAGAAGCTCAAGCCAGACAAAGTCACGATATAAAGGAGGGGACATGGACGTAAAGTCCCACCCCTTCACAAATGACTGTTGAGAGGAGAGGGAAGGTCAGTTTTCCTCTGTGGGGTGGCACCGGTTGGGTTATTAGGCACAATCCAGGGCAAGTCTCATACCCAGGAGAAGCTGGCCAGCATAAATAAGATGCCATGATTTTTAATGGCTCTTTTCTTCTTCTTTTTTTTTTAAAGGTAGAAAAAGATCAAGAAGTTCAGGGAGGAGTTAGGATCCAAGGAGAATGAGAGGACAGGGAAGAAGATAATAAAAATATATGAAATTCTCAAAGAATAAATTGAAAAATAAAATAAAGAGACTCTGTCTCACAAGATGGAAAGCAACGGAAGAAAACATATAAAAGTTAAACTTTGACCTCCACACACACATGTGCAGGTACACCCACACAGGTGTATTCACAATACACACACAGGGACATACACATATATATACACACACACACATGTATATACATATATATGTGTATATGTGTATATATGTATATATGCATGTATGTATATATGCATGTATGCATATCTGTGTATATACATACATACAGAGAGAAATTAAAAAGGGTAAAACTGATCTCACTTATTAAAAACTACTTAAGAGGGCTGGTGAGATAGCTCAGGGGGTAAGAGCATTGACAACTCTTCCAAAGGTCATGAGTTCAAATCCCAGCAACCACATGGTAGCTCACAACCACCCATAATGAGATCTGACGCCCTCTTCTGGTGCATCTGAAGACAGCTACAGTGTACTTATTTATAATAATAAATAAATCTTAAAAAAAAAACTACTTAAGAAAATCTCAAATTTCTTTAATGTCCTACTCACACTTGTTATGGCTTTAATGTATATGTGACACTGTGTTATTAATGTCACACACACAAGCAAATATATAAAGCTGACCTCACAGGCTAATGGGAGAAAAGAGCCCAGGCCAAGAGCTTGACAATATGAGGCGACAGGTTATAGTAAAGAGATATCATGAGGAATTATAAGCTTGGAGAAGAGACAGTCCTTCTTTGCCTCTGGCAGACTTTTTTATTCAGCTCAGCCTGTCTGCCTAATTTATTATTTTCATAAACATCATTATAGATCTTGAAAGTGAATACCTGAGACAATTTGAAGGGCAAATTATATATGCAGAAAGAAGATATATAGATATACATATATATATCAATGAAAAAATTTCCATGACCGAAGGAGAAGCAAGGTCATTCCAGAGAAAGAAATCATGAAACAAAGCCAGAGAAGCTGGGACATCCTAAGTTTCTTTTTACTTGTGGTGATGAGTGTTCAGGAATGAAAAGGAGGGAGCCATGCTGAGCCCATTCCTGAAGAGAACTGGGACCAGCGTCTCAGCTTGACTCTCTCCCTGGAGACTCAACTGACATTTCTTTTTTGATTTATTCATGCCCCTTCTACAGCCTATTAATCTTGAGGATACTTAGGAGAAAAATCTTATCGTTACCACACTTCCTGGGCTCACAATTTAGTCAGAGAACCAAGTCCAACTGTGGCTGTGAGGGTCCTAAACACTGAAGGCCAGAAAAGACAAGACAGTTGTCTGTGAGAATCTGGTGTTTGGCCTGAATCTGGTGTTCCAAGAAATAAAGGACAAGCTGGGGAAAAAAAATCTACAGAGGCCAAAGCTAACCATGTCTAGGAGACCCTAAAGACATTAGCGTTAAGTCAATCAAATCTGAAGGCCTCTCAGAGACGAACTGAAACTGAAGTTGTTAAAATAGAGGTTAGGGAAGAATCTAGAGCACAATGAGAAGTCTAAGAGACTTGAGAACCTCTAGAAGCATCAGACAGAGATTTGGGGCACATCCCATTTGTCTCCAGTTTTAATAATGACTGGTCTGTGGAGCTGCCCTTTCAGATGGAGGAAATGGATGAAGCAGACATTCGTATGTTGAAGCCAACAGTCTCCAAGAGCTGATGTTTCCATCAGGAGCCTAAACAAAAGCACTTCTTTCTAGTCAATACTTTCCAATGAATGCAAAAGATGACATTCAAAAACCTAAGAGGGAATGCAGAATGTTTTCCCCAATGTGCTTAGCATCCACTTCTCTCAGACTCTCGAAGGTTGAGCTGCATGACTGGCAGAGCATCATGTCTGTCCTAAGTACCCTCAGCTGCTCCTATAACTATCTTATTCCTAGACTGACCAGTACACTCTCATCCACGAGAGTCAAGTACTTTACCACTAATCCACACTTCCTCACCTCCCTAACCTGGATTGATTGATTGATTGATTGATTGATGATTGATTGATTGATGCAATCATTTTTGCTTTGAAACAGGTGTCCCTAAATTAATTGCCCAGGCTGTCCTCATCCTCATGGTCTTCCTCCTTGGCTTCTAGAGTAGCAGAGATTAAATGCACGATCCAGGCGTGTACGGCACTCTCTCCAATGTACTGCTCACCAATGTACTGCTGACAATGTACTGCAATGTACCAGTGTCCAAAGTGCTGTGCCCAAGCAGTAAGGGAGACATTACAAGGCTGGAACCCCTCCTGTGCCCAGCTCTGCCACCAACTGGTACATGGCATGGGAGAGCAAGCTTCGTCTCACTCCGACTCTTCACCTGCAAAAGGCTAGTGTTAGACCAGGGACATCTTCATCTCTTCGCTAACCTAAAACTCCACCACAAGAGTGCCACTGGAAACCGAGTTAAATCACTCCAGTCCCCGGTTATATTGCAATAGTTACATTTTAATAAATCCTGCTATCAGTGTGTTTACGTGTCGTGTGTCTCGTTCGCATTAAATCAGAGCACAGACTGTGCCCTCAACAAATTGGGTCTTTAAAGCTTCCCAGATGTTTAGATTCCAAATAAACAGTAGTAGGCAGTTTGAAAATCACAGCAGAAAGTCATCACTGGTAGGGAGAAGCAAAACTTCCTAAACCACTGCTAGATAGAGCCAGCCCTCCTCAGCAGCCCCGGGCCAGGCGGCCCCAGCCTAGACAGCACAGGGCAGTCTGCAGACCTCCACATGCACCCCGGGGCAATCATGGCTGTGTGCAGCCTGAAGAGGTAGATAAGCTCAAGATATATGATCTGCTTTCCTGCCAAGGGTAATTTGCTTGACAGACCTCCTGCTTATAAAATCTAAGGCATTCTTTTTCAGTATTAAAAAGTTTGGGGCTTTGTAAGCGAACCGTATCTGCAACGGGAAAGGGAAAATAAAATTGAACAATTTGATTCTCCAAAGGATGAGATGGAGAATGAGTACAGTTTATAAATTTCCACGTTAAAGGAAATGAAAATCACTGGGCATTTGCAGAGTCTGGTCCCTCGTGTGCGCCTATGTGGGGATTTTGCACTTAGGGCATCATAATAATCTAACTTTTAAAGTGCACATGTTTTAATGTTCTGAAAGATTGCAACAATGCTAGTCCTCCTGGTCATCCAACACTGGGAGGAGGGGAAGGGGGAGGGGGTTATTTCTATTTTACAGGTTTGAGAGGCTGGCTAGACACTGAGGTTGACAAACATGCATCAGGGAATGTCTGACAGAGCTCTCTGACAGAGCTGTACTGAAGTGCTCCGAGCCCCTTCTGCCTCTCAACTTCAGATTCCTTTACTATTGGGCTTTAAGCAACTTTGCTAACATTTATGCGGCAGCCGAGTCAGGATGATAATTTTCTCAAACCTCACCAGTAATCCTAACAGGAATCGAAATTAAAACAGAGCATTTCTTCGTCTGTTCTTAATTGATTTTAAAGTAATCTGAAAAAAAAATGACAACGAGGTCACCTAATTTTCAAATGAGGGTGATAATAGGGCAAATGGCAATTAAAGCTATTTAAAAAAAATACACCTGTGGTTGTTAAATTATAAAGTAACATCAACCCAAGCCTAGGCTGAAAGACAGATCAAAAATCATAGCTTCTCCAACAAGCTTTACCACAAAGTTACGTACACAAAAGGCAGCACTTTACAATGAAAGGGCAGTAAAATCATTATTTTATAATCGGTCCTAGGAAAATTTGCTAGGAAAATGAATTGAAATGGTTCATACCATCAAATTGTATCTCTGCACTTCAATTGAAGTTAAACAGAGTGGAGCATTACATGTTCCCTAGAAACTAAAATAGAAGAAGAAACGAAGGCCTGTCGGTGTCTCATCTGGGAGGAAGAGAGACTTGCTGCACTCAAAATCAGTGGCAGAAATCACAAAGGGGTGCCATAAATAAAGCTGACCTTAATAAACATTGTAACTTTCATATATCATGAGAATATGCCAGCTGCTATTTTAAAACACAGTAAATTGAGGGAAATATGTGCTTTGCATATGGACACATATTTGTACCGTGTGCAGAAACTCATCATAGTCAGGGGTGAGAGAAAAGTAACAAAGAGAAACTATAGAAACCAGAACATGCCACATACGCGTGTGAAATCGTCAAAGCGCAAATCAATTAAAACTATTTATAAAACATGAAGACTTCAACAGGCAAAAGGATGAACAGATATGTCACAGCAGAAGAACACAGATGGCTAGTAGATAGACAGAGACTGCCCAGCCTTACTAGTGCTCCTCTGCTGGTAAATCAAAACGATATGCTATCTCAGCCTGATCCGAGCAAACCCCCAGCGTTGTAATCTTGATGTGAGAGGAAGAGCCAGCTCTGCCGAAGGTGAGCTAGGGCTTCCTCCTGAGGAAACAGTCAACAGCATGACCCAGACATCTACAGAGACTTCCTTCAGCACTGTTGATAACAAAAGGAAAATGTGGAAAAGGGACCCAGATGCCTACCATGAGAGGTGGCTCAGGGAAACGAAGGACCATCATGAAGATGAGCGTGACGCATGGGGTGAGGATGGAGTTTTATTAAACAAGGAAATAGTTTGGGGATGACGTTCACTGCAAATAAAACTCAAAAATAAAAACCCGTATATGAGTTCAACAGCATGTTCAAACGCCTCAAAGAGTATACAAGGGAGTGGGGCCAAAAGCGAAGGAACGGCTTCTTCGTGGTAAGATTAGGATTGGTTCTTCTTTTTTTCCTGTGTCTTTATATTTTTATGTTCTAAACATATTTTCTGAAAATGAAATCTACCAGATTTTGTAAGAGAAGAAAAAATTAAAATATATGCATGTATACATGTCACGGTAAAAATCCTGTTGACCTGTCATCCATAACACTTATCCTGGAATTTTTTTCCAGGAGTGGGGCTGGAGTATACTAATCCATCAATTCCCTGTTAGCTATTTTCCTTGGGACATTATGTGGCTTTTGGCCTATAGATGCAAACCTAGCTGCACAGCAAGAGGTAGGGGTCTTAAGTGCAGCCCTTAACCTTTAGTACACTGTTCTGTCCAGTTTGAAGACACCATGCTTAGATGACTTTGGTTTCCACACAATTGTTCTAAGCCTGTCACATTCCAACACCATCAGTGCACACTCGCCAACAGCTTATATAGGATGAAAATGTGCAGTGCCATTTCTATGTGTTTCCAAACAGTCGATTGTGTGTTTGAAAGGGATGAACTAAGTAGGTTTCTATTACTCAAGTTTCAATCCGAGTTGTCTGCGTCGATCACAGAGACGGGCTGTGCAGAACCAGCTGCACCATCAAGGCTTTTCTTACCACTTTAGTGGATTAGAACTCCAGTTTCTTACTTGAATAATAAAAAACAAATCAAGTCACTTTAACTCTGGCAACTTAGCTGAATGTTTTCCCGTCTCCATTTGGTGCTAAGGTAGACACACATGTTTTTGTAAGGGGTGTGACACCCAGAGTGGGGAGTCTGCAGAGATGGTACCGCTCACCTTTCTCTGAGTCTGCTCAGTGATATCACACAGGGCAGAGCCGTTGGACCCAGAAATCTAAACCTCTCACCTCCTTACCAGTATACCACAGCACGGGAATCAAACACCATGACATGAACAAATCACTTCATCAATTAAGCAATAGAACACTTAACAAGAGAGCAACATCACACCTTTTTAAGAGAAAACAGAAAAAAATATCAGAGGGGAAAAATAGCATTTATTTAAAAAAAATAAGCTAGGGTGATGATTAATATCGATTGCCAGTAACTAGGCTCATCAAAGAGGATCTTTGACTTAACGGAGAAGAACCACCCTAATAGGGTTACACTATCTCATGGGCTCGGGTCCTGGACTGAACAAGGAGAGCGAGTGCGAGCTGCGTACTAGCATGCATCTCTCTCTGCCCCTGACTGTAGGTGCATTGTGGCCTCACACCCTTGGTACTGTGACGTCCCCCCTGAGATAGACTGATCCTTCAAACTGCGAACCAAGATAAACTCTTCCTTCCTCTGAATTGATTTTGTCAGAGAGTTTTACTATAAAATAACACAAGTAACTAAGACAGCTGGGTATAGCGAAATAGAGCGAATAGTCCAAGCTACCCTGGAAGCTGAGGCAGGAGAATGACTTGAGCTCAGGAGTTCAGGGTCCGTTTGGACAACCCGGTAAAACCCATCTCAAAATCAAAAGTAAAAAGAAACAAATAAGCTGCTTTAAAGTAAAAATATTAATCCTACGAGGCAAGTTTCCAGAAAGAATAGAATCTAATTTCTTAATGTTTTCACCCTAAAGGAATGGATAAAACCAAGCTCGCTTTGAGTTTAGACATCCAGGGAAGCAAATATAAATGTTTATGGATCCAAACCAATAGCTTTCATAATGGAAAAAAATACCTCTCTCCGTGTGTGTCTATGACTGTGTAAGGCGTTCTTCCCCTGGGAACAAGACAATAACCACAGGTATTTATCACCTTTTCTAGGTTCTTAAGAGCCTTAAAATTCGATCTCAGAGAATGTTAGAGTAACATAAACTTTTTGTGTAAGGTAAAAAAAAAAAAAAACTAAAATAAAATAAATTACTGCCACATGATGTTACTCAATTTCCAGATGATTTGACAGCTCGTCCCAGGGTGATATCTAACCAGTTGAAACTTGGCAGGGTGAGAAGGGTTTGGCAACCATAACTGTGCATCGGGCTATCGTTTAACACAGGTAATTATACACCAGGCATGATCAATCATTGTCTTAGAACCTGACACTAACACATTAAACGTCACCTCTGAAGACGTAAGTACAGCCGAGCTTCTATAATATTCTGTAGCAAAGTGAAAATCAAAAGTCCAAAGTGCTGTTAAGATTCTAGCATGACAGCGGAGTGGTGTGTATTAGATAGAATAACAGTACCGTGGTCCACATGGCCCATGGGGTTGACAGGGGCCAGCTTCCTCCCTCCAGCCGGTACCTCCAAGAACACATGGTATTAGCCATGCTTACCTCAGACAGAGCAGCCAGTGAGGAGCTCAGGAGTCTGACTGTGACTCTGAAGCCCAGAGGAGACCGTAACAAGTCACTTAAATCATTCGTTTTTGTTTTGGAGGGAGATCAAACTCAGGGTTTCATGCAGGCAAGCCACGTGCTCTATCGCTGAGCTACTTACATCTCCAGCCCCTCGGGTTTCTCTTCTCAACTCAGAATCCTCTCCAGCTTACATCGACAGCAATGACAGTAGCAATAATGCTTGCTCTCAGTGGACAGAATTACTCTGAGTCTGAGGAAATGTTCACCTCCAACTAATTTCTGTAGCAGTCATAGGTGTCAGATATTGTCTTTTTGTTTTCCTTCTCATCCCGTGTGTGTGTGTGTGTGTGTGTGTGTGT
>NW_022196891.1:81525260-81529964 GCF_008632895.1 Mastomys coucha
GTGTGTGTGTGTGTGTGTGTGTGAAGGACAGTGTAACCTTAGGTGTCAATTCTTACCCTCTACCCAGGGCTCTCATGCACTGATGTACACACCAGGCTAGCTGGCGCAGAGCCTCCATGGATTCTCCGGTCTCCGCCTCCTATTTTGCATTGGAGCACCGAGATGCAGACGTGTTCTATCATATCCCTCTTTATGTGCTTTCTGGGGATCTGAACTCAGGTCTCATGCTTGCAGACATGTTCTATCATATCCCTCTTTATGTGCTTTCTGGGGATCTGAACTCAGGTCTCATGGTTGCATGGCAAGCACTTTATCCGCTACTATGCCTGGACTCCTGCTAATTTACACAGAAAAAAATGACTGAAGTTTATCAGACTTAATCTGTGCCAGATTGCATACCCAACGAACACTAAAGCTAACAGCCTACCCTTACTAGGGTAGGCTACGCAGCCTGGAGGTCAGGTGATCGTCATGTGACAATATAACCACACTTTATGGCTGACTGTGAAGAGTCACAAAGTGGTGAAATGCTTGAAAACAACCAACATCTGCATCATTGTACATTATGAATCACTCCTTAGCTATTTCAACTGTAAAACAAACCTTGCAAGTGCGGTAGAAAAGAACAAAATTGCAATTATGTAATAAATTTATGTAATTAATATCAGCACTCAGTTGCCGTCTCTGTTCTAATCAATCACTTGTGGACATAAGTTATTATTTGAGTTTTTATTATTTAGTGTTTTATAATCTATTATGTGATTTTTTCAAGTTACATAATCTTCGCGTTTTCTGATCTGAACTACATAATTAAATGCTAAAGCGAATCACAATCCCAGTGTCCAGGTTGCCACATGAGAGAGAGTACCCACTGAGTCCCTGAGGCCGGCTGCTGAGCTGAACTAAATTCCCCCTAGAGAACATGGCCTCAGTGAAATGAATTCACAAGCTGGATTGATGGTCTGTGCCCATCTGGCTTGTGCAGTGAATGACATCTAATTTTTAAAAATGTTTTAAATTATTTACTTTTATTTTGTCACTTATGAGTGTGTTGTGTGTCTGTTGTGCGTAGATACTGGACAAGGATGCCAGATCCCCTGGAGCATAAGTTACAGACAACCGTAAGCTTCTAAGCAGGTGCTGGGAACCAAACAGATCCTCTCGAAGGGGAGATAGTCTTTATAACCACTGAGTGTTCTCTCCAGCGCCCCAACTTCTATTTGGTTTTATTTTTGGTTTTTGAGACAGGATTTCTCCGGGTAGCCCTGGCAGTCCTGGAACTTTTACTTGATTGTAGAATCTTCATGGTTTTTAATGGCAACAGAAACCAAGAGCGATGGCAGCTGGGCTTGAGGTCCCATGTGGAGCTGCATGTGGCTACAAAGGGGCTTGGGGGATAACGGGACTGTTTTAACTCCCAAGATGGGAATGTGTGCTATAGCAGTCACTAAGGGAAAATGCTCAGCCTGGCGAATGCCTACGCATCTCGGCCGTGTTTGGAACTGCCGTGCAATAAAAGCAGCCAGTGGTAGCATCTTCTTACATCCCTCCCTCTAACCACCATATTTTAACAGCTGCCATTGCTTTTGATGGAGTCAGAGGCATAATGAATGTCACATTGCAAAGTTTGGAAGCCTTAAAGGCTACACTGGGCCTCTGTCATTAAAACAGCAACAAACATCCACAACTCAATCTGTTTCAAGTTCAAGTGATCTTATAAACCAACCCGACTCTACTCCCCGGAGCCCGTGATATCGCTTGTTAGACCCGTCTCGTAAATCACTCGGTCAGGCTTAATCTCTGCTTGCACAATATTATTTAGCACCTCATACGTCCTGCTCCCTCTCTAGAGCCGTCCATTCATTAAGGCATCGTCGCATCTGCAACGTCAGGGCTCCACTCCGGTCCTCATTTTTCACACGGACAAAGGAAACAGAGAAGACATCTTTGCAGACACGGGTTCAATTTGTGAGTCTCATGCTTGGTGCTCAGCTCTGTCGCTGGGCTAAAGATAGTCTTTAAATGTTTTCCATGCTATAAAAATAATAATATAATAATTAATAAATAATAATAACAATAATAACAGGTGGAGAGCTTTGTGCAGAGAACATGGAGAAATAGAGGGGACAACACAGAGAAGTGGGCACTCCACAGCCAGGACCCTGCTGGATGCAGCAGGCACCAGCACCAGTGCCTTTGATAAGAGATCACGCAGTTGGACAGGATCCAGGCACCTCACTGAGCAGCCACTGAAACCGTGAGGGACTGCAGATGACTCTTCCCACACTGTGAAAGGAAACACGGAGGCCTGGCTCCTGGTGTCTCATCAGGCCTCCACGGCTCAAACACTCATCATCTCTTAAATGCTTTATTTAAATTTTTTCCTTTTAAGGCAACACTGTATATTTCTTTATTTAGTGTCTGTGTGTGTGTGTGTGTGTGTGTGTGTGTGTGGCTTGACTGTGGGCACATGTGTGAGGGTCGAAGGATAACTTCAGACACCGGGAGTCATCTTTTTTATGCTAAATGAATTGGGGGGTCTCTTACTGTCTGCTTCTGTGTACCCCGGGTCCGCTGGCCTGGCGGCTGGGTTTCCCTGTTTCTGCCTCCCATCTTGCTGTGGAAGTGTTGGCATTCCAGATGTGCACTCCCACATCAGCTTTACATGGACGTCGGAGATCCCAACTCGGGTCCTCACGCTTGCGTGGGAAGCACTTTGCCCACTGACCATCTCCCTCAGCTACAGTTCTATCTTTCACAAGAGACTTGATCTTTTCTGTTGCCTTCAAAGTCCAGGATGCGATTTCTTCCACAAAGCCTTCTTGCCTTTGAGCCTCTGATTCTCTGCCAAATTGCTCCATATTTGAGCAGCATCTTTCTTAACACACACAGATGACATGGAGCTAACCTATAATGTGACCCTCTGGCCACCGATTCAGCCCCGAGGACTCAACACAAAGCAGGAGGAACGTCTAACCACAAAGCAAGGTTGAATAAGATCACACAGCGGCAAACACAGGGCTGATTCACTAACACACATAGGCAGTCAGTGTCATGGTGTTTTCTACATAGGCTGATGGTTGATTTTTAAATTTAAAACCTTCATATATACAAGATGCTGGGTTACCATATAGTAGACACACAAATAGCAATGACTTGTTAAACAGCCACCAGTGGCATTAAAAATAATAAGAAAGATAAATAGAAAGAGAGTCTGGGAGATGGCTCAGAGGTTAAGAGAACTTTCTCCAGAGGACCTGAGTGTGGTTCTCAGCAGCCATATCGTGTGACTCACAACTGCCTGTAATTCCTGAGGTGTCCAACTTCTTCTAGTCCCTGGACGGACGCACACACACACAATTTTCTCACACAGACAGACACATGCACATAAAATAAAAATGAAAGATTAAGATGAGGGTTCCAGTTATTGTTGTCCAAACAACTGCTTTGGTGGTAGCTGGGGTTCTGTGTTGTTCTGTTGGGAATGACGCCTCATCTCGTCTTTGAAAATTCACCCCTCTAGCCTCCAATGTTGCAATCATCAATTCACTGATTTTTTTTTCCTCCAAGTCAGTGCCTCTTGCAAGAAGCAGACCTCCTTCCACTGTCCCTGTGGAATCTTAATTCAATCTTTATTTCTCTCCTAGGACTTCAAGAACTTCCTAACAGTCTGACCCCAGTGTAGTCCACACTGTTGCTGATCTGCAATTTGGATGGATACCTGGTCAGATCTACCCACCTTGAAGACCCATTTGTCTCAGGCAACATCTCCACCACAGTCACCCTGCATTCCCTTACAGCCATGCCTTTGCTTTCTCTTTGCTTTCTCCTATCGTGCCCTGTCAGATGCGTCACCATCCTTCAAGATCCTTTTCCCCTATCATCTTCCCTGATGTTACCCTGCCCTTTCCAGCCCAAACAACATTTCGAGCCTCCATCTTCCTTGGACCGAACTGTCTGTCATTTGTCATTCTCCACACATGTCCTCACGAAGCCTTCTTGGGTTCCCTTGCAACACGGACCTACAGTGAGTCCCTGGTGCTTAGCTGTGTAAACACCTGGTCTGAGCATACACATAGCGAGATGCCAGTCGTGGGTCTTGGGGAAGTGCTTCTTATTTGTATCTGCTAGCCAGAGGTGAATAAAACTAGGGCTTCTGTTTGGCTGACACCTGTCCATTTCATACAAGAATCCTGCTTTCAAGGCTATAAGAACTCAGAGGAGACCCCATGCTTTCTTAAGAGAATCTCACCCATGAAGGTACCACTTCATGGGTGAAAAGCAGTCATGGAAAATCCACTAGAACAATTACCTTATCAGATGGTTAAGTTATTGGCTATTAGGCCAGGCAGTGGTGGCACACACCTTTAATCCCAGCACTTGGCTGGTGGATTTCTGAGTTCCAGGCCAGCCTGTTCTACAGAGTAAGCTCCAGGACAAGCCAGGGCTATACAGAGAAACCCTGTCTGGGAAAAGAAGAAGAAGAAGAAGAAGAAGAAAAAGAAGAAGAAGAAGAAGGAGGAGGAGGAGGAGGAGGAGGAGGAGGAGGAGGAAGAGGAGGAAGAGGAGGAGGAGGAGGAAGAGGAGGAAGAGGAGGAGGAAGAGGAAGAAGAGGAAGAAGAGGAAGAGGAAGAATAGGAGAAGGAGGAGGAGGAGGAGAAAGAAGAAGAAGAAGAAGAAGAAGAAGAAGAAGAAGAAGAAGGA
>NW_022196891.1:81530296-81534017 GCF_008632895.1 Mastomys coucha
AGGAGGAGGAGGAGGAGGAGGAAGAGGAAGAAGAAGAAGAAGAAGAAGAAGAAGAAGAAGAAGAAGAAAAAGAAAGAAGAAGAAGAAGAAGAAAAGAAGAAGAAGAAGAAGAAGAAGAAGAAGAAGAAGAAGAAGAAGAAGAAGAAGAAGAAGAAGAAGAAGAAGAAGAAGAAGAAGAGGAAGAAGAAGAAGAAGGTAATTGGCTATTGCTTAAAGCAGTGTTTTGGACCACATAATTTATGTTCAGGATTCATAAGAAACAGAGATCATGTAATGGCCTTATTTAACTGCATCCTCCCAAACCCGGTGCTCCATCCTACTTGTACTGGGTGTGTACTGTGAGCTGAACCCTATATCCAATTTCTTTGTTTTTCACTTCTTAGTATAAACGTGGTCTCAGAATGTGAGAAACTCTGGTGCCCAAGTGCTCCTGAGTGAGGCTCTGACTACTCCTAACTCCCGGCTGTGCCACCCCTTTCCATACAATGTCTTTACTTGTCCACCTACTAAGATTTGAGGGCGGAGGAGTCTGATCCATTTATGCATAGATGGAAACCAGTGCTCAGGGCACCGAAGCATGAGGATTATGAGTCTGATAGCATCATAAGCCACACAATGAGACCAGGTAACAAATACATACATATATTACATAAACAAATGAGGTTTCAACTTGTTGAATATACATCAAAGGTCCACTATAGTTAAATACAGTTACTGAAGTGCTGTATTTGGGAACAATTACCACGATCACTGTAAGCATATCTGAAGTAAGTCAATAAAAGTATTTTGAAGTGGTATGTATCACAAAGGATAATACAATAAATGAAAAATAAGAGGGTCATACTACATAGTACATGGAATATTTACCATTCAGGTTTCAATTTATCCAGCACCTGGCTCAAGAAATAGAATATTAACAGCAAAAATAAATAAAGACAGGCAGAAAAGAAATAAGTAAAAGGAAGGAAGAAAGAAAGGAATGAAGGAAGGAAGGAAGGAAAGGAAAAAAGGGAGGGAGGGAGGAAGGGAGGAAGTGGGAGGATAGCAATTCTTTTAACCTCTAATAAAAAATCTGTAAATATTTTAAAGATGTCCAACTTATTGGGTAAGCTTGGGGACAATTTCATCTTAAGTAATATCAATAAGGAAAAATGTATAGCCTTAAAGTTATTTTCAGAATATAGTAACAGTAAACATAATATGTAAACATATAATATGTCCTCCTGAGTCAAAGCGTATAAGGAGTCTGCATGTCTTGGTGTCTCGCCAATGATTCTGACAAATCTCCTTAGCTTGCCTTTCTGCTTCACAGGACCAGAACAGGATGTGAGCAATGTCTTTTGAGTGGATGCAGTTGAGTTCTTTAACAGGTGGGGAAGGGGATGACTTAGAAAGAATAATGACTTCATCTTCTGCTGTCAGCCAGGATGGATGTTGAAACTGGGGATGATCAGAGCCAGTGAGACAAGGGACTGAACTGTGTCTATAATACAGGTGTGAGAGGATAGAGGCTAATATTAAGCCAGTGACTGTGGAAAACGGGGGAGAAGGGCTGCTCAGAGAGACATTGTGGGCACATAATAAATTCCAGAGCTATATTGGTAGATGCCAGAAGACAAGGTTTCCTAGAATTAAATCCCAACACTCATAAACTCTGGTATGTTCCCTTAGCCCACAAAGCAGGAATCAATCTCTCTGTGTATGTGTGTCTCTCTGGGTATGTCTCTCTGTCTCTATATCTGTCTGTGTCTGCCTTTCTGTCTCTATGTCTTTCTCTGTCTATCTGTCTCTGTTTCTCTCTCCCTCCCTCTCTCCCTTATTTCCCTTATATCTTCCCTCCCTCCTTCTATGTGTACGTGTGTGTGTGTGTGTGTGTGTGTGTGTGTGTGTGTGTGTGTTGCATGTATCTGGTACTTCTCCCCAAGAAATCAAAGCCATAGCATGATACCAACAGCTTTATATCACACACACACACAGAACCATCTCTGCTAACAGAGAAGTTTAAAAATGTACTTTCAAGTTTTTTGTACCTTTTAGGTAGAATCCGAAGTATAAGGCAGAATATTCTGAAATCTTTATTCCAAGATGAGACACAGGGTACCTTGTTTCCATCAGGAGTTCATAAAATTAAAATCAGCGGGACTGCCCATGTAGGTTTTGGGAGAGTGGAAAAGCTTCACACCACACACATGCCATTCCTAACCTACAAAACGCAGCCATGCTGTCCTGTGGGTCTCTGCCCAGACACTGGCACACAGTGCCAAGACACGCAGTGAATAGGCGGCCGAGAAGAGGATGAGAACACTAGACATATTCCCACATGTGAGCTGGGCCAAGCTTTCCAGTGAGCCCTCCAGAGGCAAACAGCTGCACCCACCACGCACCTACAATAGCTCCAGTAGGGTTTCTTTCCATAAATGTGTTCGTCAGCTTCTGTTCGTGTTTACTGAGGGAGAGCAGCATTACCTGAGTAATGAAAGGGACTCCAGTAAACTCAGTGAGCAAACGTTCAGAAAGAAAGTCAGGACCCACCAAACAGAAGCTGGATTCCAAAAGGAAAGCAAATCATGAAGGATTTGATTAGCAATCAAAAGGGAAGAGCAACTGCCTCATTTCTAAACCCTGACAAGAAATGAAATCTGGGGGCTGCAGGGATGGCTCATCAGTTACGAACATCTGCTACTCTTGCAGAGGACCTGAGGTCGGTCATTGTCCAGCACCAACAGGTGGCAACTCACAACCACTTAAAATTCAAGCTCCAGGGATCCAACATGCTCTTCTGGCCTTCACTAGCCCCCATACTCATATGTACATGCATGCATATGGAAACACACATGAATAAATCTTCTGTAAAATAAAAACAGCACTTACCATTACCACCAAGGTTTCAAATGCAAACATTATTATTCTCTCCAGTTCTTTCATTAGTAACTTATGGCCCAAATCTGTAAGTCAGACAGACAGACAGACAATAGATAGATAGATAGATAGATAGATAGATAGATAGATAGATAGATAGATAGATAGATAATTCTTAAAACTAAAGGCTTACATATTCATATGCTTATGGGCATGTATGTTTTGTGAAGGACACCTATGTATGATGGCATACGTGTGTGGTAGCATATGTGAGGCAGTATGTGTATGTTAGTGTATTGTAACAGCATGTGTATGTGGCAGTGTGTGAGTATGCATGTGATAGCGTGTTTGTAACTGTGTGTGTAACAGCATGCGTATGGCAGTGTGTGGATGACAGCATATGTGTGTGTAACTGTGTATAACAAGGTATGTAAGTGGCAGCATATGTGTGAGTACCTGCACATCGGACTCTGCATGCATGACAGGGAATGCATATAATGTGTGTGAGATAGTGTGTGCCGGTATGAACATGTGCGTGTGAATATGGCATCACTGATCAGCAAGCTAGCTGCCTTGAGGTGTGCCCATGTTAGCCTCAGCTGTCAATTTGATGTGTCCTAGAACCATCTAAGAGAGTCTCAGCTTGGGGATTTTGCAGATGATATTGGTCTGTGGCCATGTGTAAGAGGAATCATCTTACTTGTTGATTAGTATGGAAGGGTTCATCCCACTGTGGGCAGCACCATTCCCTTGGCAGGCGCTCTGTGCTACATAAGAAAGATGGCTGAACATAAGCCTGGAGATGAGCCAGTGATGACAGCATTCTCCATGGTCCTGCACCAGTCCTGCTTGAATTCTTTTT
>NW_022196891.1:81534027-81549341 GCF_008632895.1 Mastomys coucha
TTAAGAAATACAGTGTGTGTGTGTGTGTGTGTGTGTGTGTGTGTGTGGTGTATGTGTGTGTGTGATCTCATTGTATTTGAGTTGCATTTTTTATTTTTTTTAGAATCTGTACCCCATTTGTTTTTGCCCTGCAAACTTGATGACCCACGGTGGGGGGCACACCCAAGGGGAGCCTCCACCCTCTCAGAGGAGAAGGGGAGGAGGTGGAGGAGGGACTGTGTGAGGCGGGGACCAGGAGGGGGAGTAGTGATCAGGAAGTAAAGTGAATAAATAAAATAATGGGGTACAGACCTCCTTGGATTCTCCCCTTGGCATTCTTCAGTGCTGGACTGTGACCTGGAAGTAGAAACCAAATAAACCTTTTTCTCCACTAAGTTGCTTTTGGTCTGGTGTTTAACCCAGCATCAGAAAAGCAGGGGCAGGGTGGATTCTCTTCCTTTGTGCATCTGACTTTGAGCTTGGCCACATCATTCCCTGGCTGATGGAAACTGAGCAGATGTGAGCGGCACGTGCCGGTGTCTTCAATGAGCGCATGAGACTTGGTCAGCCGATCACTTGGGCTTGGCGTGGCCCTCTGTGAGGAGAACATGACAATTTTATGCTAGACCTAGGCCAAAGGCACATGGAAGACATTCAACACTAGATCTATAGTGGAAGTCAAGAGATACAAGTGAAAGACAGAAAAGATAAAGGTCTCAAAGCACTGGTATTGCTTTCTCAGAGAGATCAGAAAACAAGGTTGTGCTCATTAAACAAAAAAAGAAAAAAGATAGTGCCTAAAAAAGAAGCATTTTAAAAACAAGAAATAGCCCTTGATTATTTGAAAAGCTGCTTATCACAGTGGAAACATAATATTCAAATAGAATGAGATAATAAGTAATGATGCCTTCCAGAAGTAACATCACACCAGAAGATAGACAAAAACACACCTAAGAGATAAGACGACCAAATAATTAGAAAGCACCAGTATGCTGTTGTTAGGACTTCCAAGAAGAGCAAGGAAACTGGAATGGTCAGAATAAAACAAAACCAACCAAACAACAAAGCTCTGCTATCTATCAGCAAACCCAAAACGCTGCATTTAGAACAAGGCTGAGGGGCAGGGCCCAGGACAGACTGGCAAGCAGCTCTCAGCGTTTCTCAGAGGGCAGCTTGGCCATACGGGAAGGTCTATCTACTTCCACAAGACTGACCCCAGTGAGACCAAGAGTTAATTTTTAATGTCCCTTCGAGGAAAACGAAGTTTATAAAAATTTCCATTCATTCCTAAGAAAACGGGTTTGTTTTACTCTCCAGTGTCAAGATTTTCTTCCTGTCTTCCATTTCTTTCTTTTGTTAGTATAGCCATATATATACATATATATACATTTGAGTGTGTGTGTAGATAAACATATATGTATGTGTATAACGTTATACAATATATTACATATTGTATAATATATAATATTATATATAAAATATAAGCATAAACTTCAACCATGGTCACTCTGACAGCTTCCCCCTCTTCTGTTTTTACCCTCTAATGTCCCTTTCACCCTGTTTTTCTCACAGGGATACTAGATGGCCATTTCCAGAAGAACCATTCTAAACTATCAGCAAGATTTCCTGAACCCACAGGCCATGGCTCCTGTCCCTTTTCTAGCATGTTTGAAGAGCTATTTTGTCACTAGATAGAGGACTTCTAGCATCTCTACCTACCCATGAGTAGACAGAGCCAAAGTGCTGGCTCTTTCTATTTTGTTTTCAATACTATTTCACCAGGAGATACATAAACACACAAAGACCTGGGTCCAAATCCTAACACTTTGAAAAGTTACACAAAAACTAAATAAAGGCTTCTTTCAAAGAACAGTTTTATCAATCATTTAAAATATGAGCTTCACTTCTCTAGACTTTTTATAATTTTACAAAATAATTTTACCATGTAGAGTTTTCCAACCAATGGGTTGTTACAGCCTGTGAACCCCACCTGGGATTAAAAAGAAAGCATGATCTTATAATATTTCTGTATTTTTTAAAAGAAGCCAAAATTCCAGAATTGTCACTACAGTCATGTGTTAAGGATGTTGCTCAGTAAAAGAGCACATGCCTTCCATGTAGAAGACCTTGAGTTCAATACTTGGCTATACACATGCACAAACACACACACACACAAAGACACAGAGAGAGAGGGAGCAAGAGAGGGAGGGAGAGAGAGAAGAAGGAGGAGGGGAGGCAGAGAGAGAGAGAGAGACAGAGACAGAGACAGAGAGAGAGAGATTGTTTAGCTTTACATCCAAGTACCTTGTGTGGCTTTTGAAACTGAATGCTTTGTCTTATAGTCTATTCAACATCGTCTGAGTTGAGTTACACATATGGAGACCCATTCAAACGATGACAAAACAGTCCGAACCTCGTCCACACACTTGTCCTTTATTTCAGGTCTAGACTCTGGACTGAAGTTCACAGAGTCTCTCTGCGGCAGGAAGACCTCTTCTTCTAGTGCATTGGTCATGGAATTCCCAGGTGAGATTAAATCAAAATACATGTTAAAATAATGGGCTAGAGTAGCTGAGGAAATGTCTCATCAGTGTTTGCCACATGAGCTGAGATGGGATCCCCTGCAGCCATGTGGTGACACTCACCCCAATCCCAGCACTCAGGAGGCAAAGAAAGAGGGATCCCTGGGGTTCACAGTCAGCCAATGAGCCAGTGCTCAAAAAGTAAGGTGGGGAGCAATTGAAAAAGACCCACAGTATCAGCCTCTAGCATGCACATGTGTGTGTTCACATGTGCATGTGCACCACTACATACGTGTAAACACACACACACCAAACACCTAAATAAATGAATAAACCCTGGGTCTCCTCCCTCTCTTGCCAGTTTGTTCCTGGCCCTTCAGAGATGCTGGCTGCCTTTCCAGTAGTGACAACGACTCTGGGGAACCTCTAACCCAGCCCGGAGGACACTGGATGGCTTCAGAGGCACCATGAGAAACTAAGGGCTTGGAACAAAAGCAAAGGCAAACATAATGGGAAAGATACTAACTGAGGCTGACGGAGGGCTTCCCCAAATCCTTCTCATGACCAAATCAGAAAACAATCGGCAGGTATTTAAAATGATGACCAACCCTTCTCTCCCCCAATCATTCAATTCAGGAAAGAAGCTGTACAGTTACCCACGAGCAAAGGTGACTGTAGGCTTACGTAGGAAAAGATGAGGCCTGGTATCTGGGCCCCAAAAGGATGGCATCCTGAGGATGGCCAAGGTAATTGAGATCCTGAACTTGGAGAGAGGCTACAGTGTGCGATTTTTTTTTTTCTCCCAGACCCACACCATAGCCCAAGTAACTTGGGGAAGTAGGTAGTTTGTTATACTCTCCTTAAGTATGTTTTGGGAAACTCACGGTAGGAACCTGCCAGCAAATATGTCCTCCCTTCCCTGGTATGGCTCCAGTCAGCCATCCACTAGAAAACACCCTTGTATTCCCAGAGCCTGAGGTCCAAACGCTCTTATGTCTGGGGTGCTCCCACCCTACTATACGCTTCTGTTCCACAGCCCTTCACATGAATGCAGCCCTTCACTGTACACCTGAATGCTGACCGTACAAGGCATGGAAAGGAAGGAGAGGGGCTCTGGCAGGAGGGGGCAGGGAAGACAGGGTGAGCACGCCCGTCAGAGATAGCCTCACTGACGCAGGCTGTCTTAGAAGTCTGGCAAACCTGGATCATACCCTGCCCTGTATCCCCATCCTGCAGATGAGAGAAATAAAGCAAAGAATGAGTGGGCAACTTTCCCCTGGTCTCAGAGCCAGCAAGGATGAATCCTGATTGTAGGATGTCTGATTCCATTCGCTTTGCCTCTCGGTACAATTGCTCTTCAGAGCGAGGAGGATGTAAAGCACACAGCCTGGGGCCATCCAATCAGAAGCACCCAGGAAATAGCACCTGGAGTTACTGCAATTAATAATACAGTCCTATTGCTGATTCCATGGGCTGCAGAGGCCATTTAACTCTACTCCAGGCTAGACCTGCACCGAAAGCCCCAAGACCCAGCTCTCCCTGGAGAGCCTCCCTGTTTCCTGTGCTTTCCCAAGCTACCTCATTTTCATTCTCTGATGATGGAAATCAATAGAATACTACACTGGGGAGGGGGTGTACTGGCTGGGTTAGGGAAGTCTTGGATTCTATAAGAAAGCAAGCTGAGCAAGCCAAGAGAAGCAAGCCAGTAAGGAACATCCCTCCATGGCCTCAGCTCCTGCTTCCTGACCTGCTTGAGTTCCAGTCCTGACTTCCTTTGATGATAAACAGCAGTGTGAAAGTAAGCTGAATAAACCCTTTCCTCACCAACTTGCTTCTTGGTCATGATGTTCGTGCAGGAATAGAAACCCTGACTAAGACAGAAAAGGAACCCTCATCTCTAGCATTCAGGAATTAAAGGATTCACTTTGTTTCCTCTGAGAATTCACTTTTCTCCTCTGCCCGTCTTGTGCCGAGAGTGGAGTTACTCACAGGGAGTGTGCTGGCAAACTCAGCTTTCCTACAGGAAACGTGACACTTGTGACAAAGGTCTTGTGAAATCCACATTAGCTTTCTTACTCATGACTGCCACTGGCTAGGGACCCAGGGAAGCCCCGGCCTCTCAGGAGTCCTCAGAGCTGCTGGGAAAGCAGACAGGCTTCCAGGCTCCTCCCCTCTGCTAGCCCTAAGCCAGAGTCTACAGATACAAAGACAATGAACGGCTCGGTACTTGAGGCTGCAAGGCAGTACATGTCTAATTGCTTATAAGCCTGAATCCAAGTGAGTTTAGATTGGGAAGCCCTCAAATGTCCCACGTGTGCACAGTCATGAAAATAAAGTGGGGACCAGTGAGATTGCTCAGTGGGGAAAGGAACGTGCTTCCAAGTCTAAAGGCCTGAGTTCAATTCCTGGAACCCACATGGAAGGAGAGAACCAACTGTCCTCTGACCTCTGCTAATGCACTGTGACACACATGCACACACATGTACACACACACACACCACACCACATATATATACACACACACACACACCACATACACACACATATACATATACACACCATACCACATATATATATATATATACATACCACATACACACACATACCATATACACACAACTATACACCATACCACATACACACACATATACACATCCATACCAGATACACATAAACACACACACATACATACCACACCACATACACACATACATACACACCACACCACATACACACAGGTATATATCCACATCACACACACATATAGGCACACACCACTCCACATACACAGACCCCCACACACACACAATGTGAAAAAAAAAGTTTTTAAATGAAAACACTTGTGATGTTTTTAGGGTAGGGCCTATTTATATGTAGGAACAGCATTTATCTTTCACAGTTCTGACACTTAGGCCCAAATTCCCTGTGTAACTAGATAAATAAAACTATTTATTATGTCAGAAGGCTATATATCTAACATTATGTTTTTAAGTGAGACCAGCAACTCACCCAAAACTCTGAAAACTAATAATACACAATCATAGTGACGAGCAATATCACACTGGAAAATTTTTCCATATTCCAATGTTCAATAACAATAAAAACAAGTTGCAGAGTATTGTGTCTCACAGGCGGCTTTTGTTCAAATGATGTATTTATTTTTAGGATAGTTATGGGACTAAGCTTCAAAAGTAGTAATAGTGATCCCCGCTGGATGTCAGATTCATGTGCGGCTTGTGTCTTCCTGCTTTAGATGTGTTATATTCTGATCCACAGTGAACACCTCTGGATGTCCGATTCACGTGTGGCTGGTGTGTTCCTGCTTTTAGATGTGTTATATTTTGATCCGCAGTGAACATGGGCTTAATTTTAAAATGCAGATTTTGTAAAAAGTTTAAATTTTCAAAATATGCATTTGTAAGCCTTCATTAATCTGTATTCCCCTCTCTGTCATATGTCATGACTCAGAAGGTCTTGTCAGTGCTGACAAGCTGTGTTTAGAACCTGCACATGACAAGCTGGGCAGATGGTCACTGGGAGAAGCACTCCAAGAAGACTTCAACTCAAACCCCAGCAGCTATGAAGAAAAGGAAAGACAGGGGAATCCCAGGCATACGCTGGCCATCCCGTCTAGCTCAGTTGGTTAGCTCCAGGTTTAGTGACAGCTCACACATCAAAAATAAAAATAAAGCAGGGTGCTGAGGAAGACATTGCATACCTAACCTTGACCTCTGTATACCTAACATTGACCCATCATTGACCCCTGGCCTTTGTACACACACACACACACACACACACACACACACACACACACACACACACATGAACACATGCAATTACGCATGCGCACACATCTGTAGTTTAGGAATATCTTCTACGGACAAGTCAGATCACTATTTCTGAGCCACAGATCATGGAGGCACAAATGTTAAACACACATGAGCATGGAAGAGATCCGGCTGTTTCTTTTATGAGCAAAGGAGGAGGCAACGGAAGACAACTGGGTAACTAAGGACAGACTCAAGCCCCTCTGTAGAGTTGACAGTAAGCCTGCTGCCTCAGCACAGGGATGCTGCCATCTGGCTGCCTCAGACCCTGATGGAGCAAGGTTCCTACCTCACCCAGCTTTGTCTTGAAAGGTATCTCAAGGAACTTACAAAAGTCTTCTATAATTCCTTGCTAAAAGTAAACATGTGATCAAATCAAAAATGGCAAGCTTTCCTGAGTTCAGTTTGCTGTTCAACGTCCTGATGATATGAAGGATTTGGAAAATGGAGTTTTCGGGGGGAGGGGGTGTTGGCGGGCTTCAGGTACAGAAAGTGTCTACCCCACAGCTGTCAACCTTCAAAACTAAAATATATGATGCCCAAGAAAATTTGAATCACAGATAAACAATACTTTTAGTGTAAGTTTGGTTTAAATAACACATGGGATACACTTTCACACAGAGAGACACATAGAAACACCAGACAGGGAGGTAGGAAAGAGATCAAGATCGTTCGTTCTATGCAAATAAGCCTAATCTTCAGAAACATAGCTGACTAATCTACACTAACATTTCATCATATTATCTCATGCAAGTCAGACTATGCACAGACTGAGGAGGATAGGTAGGGAGAGGTTGGGAGGCAGGCAGGAAGGAGGTATATGTAGGGGAGGATAAACAGGGGAGGGTAGATACCGTTTTAGGAAGCCTGGGCCTCAGGATGGGGTCCTCATGGAGCTAGAGGATGCCTTGCATAGAAAATGAAGCCATGGCCTATAGAAAGCCCGCTGCTCTCTTGCTAGAAAACTAGATCTTTCTAACGTTGCTTTTTTTTTTTTTTTTTTTTAATATTGGTCAAGCTAACATTACCCCAAAGTATAAAATGGAGAGGCTTGGGAAGGTTCCAGAACATGCTGTGTGTGTACGCCCAAAGCTAAGGGATATGCTAAATTCCCAGGACACACCGTGTGTGTGCACACAGCCAAGGGATGTGCTAAATGGCAAAGGGTAAACCTCGGAGTGTTACTGCTGGGGTTGAAGTAAGTGTTGGTCTGTTACATGGAGCCTTTCCTCCGGCAGGGATTTCAGCACCTCATCTGAGCAGCTTGCACCTTACAAAATTGTTTTCCAGAAAAGGAAAAGGGGACAGTGAAAAATAAAATAATACTCTAAAAAAAAAATTTAATGAAAAAGAGACACGTGCTGATAGTTGGATCCATGTGACGCCAGATGAATGAGAAGTGGGGGAAATGCCCATCCTCCTCCAGATGTCCTCCAAGGCTTCAGAGAGCTCGCTGTGACTTTCCTGCACGTGCTCAACATGCAAAGCAGGCTCCACCAAGCAACTGAGAGACATGGCAGAAAGAAGACATTTTTAAGTTGTCTACTTAAAATATTTTTTTTAAATACCAAAATATATTTTAACAACATAGTTTTGGCCCACCTTAAACACATCTTTTGCCATAAAATAAATGACTAGGTTTGTAGTGTATGTGTGTGTATGTGTGTGTGTGTGTATATATACATGCATATGTGCATACACACACACACATGCATGTACTCATGCACAGGTACTCAAGGATGTACAGTTTGTATGAATGTGTGCAGGCATGTAGAAGCTGTAAGATGGCCTCATATATCATTCCTCTAGATACTGACCAATAAACTTGACAGACACAATGCCAATCTTATTTACTAAGTTGTTCAAAAAGCAAAGCTGCTCAGGCTTGACAGATGGTGCATTCAGGACCCTGCTTCTGTGCTTGGGTCACATTGTCATCTAAATGCTGTACATAAGGGAGGAAGACCCAGTCCCGTACATATCATCTCCTCCGTGTGCAGGCTCATAACCAGTTCGCCTTCAAGCCAAGCTTCCTTCCACTCAAGACGGTGAGTTAAACTCCCCTTGAAATCCCTGTTCCTGGAGAACCTGGAGAGCTACCTTTAAGGACAACTCAGAAATGGTCCTACAAGCCATGTGCAGTCACTTTCAGCTTTTGCAAACAGTGTTCCCACCATGTTCCTCACCCCAGGCACCCTACATGGCCTCGCCCCTGGTGTTCCTTAGTTTTCATTCAGAGAAGAGTCAGCTAAAAGGAATGGGGTGAAAACCCCAGGGCAAAAATGTTGGGGTGAAGGAGGCACTCACCCTCCAAATGTCTGCCTCAGTAGTGGTCTTCATTGTCCACCCTTGCCATGAAGGGGAGTTAGTACAAAATGAAATCAGTCCCCCGCCATGTCTGGGGTGGCCAGAGGGAACCTTAACAAAAGTATCACACACACGCACATACACACACACAGAAACACACACATATACACACACACATATACAGTGCACGCACATACACAGCGCACACACATACACACACATATACATACACACAGACACACACATATATACCACACACACACATACACACACATACACAGCACACACACACACACACACACACACACACACACACCACATGCCCGCCATTCACTTCACGTCTCCTTACTTTCCAACTGGGCAGCAGCCACATCTGCCTCCCTTCCGCTTTCTCAGCCATTGCTGGTGGAGAAGCAGTGGTTGGAGGTTGGCGGTGGCTCTGTGCAGTGGTTTCCAACACTGCGAAGCCCAGACTCAGCTCTTCCCCTCTGTAGGAAAGGGCAGGAGTCTGCAGCTGGCAGCTGAGATGGTCCCACAGTTAGGGACAAGGGTCTGTCCAAACGACGGATCTGATTCTCGTATGATTGTGTGAGTGTGCTCCAGTATGGGCATCAGTTCCTGAGGCTGGCTGCGAGGATCACTAAAGCCAAATACCTTAATGCCATATACCTGTTAGACGATACCTTTCTCATATTAACTAATTTATTATAGATCACAGTTTCTGATTTATCATTTGAATAGGCAGTAATATAATATTTCATCTCTCTTTCACATACACACATAACACATACACACAGCTCTCTTATTCTGGTGGTCTCACACTGCAACTTCCTATACAAATACTCATTGTGAGCTACAATGCCAACTGTAAATCCACGTCGCCATGAGAGGTTCTTATCCTCTGAACGTGTTGTGTTGTTTCCATGTAGAAACAAAGTCATCATTCTTCGAAATAGGTGCCTGACAGCATTCTTAAGAACTCAATTTATGAACTCAAGTCAAAACAAATGAATATATGTTCTCCTTTTTACTTCCTCTTTTGAACAATTTTATGATTGAAAAAAAAGAGACAGTTTACCACAATGGAAAATACCTCATTTTTCCATTAAAAGCCACTCTCTTGCTCTACACAGCTATCTCATCCACTTGTCTGTCCATTCAGTTTAAAGGAGCCTGTCTGAGGAGATGAAAGCAAGGTCTTAGTCAAGGACTGAAAAACTGGGAGCTGGAAGGCTGTTCCTCTTAGCCCTGCATCCAGTTCAGCAGTACAGGGTAGGGGGCAGTTGGAGAGGGAGAATCACTGCAGACCAGCCACTCGGCCTCTTCTGCTACAGACGGGGGCTGGCCCCCCACATCCACACCCAAAGCACTAGGTGAGATAGGCCATGGCGAAGTTAGTGGGCCCAGACTCTGGGGTACTATTGGTTCACAAACACTTCACGTCACCAAAAAGAAAGATCACAAAGCTTCAACACTTAGTCAAAACTTGACTTTAAAAGAAGGAGAAAAAAAATTCCTGGTGAAATGAGGAGCAGTGCTCAACTGGATGGAAGTTGGAAATTTTAAAATAAGGCCAATGGTCTCCATCACTTCTAATTAAACATCAACCTCTCTGCTAGAAGATGGGCTCAGGATGGATAAAGAACTCATGTGGGAGTGCAGATGAATAAAGAGATATAAGCATATGACCGGAAGCTTTGCTCGCTGGCTTAGTTTGTTGTTTCCGTTTCAAGTGGGAATGACAGGGTCATCAAAGGGGGAATGAGAATCCAGGAATCCTTTCAGACTGAGCCCCGTTCACGAATTTACTCTTAAAAGCTAAGATTTCCTTTATTCATAATAGGATTTCCCCCTCGTTCATCTTTCCAGTAGGCTTGTGTCTTTCTAAGGCCTCCGATAGCCCTTGTCATCTACGAACGACAAAATGGTTTGAACCATTTTGGTACAAGATGGTTTGAACCTCGATAGTTGAACTTTGAACATTGAAAAATGCCTTATGGGTAAAACGTACGGAACCCAATGATCCTCCGTGCAGAGGTAAGAAGGAGAAGTGTGAGAAGTCTGAGTTATTTCATGACTAGGCATCTGAGTGGATGACTGGAAACTAGGAGTGTGCTTTGTTGGCACACCTCTTTCAACTAGCATGACATACTGCATACTCCCATTACAGAAAAAACAACTGCCCAAGCCACACACACACACACACACACACACACACACACACACACACTTGCATCTAGGCACCACTTCCCACAAGAAACTAATTAAATCTCATCTCCCCCATCCCTGTTAGAGGATGTGATACCAAACAGAAAAATCCACCTGAGAAGAGAATATTTAAAATAAAAATTAAAAAAACGCACACACAACTTGAGGGCTTGCCTTCATGACTGATGATCGCATAATGCCCTGGGAACTTAGATTTGATAGAACTTTTTTCCTTTTTTTTTTTCCAAATAAATTGCTGAATTCTAAATCTCCTGAGATTGTAGAGCTCTGACAGAAATACAATGGAGTGGTGTTATTGCAAATATTTGGCAAAGCTGCTCACAGAATCACATCCCGTGAAATGTCACAAATATATGCAGTTGTGCCTAAGTCCTCTTGATGTATCCAAAAAGGTGTTCCCTCTGATCCTTGATGTTAACACTATAAAAGGGTTTAAGGTATTTAATGAGGAGGCATTGCACTCAGTAGCTCCCATCTGCCCACAGCACGTGTAGTATGTTAAAGCCTATTTCCAACAAACTGCTGTGTGGTGCATTCCAAGTGCCTGAAGTGAAGTCACAAATGCCTACAAATGCCTTTGGTATCTGACCAAAGCATCCTCAAGCAATGTCTTCCCATTCCTACCCTCACTGAACTCTACCCATATTTGTCCTTATGCCAATCCCTGTCACTGCCAGTGGTTGCTATGACTACCCTGTGTGGACCATCGTGTTTATAATGCAATTACCAGGCTCCAGACACAGTTGCATGGATGTTAACCCAGAACATTGAGTCAAAGGGCAATGCTACTAGACCCACCTTCTCTGAGATGCAAGGTGGTTGGAGTTTCCACATCAAGAGAGCGTTTACCCCTCACTGCCAGTTAAAGCCCCAGAATCACGAACAGTCTGCGGGACCAGCCAGATTCCTTCCACTCACTAAGCACTGTATCATTTCACCTCAGGCAGGCACAACAGAGTGCATCTGAGAATGTGTGAGGATCACGCAGGCTTTCCAAGCTGAAGTGTTTGGTGCAGTGAGGAGAAGAGATGGGAAACAGTTCCCCATCCGTGAGGTGAGGTCTGAGGTAATGGCGAAGCTGCTCTGTGAGGGGAAGGGAGCGGAGAGGAGACACTGGGCTCTTTGCTCTTGATATCACTGGTCCTAAGACTTATGAAAATGAGTCTTGGCTCTTCCCTGTGAGATCCCCGATAAGTTGACGTTGTGGAATTATCACAGTAAGAAGTAGGAAGATGGTGTAGTTTGAAAGAAACAAAGAAACAATAGACAGAAAAACAAAAGAATTCACTTCTTACTATAACAGTAGTTCAAGAGAAACTTGAGTTGTATGTTTCCAAGACTGGATACTGGATAGAAATGCACAGACAAAATTCAAATAATGAAAATTATCTTTGGAGAAAGTTTATCTCAGCATCCCTGTGTGAGATGATAAACAATTCTCCAGGAAAAAAATGAAATGAGCTGAAGGGCTTGCAGCCTCTTAGGACAAACAACAATATGAACTACCTAGTACCCTCAGAGCTCCCAGGGACTAAACCACCAACCAAAGAGTACACATGGTAGGACTCATGGCTCCAGCAGCATATTATAGCAGAGGATGCCAAGTAGATCATCAATGGGGGGAGAGGCCCTTGGCCCTGTGAAGGTTCTATGCCCCACTGTAGGGGAATGCCAGGGCCAGGAAACAGGAGAGGGTGGGATAGTGAGCAGGGGGAGAGAGAAGGGAACAGGGGTTTGCTTTTGTTTTTGTTTTATATTATTCTTTCCTTTTTTTGGAGGGAAACCTGGGAAAGGAGATATTGTATGGCATGTAAATAAAAAAAAAACCATCTAATTAAAAAGGAAAAAAAAAGCAAGAAAAGCAACCCATGAAATACAACAAAGCCAGGGTGGAGACATGGTTCAGGGGTTAAAAGTACTTGATGCTCTTACAGAGGACCCAGGTTCTGTTCTCAGCAACCACATAAGGCAGTTTACAATTGCCTGTAACTCTAGAGCCAGAAGATGTGATACCCTCTTCTGACCTCCATGTGCATGCTTGTGCATACACACACACACACACACACACACACGATTAAAAATAAAAATCAATGGAAGGAATTAGAAAGATCTGATAATACAAGAATCACTGAAACATTGAGAAGAAATATAACAAGCAGTTAGCAAAACGAAAGGAGAAATACATTTACTCTTTCTAAAATTTAATTTAAAAAAATGAATTCCTTTAACTCATTCCTTAAGCTCTTTAAAAATCCTTCATAAAATAAAACCACCTCATTCAACAAAATTGTTATTTTAAGCACAATAAACTACTTTCAAAGATCTTGGGATTTCTGTGGACCCTTCTCAAAGAATAATACCTGTGCAGAATTGATCACTCATAGAAACTTGGCAAACCACAGTGGGTAAAGTCAACATGTGACAAGACAGGACTTAAGACATGGACTGGGGAGGAAGAAATGGGACAAAATGTCAGAATGGTTCGTGACAATTCCTTTCAGGATAAAATCTCTTTAAAACATCTGACTGCCCAATTCCCAGCTTGGGTAACAGGGTGGGTACAGTTGGTATGAACTGTAGATTTCTAATGAGGAGACAAACTTTTCCAGGTTTACCTCTATGTGACACTTGCTTCAAAATACTGTTTCATGTGTAGCTTTTTTTTTTTTTTAATTAAACGTTAGGAGAGGAACTCACCAAGTCCCACCTATAGATAAGGAATTACTGGTGATCGAGGCTGCTGGGGGAAAGTCAGTTTTCTTCTGGTGAGGGTCCTGATCAGTGGTTCATATTCTAATGATTGGCCCTAATCCATGAACATACCTGCAGCACTAATGGACTCTGTGAATTTAATAATAATAGAGTCCATGAAGTTGAATGGGAAAGTACTAATGGTATAGGAGTTGAAGGAGAGGGAGTAGGGTTAGATTTGAACAGAGCAATATAGGGCTGGAGAGATGGCCTTCCTTTCCAGTTATTGTATCTGTGTGTAAGTAAGCATGCATGGAGGTCAGAGAAACACCCTCTAGTGTCTTCCTTGGAAGGTTTCCATCTTGATTTTTGAGATGAGGTCTCTCACTAACTTGGGTCTCACTGATTGCTAGCCAGGCTGACTAGCCAGCCAGCACTAAAGATCCACTCATCTTCATGTCCCTAGGGAGGGCAGGAACTCCAACAGTGACCAGGATTGGCTCTATTGGATACGTGAGTTTTGGAGAATGAGAAGTCCTTGAGCTGCTGCAGCAAGCACTTCACCAACCTAACCTTTCCCCAGCCCTGTTCCTATTGGTTTTGAAAGGAGTAATTTAAAAACCACCATGCCAGTCTCCTCTGGCTTCTATAGGATTCTAATGAGAAAACCGTTGTTATTCTGTTTATCCCTAGCAGGTAAGAGGCCTCTCTCACAGTGTATGTTTCACTGTCTCCAGCTTTCAACTGGGATTGTGATTTGTTTGATTTGGTGTCCCTGGGTTTCTCTTCTCTGGACTTCACCAGGCTTCTGAAATTAGTAGGCTTTTTACCAAGTTAGAGATATTGTTCTTCATTAGAGTTCTTTTCTGGTCTCCATGTCTTTCCTCTCTGCAGTGTCTGCCTGCAGTGCCTGCCTGTAGTGTCTGCAGTGTCTGCAGTGTTTGCAGTGTCTGCAGTGTCTACAGTGTCCCCTGTGCCTGCAGTATCTGAAGTGTCTGCCTGCAGTGTCTGCAGTGTCTACAGTGTCCCCTGTGCCTGCAGTATCTGCAGTGCCTGCCTGCAGCGTCTGCAGTATCTGCAGTGTCCTCAGTGCCTGCCTGCAGTGCCTGCCTGTAGTGTCTGCAGTGTCTACAGTGTCCCCTGTGCCTGCAGTATCTGCCTGCAGTGCCTGCCTGCAGTGTCTGTAGTGCCTGCAGTGTCCCCAGTGCCTGCCTGCAGTTCTGCCTGCAGTGTCTGCAGTATCTACAGTGTTCCCAGTACCTGCAGTATCTGCAGTGTCTGCATTCATGGTGGCTCACTCGCTAACTCTTGTTATATTCTCCAAGGCTCAGATGCACTAGTCACTGGTTTTCAGGCACTCTTTTCTCTTTGTTATTTACATCAGGTAATTGCCATTTTTCTGTCTTCTATTTACCTAGCTCTTGCCTCTGTCCCTTGCCCATCCTGCTCTTTAGTCTAGCCATTAAGTATCTTATTTAATTAATTGTATTTTCAGTTTGAAATTTCTCATTTCTCTTTTTCTTTTGTTCTGAGACTTTGCATTTCCTGAGCTTGAGGTTAGTGTCTAGTTTTTATTTCTTAATAAAGAGTATTGTGCTTCACAGCTCAGCCTAGCCCTGAACTCACTGTATTCAGTCCTTCTGCGTGGTCCCCATGATCTTCCACACCTGCCTATGTTTGTATCAACTATCTTTCTGTTTTCAACTTGAGATCGTCCTGTTTCTTAGTTTAATGGGTGGTTTTCACTGGCCAGAAAAAA
>NW_022196891.1:81549351-81561214 GCF_008632895.1 Mastomys coucha
AAAAAAAGGCTACTTTGAGTACAATACCAACTCAGGAACATATCCAAACCTGTTTTAACTGGTTTCTTCTAACACAGGCCTAACAGGAGAAAGAACAGTGCCTGTTACTTTGCCCGGGTGAAAATAGAAGTGCAGATTCCCACTTGAGCACCACTGGCACAAGGAGGATGTCAGAAATCTCCTGTTACTGCTGGGCACAATGGGAGTTCCTTCTCTTCTAATGACCAGCACTAGCACCAAGGAAGGAGGATGGTGCCCACATGGGGCAGCAACAGTCCCCAGTCTTCACTAGGCCTCCTCCAAAACCACCCACCTGTGGCTATGGCTCTAAACCCAGGCTACCCACATAGTCTCTACCAAAGAGGGAGGTGCCAACGGGAGAAGAACCCTCAGTATTACTCAGTGGAGAATGGAAGTCCCTTCTCCTAACAGATGTCACCCAGGAAAACTGAGTAGCACATCCCATTCCAGCGTCTGATGGGCCCTCCTATACCAGTCCCTAACTTAAGAAATGTACCACAGGCTTGCCCACAGGCCAGTCTGATTAGACCATTTCCTTAATTGAGGTTCCCTTTTCCCAAGTGACTTCAGGTTGTATCAAGTGGATTAAAAAAAAAAATACAAACAGCCGGGCAGTGGTGCCGCACGCCTTTAATCCCAGCACTTGGGAGGCAGAGGCAGGTGGGTTTCTGAGTTCGAGGCCAGCCTGGTCTACAGAGTGAGTTCCAGGACAGCCAGGGCTAAGAAACCCTGTATCGAAAAACCTAAAAATAAACAACAAAAAAAAAAATACAAAAAACAAACAAAAACTAGCCAGCATGGTATTTAATTGTACTTAGCAGGAAGAATAGAGGTATATATATCAACTATACCTTCCCCCAAGGCAAAGCGCATATTAAGAGTTAATAATTAGTAATTAACTTAATTAATCAATACTGAATGGGTAATATTTTCCACAGTGGTAAGTCTCCCATAATTCTGACTGTCCTAAACTATGGCTGAAAGTCTGTCTTAGTCAGGGTTACTATTGCTGGGATGAAACACCATGACTAAAGAAACTTGGAGAGGAAAGGGTTTATTTGGTTTACACTTTCATGGCATTATCACTGAAGGAAGTCAGGACAGGAAGTCAAGCAGGGCAGGAATCTGGAGGCAGGAGCTGATGCGGAGACCACAGAGAGGTGCTGCTTACTGGCTTGCTTCCCATGGCTTGTTCCCATGGCTTGCTCAGCCTGCATTCTTATAGAACACAGGACTATTAGCACAGGGATGGCACCACCCACAATGGGCTGGGCCTCCTCCATCAATCACTAATCAAAAAAAAAAAATGCTTTAGAGCCGATCTTATAGAGACATTTTCTTAATTGAGGTTTCCTCCTTTCAGGTAACTCTAGCTTGCATTGAGTTGACATAAAACCAGCCAGGATAGTTTCCAAAACTTGCAGAGGAATCTTCCAAAAATTCAGTGAACCACATTCAGTAATACAAGGAAATGTTCAAAACATACAGTCAAAGAAATCATGTACATTGTGATTTTGCCATATAAAGACTACACATGAGACACAAAATAACCAAACATAGAAAAATAGATGAATGAATGGACAGATATACAGAAGATCATAAATGAATGTATAAATGGATTTTAATTGAGCATTTCTATATTTTAAAACCACCTATAAGCATGCAATATGTTTGCAATATAAATTATGTTACATTTCCATATATTATGTTAATATTACACTTTCATAACACTTTTGCAGATGCATGTGCCTGTAACATGTACTAACTTTGAAAGAAACTGCTACCTCAGTTTTCTTTCAAAGTGCCCTAAGTTGGAGAAATGGCTTAGTTAGTGAAGAGCTACTATATAACCATGAGGATCCAAGTTCTGATCCCTAGCACCCACATAGAATCTGGATGTAATGATAAGTACCCACAACCCCAGAGCTGATGACCGAGATGGGAGGTACTGGGTGCTCGGTAGCCCACCAGTTTTGCCAAATTTGTGAGTTCCACATTCAATAAGAGATCTTAAAGAATAATAGAAAAACTGAGAAAGGAAAATATCTGATATCTAGCCTACACAGAGAGAGAGGAGGGGAGAGAGAAGGAGGGAGGAAGGGGGCAGAGGGAGAGGGAGAGGGAGAGAGAGAGGGGGAGAGAGAGAACGAGAGAGAGAGAGAGAGAGAGAGAGAGAGAGAGAGAGGCCCAATGGTGCAGGTATATGCTCACACATACATACAAAACACACACACAAAGGCAAGAGTGCAGCTACATGAACACACACATGCCCACACACACATGCACACACACACACAAACCCCTTCTCCTGGCTGGCTTCCCCTGTGCCAGCACAGGCAGAATGATGCGAAACCAAGGAGGACCTGGAAGGCTTTGCCTGTTGAGGGAAATGAACACCACTCTCATCTGAATACAGATCTCCTACGATCTAAGCATTTTTGTTAGGGGAGGGCTCCTGATGAGAGCAGAGCATCTCCCCAAGAGCCCCAAACAGTTCAACATTTTGCTCAACTGATTGCAGCAATCAAGGACATTCACTGGAATCTCAGCTACCCAAGCAAACACAGGCCATCTAGGTTCACCAGAGCAGCATTCCATGGATCCTTCATCTTCCGACAATGACCTTCTTTCACATAGTCACCTCCCCACCAACCCCACCCAACCCCTGTGTGCATCAGCCTGCTGTATAGACAAGCTCCATGGGCATCGAGGGTGGGACTCAGGATATTATGAGCACTTTGTGGATGCTCTAAGATGGAACCATGGGCATCCTCAGACCTCTCAAGGTTGAGAAAGGGACAGGACAATGATGTAGCACCTTCCATATGTCATTGGGTAGGTGGGTGGTTTGCTCATAATTCTTCTCCTCTCAGCAACTCACTGAAGCTAACCAGAAACCAAGGAACAGCAGGAAGCCACAGATAACTGCCAGCTGACTTACGTCTCAGACTTCCACTTTAAATTGCTTTAAATTGGCAAAACTTGCATTTGTGTTTGACAGCCCAGTGGTGGCTCAGCAATTCGAGACACGGAATCTCTTTCATTTCCACATTGCCTGGTTTCCCAGAAACCACGCTCAGATCCCTGAGCCACAACAAAGAGATGAGCACTTAGCAAAGTAGTCCCCCTTTGCCTCCATGGGAGCATATGCGTTTTCAATTTGACATTTCCAAAATGTCTGCACCTAAGGAAAAAGGAAAACTTTTTAAAGACTGACTGCTTTCAGCTGAAAATAGTTATCTCTTAAATATCTGTGTTCATGGGCATGAGACGTGAGCAAGAAAACTACAGTTTTCATCTCATGAGAGCCAGAACATTCACCATCTGAGATTAACATGGTGTGTGACAATGAACTATGCCAGGAAACTTGGTAAGGTTGAGTGGGTCTGAGACCCTGGCACCCTGGCACCAACCTGAGAAGGTAGGTGTCTCCCTACTCTCTGCCAGATTCCTGGCCCAGAACACATGAACACACTCCTCACATCAGTCATGTAGCCCAGAACAGAGTTCTCCATGCTAACTAGATATCTATGAATCATTGTTGTTAAAAGCTGAGAACTACTCCATTGTGTAAATGTACCACGTTTTCTGTATCCAGTCCTCTGTTGAGGGGCATCTGGGTTCTTTCCAGCTTCTGCCTATTATAAATAAGGCTACTATGAAGATAGTGGAGCATGTGTCCTTATTACATGTGGGAGCATCTTCTGGGTATATACCCAGGAGTGATATTGCTGGGTCCTCTGGTAGTACTATGTCCAATTTTCTGAGGAACCACCAAACTGATTTCCAGAGTAGTTGTACCAGTTTGCAATCCCACCAGTAATGAAGGAGTGTTCCTCTTTCTCCACAACCTCCCCAGCATCTGCTGTCACCTGAGTTTCTGATCCTAGCCATTCTGACTGGTGTGAGGTTGAATCCCAGGGTTGTTTTGATTTGCATTTCCCTGATGACTAAGGATGTTGAACATTTTTAGGTACTTCTCAGACATTTGGTATTCCACAGTTGAGAATTCTTTATTTACCACTGTACCTCATTTTTTAATAGGATTATTTGGTTCTGTGGAGTCTAACTTCTTGAGTTCTTTGTAGGTATTGGATATTATCCCTCTATCAGATGTAGGATTGGCAAAGATCTTTTCCCAATCTGTTGGTTGCTGTTTTGTCCTATTGACAGTGTCCTTTGCCTTACAGAAGCTTTGCGATTTTATGAGGTCCCATTTGTCAATTCTTGATCTTAGAGCATAAGCTATTGTTGTTCTGTTCAGGAAATTTTCCCCTGTGCCCATGTGCTCAAGGCTCTTCCCCACTTTCTCTTCTATTAGATTCAGTGTATCTGGTTTTATGTGGAGGTCCTTGATCTACTTGGACTTGAGCTTTGTACAAGGAGATAAGAGTGGATCGATTTGCATTCTTCTACATGCTAACCATCAGTTGAGCCAGCACCATTTGTTGAAAATGCTATCTTTTTTCCACTGGATGGTTTTAGCTCCTTCGTCAAAGATCAAGTGACCATAGGTGTGTGGGTTCATTTCTGGGTCTTCAATTCTATTCCATTGATCTACCTGCCTGTCCCTGTACCAATACCATGCAGTTTTTATCACAATTGCTCTGTAGTACAGCTTAAGGTCCAGGATGGTGATTCCACCGGAGGTACCTTTATTATTGAGAATAGTTTTTGCTATCCTGTCTTGTTTTTTGTTTTTTGTTTTTGTTTTTGTTTTTTGTTATTCCAAGTGAATTTGCAATTGCTCTTTCTAAGTTTATGAAGAACTGAGTTGGAGTTTTGATGGGGATTGCATTGAATCTGTAGATTGCTTTCGGCAAGATGGCCATTGAGGGTTTCGCCAATAAGAGTCCCTTCCCAGACATTCCTTCCTGCAAAAGGTATTTAATCCCTGGTCCGCCCTGAGAAGGTGGTACTCACCCATTTTCCATGATGATAAATAAACTGTCTGGAACCAAGGACTATCTCTTCCATCAAGGACTGCCAGGCGGAGCATGGAAAAGGCCTTTGCCTACAGAGCCATAGCCTAAGTCTCCTGCAGAAGACCCTTCTGTGCTCCCGGATAACCACTGCTAAGGACAATCACAAATGAGCCAAGCCAGAGTTCCCCATTCCCCTGGTCCTAAGTTCATCATTGTCCTCAGCCCACAGGCCCCCAGCTCCATTCCCAGTTCCCTGAGCCCCAGCAGCGCCTCGATGGCCAGGAGTTTGGGAGCCCTAGGCCCTGGCCTCATTGCTGGCCCAATGAACCTCTGACCCTCCATTACTGACTTCCCTGTGAAGTTTTCTAGAGGTGCCTGGATTCCCAGGAGCCAAGGAACCCAGCTTCAGTCTCCTTCCCTAAGCAGTGTATCAGCTCTTCACTCAAGCACAGTACCTGACATCAGTGGTCTAGCCCAAGGCGAGGCAAAATGGAGACCCATAACCTGATTTACAGGAAACCTGCTCCCATCCATGCTCCAGCACCTAGCAGGCTTTCTAGAATGTTCCATGCTCAGCAAAGCTAGTGGGGATGGGGCAAGAGAGGGAGGGGAAAGGGGAAAGAGAGAGGGAGGAAGGCTTACATACATAGAAAATTCCACACTGATAAGTAAGAAACTATTGGCTGTTGACAGGTAAGTAGCTGAGACATTGACCTAACAAATTAAAAAATCAGAGCCTTGCTCTGTGTGTTTCTCTAAAGTCATCAGCAAGCTTGCAATGGAAGCATCCCTTCCACTAAAACAAAGTTTAAAAGGACCAGGGAGATGGCTCACTGCGGGAAGCACTTGCTGTGGATATATGAATCATGTCAGCTCGAATAGTAGACACAATCCCATTTTGCTTATTAAATACTTGTATTAAAAAATGTTGAATGGCTATTTCTCTTTTTTTCAAAGTCTGTCCCCTCCCACCAACCATACAGTAATTTTTAAAAGATGTATTTATTTTTTCATGTGCATTAATGTTCTGCCTGCATGTCTGTGTGAGGGTGTCAGATCCTCTGGAACCTTGGGTAAGGACAGTTGTGAGTTTTCCCGTGGATGCTGGAAATTGAACTTGGGTCCTCTGGAAGAGAGGCCAGTGCTCTTAACTACTGAGCCATCGCTCCAGCCCCTAAGGGTTGTTTGTAAGTGCAGTAATATGGGTGGTCTTATTTGGGGGTCTAGGGGGATGGTTGTTTGTTTGCTTATTCAACTTTTTTTAATGTTCCAATCCTGATAGACATGAGTAAATGTTTTATTGAAAGGAGCTAGATAGCTGCAGGCATACATGCATATTTAAGCTATTTTGTAACAGTACTTTGTGTGGAGCGATGTGTTAAGGACTTCTCCCTCTGGGTGTCCACAGAAATGCCATGTTCTTCAGGCGCCATTCTCAGCAGGCCTTGATGCTTTGAAAAAGACAACCTCAGTGGCCCTGAGGGTCTCACACCACTATAATGAGAGTTTTGTCTCCTACTAAGTAATAGAGGGCCCAGAGAGTCGAACTTCAGAAATAACCTGGTCATGAAGAATTTCGAACTTTGTAATACTGTATATTTACATCAAGATTTTAGTTATAGGAGCTGGAGCGATGGTCCATTGGTTATGAGCACTGACTGCACTTCCAGAGGACCCAAGTTCAGTTCTCAGCACTCACATCTAACAGTTCACAGCCACCTCTAATTCCAACTCCAGGAGATCCAACACACTCTTCTGGCCTCCACAGACAACTGGATACATGTGGCATACACACACCAAATAAAAGTAAAGATTAATCTTCAAGATGAAAAACATACTTTAGTTTGTTAAGTGTTCAACTTAATGTGTTACTTGAGAGCTCAGAAACAGAGTCAGGAAGCCTCAGGTTGAAACCGCATCGCCCCACTGCCTTCTGTGGGTATATGGCATATCATCTCTGCCAACCTCAAGTTTCACATATATATGATAACCTGCACCAACGTGACTAAGGAGAACTAAGCCCCATAGAAGAATCCTCAGCACACAGATGCTTTCAATGAATGCTAGAGTGATGTGTCAGTTAGATAACACTGTCCCAGTTTCATAATGGCATCATTAAACTTAGCAATGTTAAGTGGCGTTTACTGAAAGTCATACGGATGTAAGAAAAAAAAATCTGAAAATATCTGGGAGTCAGCCTCCTAACTGGGTGGAAGTTCATGGGTAATAGAGCATCAGATATGGCTTCCCCATCCACACCTAATCAAAGGTGAGAGTTTTGGGATGCCATCTGTGCAGTTTGACTACAACTCAAAGTGAAGTAGGCATCTCTGGATCCCAGAGCCTCAAATGACAGCTTGACGCAGACCTCTCATTTCACTGTCAATACCTTGAGTAGACTCAGACAGAAGGAGATTGGTCGCCTTGGGAAAGACACTGAGAAAACCACAGGAGATTTCAGCCCCTTCTTTCTAGAGTGTTTGGGACCCACACCTGTCCGTGTCACTTCCTGCCACTGAATGAGTCACCTCCACAGATTAGTTCCCGTAACTGTAACTGCGCCTCAGACATTCAGGAAATTCTTGAAGCTATTCTCTAAGGCTGGCTCCACCTTGCAGTACATGCTCTGCAAACTCATCAGGAGATGTTACAGAGGGGCATGGCTGTTCACAGAAAGCTTTATTTGTTTTTCAGATTTATAAAACAGACTTTCTTGGCAAAGTCTTTTTAACACTTCTTTTTTGCAAAAGGTGACATAGAGTTTCTCCTGAAATAAATCTGACTCTTCTAGATGCTTAGACCAGAAGTTACGAGCTACCCTAACCACCTAGCATCACTGAAGACACCGCACAAGGAAATGAGGCTACATCTTACTGAGTTTTTTTCTTTTTATTTAATCTTTGCAAGTTTCATATATGTGTATAGTAGACCATGATCATAGCCATCCCTTACTCTATTCTGCAACTCCATCTAAGTTCCCTTAATACAACTCCCTCCCAATTTCCATCCTTTCACCTTTTAAATAGAAATCACTGAATCCCATTAATGTTGGCAGCATTAGCATATGGATGTGGGGCTATCCACTCAGATGTGAGGAAGTGGCTCTCCCTCTTCTCTCAGTCAACAATTGCCAATACTGCCTCAATTAAAGTATTTGGGAAGCTATAATGGAGTTATAAGGGAGTGGGGCCCCATCTGTCCATTCTGGAATGTTGACTAACTTGTGCAGGTCTGGTGCCAGTGGCCACCTATGATGTGTGTGGCAGCCATGTCTCATCCAGGAGACAGGGTTTCACTGCACCTCTCCTCATCCTCCTGCTCTGACATCCTTTCCACTCCATCTTCCAGAGTGTTCTCTGAACCTTGGTGCAGGGGGGAGTGATGCAGATGTCTCATACAGGGCAGAGCATTCAGCAGTCACTTCTCCTCAGCACTTTGGCCAGTTATAAGTCAATGTATTAACCACTGTATGCTAAAATATACATACTTCTCCAATCCAAATCGACAGTAGCACTGAGCTACAGGTGTTAACATAAATACTTAGATGGCAGTTTGACATGACCATTTAGCAAAACACCTACAGTAGGATCTGAAACTTTTATATTTTTTTCAAACCTTATTTTTAATGATGGTTCTTAAATGCTTTCACCTCCCTTTTAGCCCACCTCCCAGCATAGGTAGTGGAAAAGAAGGGATACAGGGGAAGTGGACATGTTTAGAAACTATTCTTCAGAGCAAATTCTGTGTTGTCAAGAAATCAGTAGGTCGGTTCACAGGAGTCTGCTAGAGGAACCAGCAAGAATGCCAGGAGAAGTTCTCAGCTGTGCCTCTCTCAGCTAAGCGAAGATCAGCAAAGACAGGAGACCAACAAGCATTGCAAAGCCAGCTCTGTAGCAAGCCAAGCTCAGCCATTGTTACTGGCCCCCAAGTCCTATTTACATCCCTTCAGACATCACGTTTCCTCCACAGGTCCTGCCTCAGCGTGTGCTTCTGTCTCAGCTGACATCACTCTGCCAATCAGCCTGAATCCACACACGTGGCAAGAAACAGCAGCACACCACCAAAAGCTTTTGGTGTATTTCTCTCTATAGAGTCCTGACAAATGGAGCTCATCTACACAACGTAAGGTGGACCAATACATGCATGTTGTTAGCGAAGAATCTTTCATCACGTGTCCTTTCACGTGCTTGCTTTAGCAGAACATTCTTTCACCTGTGTCTACTTCAGGGAACCATTCCTTTATGAGTCGGCCTTAGCCCTTCATCTGTGTCCACTATGAGACTATGTTCTTTCAAGAGTTTGCCCCAGCAAAATACCATTCGACACAACAAAGAACCCTTAACTTTCCACTTTAAGGGTTCCCCTGGCTATGGCCTCCAAAGCCACCAGTTCTTAGCCAGGTTTATAGTGTCAGACATGAATTCCCTCCTGTGGAACAGGCCTCAAATCTAATCAAGAGAGTGGTTGATTACCCCCATAACCTTCATGCCAACACGGCACCAATGGACACATCTTGCCTGGCAAGTAGGTATTGTAATATTCAGAGTCCAACATCTGTTAAGACTGCTACAGCATTTTCTCTGTCCAATCACATTAGGGCAGTAACAGGCCTGTGATTGGACAGGAACAGAGAGGTGGAGCTAGAGTTGGAGGAGAATAAAAGGTCAGAGGAGCAGGAAGAGAGGGAGTCATCATGGAAACAGATGATGAGGACCAGTCTGACTCCATGAAGTTGTACAACCAAGCAAAGGTTTTTACAAAATAGATTAATTGGGTTAGAATATTGTCTTTATTATTTGGTTCGGAAATTATTGTATTGGCATCTTGAAAATTATGATTTTTTTATTATATAAATCTGATTGGATATTAAGGCCTTAAGAGTCAAGCTTTACTTACTGGGTCTTAGGTGCTGATTAGATGAATGATTGTAGGGTTGTGTGGGGAGTTGCATGCAAGCGAGATGTTTTTAATAGCTGGGAGAGAATAATAAGAGCCCACCGGGATATGGCCCAGTGGGAAAGTGAGTTTGCAAGTGGATTCATTTTTTAAATTCCCGCAACAAGATGTTGAAATTTCTTGTCCCCCACCCCCAGCTGGCCAAGCAGTACCTTCCTGCACTGTACTATCATTGGAGAGAAAGGATTTTTTTTAACTTATTCTTTGAACTTTAAGATGTTTTAATCAAGTCCAACCAACTTCTACGTCCTCCCCATGATCAAGAATGAGTTGCTATATCACTAGATGCCTTCTTTCCACAGACCTGCCAATATAGGTAGACATGCTAGTCTTTGCCATCTCCACAGCAGATCCCACAAGACTTAGATATGTCCTATCTATCGAACAGTATATCTGCCTTTCAGGTTTGATAAGCGTGTGTCCTTAAGCCCTGAATACATAATATGGGTGAGCCCTGTGTTGGGTAGAAAAACTGTCCAAATTGATAAAAAAAAAAAACCTCTCCATGTCCTTTAAAAAAAATCACAGTCCACAGAGGGGAGAGACGCTACCTTGGAGTGCAAGGTTCATTTATTAGGGTTGGGTAAAGTGCTGAAAGTGCCAACCTGGAGAAAGAATTCTGTTAGTAGGTCTTATGACAGTCATTTCTGGGGAGGGTGCAGTCAGCTGGGCAATCTGGGAAGCTACAATGGAGCAGAGGCCATTCCATGTGAGAGACATGGAGGAGATCTGAGCACAGAAGAGCCAACATTCTCATATGAGGGGTGCAAAAGAAGAGTAGGAAACACGGGGCCAGAGAGAGCCAACCTGCACGCTCTTCTGAGCAGTTTAGATGGCAGTCTCCTGCTTCCTTAGCCTGTGGTCCTCTGGGTAATAATTATGCAGTGCATGATAAGAATCAACTTGCTTATAAACTGCCCCTGTAGCCCTGATCATCATACACAGCTGTTCAACATAAGAGCATTCACACTGGGCTCCTCCACCACGGGAACACTTGTGTACACATGTGTCTTCAAGCTCCCCTCCTCTCAGAGCTGCAGCTGTCTGCTGTCCCTGTTCCAATTCAGTGGTCACTACTGTCCTGACCCAGCCTCATCCTTACCACATGTCACTGGAGTCCAGTTTATTTGTCCTATAGGAAAACAACCAGCGAGGACAAAGTCATGTTCTTGGTCCCCTAAACTGAGTTCAGGGGCACCAATGTCTGATATGTAAAAGTCAGCCTTCGCCCTTAATCTTGAGACCTGAACCATCCACTCTCTTCTCTGTCTTCATTCTGGGTGTGGTTTTGTTCTGTGTAAGGTCTAGTTCTTCAACTGACTCTCCCACACAGGCCACTCCTGGTTAACAATCCACATCACCAACACTCTGAGTAATGAACTAGTTGTTGACTGTATCACCTTTTTGCTTTGTCTGTCACTATAAAATTGGTCTGCCATATTTCTACTTTTTGTTAGTGAGCATTAGAATAAATATGTGCAGGGATCATGCTAATCTTCTCTGTATCTTTCCAATTTTAGTATATGTGCTGCCATGCATCTAATACTAAGTGTTCTTTGATTGATCTAGTCAGTGTTTAATAAACACTTATGGAGTAGATAGACATATTGGCATGGGCTACAGGCACACTTTGTAACTGAGATCTCACCCTCATGCCAAGTTTATGCCTTCTACATCCTTATTCTTCTTGGCGATATCACCATCCCCTTCTCTTTATTGCTGACATTCTTTCATTATGGAATCCCATTCTGCCCAAACCCTCTCCTGTCCTCACCCACCTCCTCTCCTCCTTCCCATCCAACATGCCCAAGTGCATCTTCAGGATTCCCTGAGATGACTCCAGCAGAGTCCATGCTTCCTCTCTGACCAGTACTGGTGGTTTCTCCCATCTGCCATTAATGCAGTGACCGAAGGAAGGGCTAAAGTGAAATTCTTAGGGAAATGGATGGATCTGGAGAATA
>NW_022196891.1:81561863-81575479 GCF_008632895.1 Mastomys coucha
GGAGGGGAAACTGGGAATGGAGAAATTTACATGTAAATAAAGAAAATATCTAATAAAAAAAAAGAAATTATGATTGCATCAGTTCAATGAGGAATATTAACCCATATTTGTCAAGCTCTCCTGCTTTAAACCTCACTCTCCTCATTCACCCTTAACATCTCTTAAGATAGCATGTTTACATCCTTCCTCATTCCCAAAACGATCCTCCTCCTGCACGTTCTCCCCTGACTCCATTCTTCTCAGCCAGAAAAACAGAAGCAACTCAGGTGCCCTCTAAGAGACAAGTTGATGCTCTACCATCTAGGCATCTATGCTGTCTTCCACCGATCCACAAAGGCTTAGGGATTGGCCAGTACTGCCTGGTGTCGCTGTGATGGTGCCTTGGTCACCCGAGACACAAGATATCTTTGTATTCCAACCAAGTATATATTTGAGTGAAAAACAAGCCCATATTTCCATAGAAACCTGCCAATCGAATTCTTCCAATCTAGTTTTCAGCTAAACACAAGTAAAGTGTATTCTGTCGGCTTGCTAGGAAATGTAGTCACTATTTATAATTTTGTTTCTATAGAAAAAAATGCATTGATAGTTCCAAAAGAACGACTTGCAAATAGAATTTAGAACAAAACCCATTTGTAAATTGAGGGTTGACTATGTTATATCTTTGCCTTGTTCTTAGCTATAATATTGCTCTATCATATTTCTACTTTTGGTTAGTAAGCAGTAGAATAAATATGCATCTGCTACTAAGTGTTCTAGTCAGTGTTTAATAAACACTATGGAGTAGACAGACATATTGGCATGGTCTATAGGCACACTCTTCCCAAGTAATTGCTTAAACATTTCATTTGTTTTCTGGCTCTGAATCCATATGACCCTATTTAGGAAAACCTGACATTTGGAAATCCAAACTTAGAAACCAGATACATTCAGAGGTTCTGAGTCAGGTTACAAAATAATTTTTCATTTTAGAAATTTAATAGTGACTCATTCTGTTCATTTAAGAGTAATAAAATATTATCATGGAACAATGAAAGGGGGGAAAGAGCAGAATTCAAGAATAGAATCAAGACGGGTTCTATTTGTAGCCATGAGCCTTCCTTCTTGAAGCACCATAACTCACCCCTACTCGCACTGGGATTTATTCTGGTGGCGTTAAAACTCTCCCTCTACCAAGAAGCACAACAAAAGACCATTTGAGTAGGAAGCAGATGTGCGTCTTTGGAGCTTAACACCCCTGGCTCAAATCTGACAGTAAAAATTTACAGCCCTTAAAATATACTACGCTGTGGTGGCTGTGACTGGGCGGCCTCCTCCCCAGTCGAGGAGCAGGATTGCTAAAAGGTTAGCAGCCAAAGGGGGCTGCCGGGAGGAAGTGGACGGCCTCTTCGCTGCTGGGAAATGAGCCTACAGATTATCAGTGGATGATATAATCAAAATCTCATATACCAGTATGAGAGTTTTATTATACTACCGAGGAAAACAGCTCATTTATATTGGATTTCCTGTCTTCTCCCCCTCTTAATAAGAAGAATCACGTACCTATGAGTCACTACTATCTGTGTGGACCAGATGAGGCATTTTCTTATGATAATGCACACAAAAAAACTTTTTAATGATGACAAGTTTAGGTAATTGCACATCTCCTAATTTATTGATGCGAACATGAAAAGATGAGTCGCTGTGTTTTTCTCATTTCTTAAGTTTCTTGAAAATAGCTTTGACTATTACCAGTAGGCACAAATCTCTGTTTAATAGCAACATTCAAAAATTAATAAATAGGGAAAAGGCACTATGGGAATAAACTGTAATAAAGACAAATGGAATTCATATTTCAAAAGTTGGCAGGAGCTAACAGATCTGCTCCCCTTTTTATTTCTGTAATAAAATGTTCTGTATTTGTAGTAATTTCTTTCCTTGTTATTTCTCTTGTCTTAAGTAAGAGCCATAAATGCTTCAGCAGCGAGAGAGTGGACTGGACATTCAGTCGGTGTTTCTGACATCCTTTCATGAAGCACTACTTAATGCTGAAAAAGGAATAATACTGTTTTCATGGGAAGATTCAATTTGTTTTCTAAAAGGAACATACACAAAAATATTCTTTGGGATATTTCACCCAGCCACTACTCTTCTTAGGTATCCAGTTCTCAGGCGCTAATCTGAAAACAATAAAGCATGGGAATGGTATTGGCTGGAGCTATGAGACAAAATAATTTTGAGCATCTTTTGTTGTGTAACCATCAAAGCAAAATTAAAATTCTAAGGCTTTTGAGCAATTGTGAAAACTGTCAATAATCAATTGATCGTATATCCCTTCAAACAATTCCATAGTTTTTGCCAACCTGACATTGTGAAGGACAGTAATAAAGTCCAGTGTGTAAGAAAGGTGGCAATCTTCTAGACATCCCTTAGCCATGAACTCTGCTCAGTGATCAGAGAAGGTTCAATGTCTCCGTCCATCAGTAATAGAGTTTCTGGTTGATGAGGTTTTCGGGATATCTGGGTTGAATAGTCTAGGGAGCTGGCCAGTGCTGACACAGTGAGTGAAGTTTAAGAAACTTGCTGGTGGTTGAGCCATTGTTCCCCCAACCCTCTGATCTGCTAATTAGCCACAGGAAAGGCATGTGGATAAAATGTAGATAAAACCGGAAACATGATACCAGCTGAAATACGCAGTGGATCACAGGAGAACATGGGAAAACTGTCAGGTCATGCGACACGTGAAAAGATTATAAACTCACTGAACGTGATGGAATCCAGATCAGGTCACATAACTTCTTCCTGGTGAAGTCCCAGCTCTCGCATCCGAAGACCCATCTTCAAAATGAACCATGTTATCAGCAAACCTAGCAGAGGAAGAAAAACAATCCACAAAACAGATTACTCCCGTTTGCCTGAGTCTTTCCTTCCTTAAAGTTGCTAATACCCATTGTGAAATAGGAACTTGGATCTCATAAGGCCGAATGAATTTTGCTTGGGAAAACTTCTTTGGGAGGCCAAGTAAATCAGCACTGGATGACTTCTTTCCTATACGTACAATTCTTCTTCATCACTTTAGGCAGAAATTGGTCCAATGCCTTGGACCAAATTCATCACAGGCTCTTCCAGAACTGAACCCCAAGGGAAGACAACATCTAGAGCACATGTCCACTTGGGGTAGCTTCTTTCCCCTTGGGATGCTTCAAACTCTTCTAACGGCCTTGGTCGGCCATGTAAGTGCAGCCTGAAGGAAATTGCCCCAGCTCCCGTCTTATCCTAATGAATGCAATTATCCACAACTATAGCACATGAATTATTAATTCTCCCTGATAGGGTGCATTCTCTGTCTCTGGAACAAAGCCGCTCAAAGATCTGGTAAAGCTCATCCCAAATTTAATTTGAAGGTTCATCTTGAGGAAAGACAATGCTGGCATTGTGCTATGTTGATTTAAAACAAGTCAGTCCTGAGGATTTTCTTCATCCTTATCTGCAGTAATAGACTCTGAAAGGGGTGGTGGGGCTGGAAATATCAAGTGCTGGAAAATATCTTTCTCAGAAACTACAGCAGACGGGTCACAACATTTTTAAACAATGATAGTAACATTTATTATATCAAAGCCATTTTATGTTTTATTTGGAGCGCTGGCGCCTTTTTTTTTAAAAAAAAAAAAAAAGTTCCCATAACATGACAGTAATTACAGCCATCAAGATGTTCCCTAAAAGATATCTGTCCAAGGTCCAAATGCTCTTATCCTGCTGTCCCTCTTGCTGGAGTTCAGAATGTGCATATGACATCATGGGCTAGTTTATTTTAAAAGTGCTTTAAGAATGTAATGATAGTAATTGTAGACAGGGAAAATTAATGGGAGCATTGCTGGCCTGCAAATTCCATTTATAAAACACTCGCGCTGCTCAAAAAGAGAGTGCTCTCTTGTTAGCAGAGGCTCCGGAATACAATTTGGAGGATGTATTAAATAAACTCTGTGCTAAAGTCATTTTCAGCTGTGTGTACACAGCTCCCTCTCCCTCATCACAGCCCGGAGCACGACTTTCCCCAAAAGGATCCAAGATTCTGCAGACACAGAGGTGCGTGTTCCCTGCAAAAATGGCCTCCGCTGTGGGGCAAAGAAAGGTTAAGTGGTAAAGTTGGTGCCAGGCCAACAAACACATCCACAGTTTATAAAACAAAGAGAAATCTGAGAAAGCACAAGCGCCCGCACCCATGCATCCAGCCACAGTCCCTTGATGGCAGATTAGCTGAGTTGAGGGGCTTCGGAAGGCTTCCTGTTTTCAAGGGTGGTGAATTGTAGGCACCTGTGGCCGAGAGCTGGCTCTTCCTTGTCCGTGTACATCTTAGAATAGATTAGATGCCCCTACACAGTGACCACCTTTCTCCTCATATCTCACTTCAGCAAATACAATAGGAGCTTCTCAGGGTCTCCATGTTTGGGATGGAATCACCAGCTCAGAGGACAACCGGCTTTTTCATCCCGTGACATCATCAAGTTATTTCTGAAGTTTCCAAAGAAACGCAAAAAGAAAGTCAAAGTTCGTACACCTCTCCTTCCTTCAGACTCCGTCAGAAGAGTGACTACGGATCGCAGGAGTGGCCTGTGTGCTTCAGAGGGCTGCAAGGAAGGACTCTGAGGGTTTACCCCATAAACAGAGGAGGAATGCAGGGAGCACGGGAGGTGGTCCACGTGAGAAAGTGCTGGCTTCTTTCATAAGCTTGAAGACCTGAGCTCTGCTCTCTCACACCCACATACAAAAGCCAGGCATAGCCCTGTGTGTAACCCAGAGCTGGGAGGAGGAGGCAGGAGAACTCCAAGGGGCTGCCCTCCAGCTTTCTCCCCTGACTGCCCCTCAGTGACAGATTGTCACCTGGAATCCTAAGACAAAACAAACCCTTTCTGCCTTTGTCATGATGTTATAGCGCAATAACAGACACTCTAAGACAGCGTGTATGTTAGAATATTGCATATTGCCCCATAAATACGTTATATTATCTATTATTTTAAAAGTTAAAAGTAAAATTTTAAAAATGGGGCTAACAACAAATCCAGAAATACAGTCTCTCTACACAATCAGACATGGGTTTTTAAGAGTATTTTATGCCAAGCTAGTGAAATAGGATTTATACCCCCAAGATATTCACCTGCCTCACAACATCATGGGCTTCTACCTCAGGCAGGAAGGAGGCCTATGTCACACACAAACCAAATATTAAAATGACTAGCTCTGGGACTGGGACAGTAAATGCATATCTTCTTCAGGTGAATAGAGATTATTTTTGTCTCATTTGTCACAATTTGGCAAAAGGAGACATAAGGACTGTCTGCATGTGTATATCAGAGGGACCGTCATAAAGAAAAATTTACTTCTAGTAGTAGAAAAAGAACATCGCATACAGCCATTGCTGGGCCTCTGGCTATAGGATCCTATCATACCACCTACTTACTTCACTACTGGATTCAAGAGATCCCATCAAGCAAGTTCAGATACCTTCTACCTAAAATCTCATCTCTTTAAAGGTTGTATTGTGTGTGGTAGACGTGTGTATGCGTGGTTTTGCATGTATTGGACACATACCCATGTATACATGTGTGTGTATACATCAGAAAGCATCCTCAATCTTCCACCTCTTCACTAAGTCAGAGGGTCTAACGCCCCGTATTCATCTAGATGGCTAGTCTCATTAGCCAGCTTGTTCAAAGTTGTCCCTGTCTCTGTACTCATCTAGATGGCTAGTCTCATTAGCTAGCTTGTTCAAGATCTTCTCTGCCCCTGCTTTCCAAGGCTAGAATTAACACTGGGATCTGAACTCCAGTCCTTGGGCTTTTGCAGTAAGCAGTTAACCTCTCAGCCATCTTCCCGGCTCCTGAAAATCTCATCTAATTGGCAACTGTTTGAGATACACAGCGCCAGAGATGGGAACCTAGAGTCACCAGAAGATCTTATAGACTCAGAGGTACCATCCAGGTTGCTCGGTTCCCTGATGCGTGAGTAGACCACTTACAGTGTAGATGAGACACTGGCTTTCATAGGACTGAGCTAAAAGCTTAGGGTTGTTTTATTTGTGAGTTTCACTTCATAAATAATAAGCATTTGGCTCAGTTAGTCCTTAGTTTAGGACAGGACAGTAGCGTCCCTCCCTACCCTGGCAACAGGTCCTGAAATGGTTTTGAAAACCATGAAAATGAAACAGATGTAAAGACCCATAGCCAGTCTACGGCCATACCACCCTGAACGCTCCGGATCTCGTCTGATCTCAGAAGCTAAGCAGGGTCGGGCCTGGTTAGTATTTGGATAGGAGACCGCCTGGGATTACCGGGTGCTGCAGGCTTAAAAAAAATAAATGACCCAGAGCCAAACATTAGATGGAGCTTGGGAGTTTTATGGAAGAGCTGGGGGAAAGACCAAGAGATCCAAAGAGGATGGGGCTCCACAGGAAGACCAACAGAGTCAACTCACCCGTGCCCAGAGACTGAACCACCAACTGAACAGAGAGCATGGGCTGGACCTGGTCCCACCCACGCTGCCCCTGGTCCCGCCCACCCTGCCCCTGGTCCCACCCACCCCGCCCAGCTCCACACATATGTATGAGAAGCGCAGCTTGGTCTTCATGCAAGCCCCCAACCACTGGAACTGTGGCTGCCCTTAGATTTATTGCCTGACTGTGAATTCCACTCCCCTAACTGGGCTGCCTTGTCTAGCCTCAGTCAGAGAAGATGCACCTAGTCCTGCAGTGTCTGATTTGGGGGAGGGGGTGCGGGGGGGGGATTGGAGGGATACCCAGGGGTGGCTCCTTCTCAGAGGAGAAGGGAAGGGGAAGTTGGGGAAGGAACTGGGGGGAGGGACAGGGCTGATGTTCGGATATAGAGTGAATAAATAAATAAATTAATTTAAAAGAAAGCATGAGAAATAGATTAAAGGCAGGAGGAGAAACAAATAATGGATAAAGACTATGTCTCCTACCTAGCAGTCAACTTTTAAAATAATCTTTACAGCTATGTTCTCTGCCCTCTATGACAATCTTATAATACAAATATTACCAGCACTGTTTAAGAAATAAAGGATCCAATAGAACACTGCTAGAATAATAGCAAAATACATCCCATCTACTACGGCACTCCACTGTGTACCAGCATTATCCTAACCCTCTCCTGTATGGCTTATATACAGACATGTGCATGCCTCCCTGTAAATGTTTCCATAACTTACATCGACCTTACTGAAGCTGAAACTATTGCATCCTTATGATTGTCTCAGTTTTTTTAGATGAATCAGGAGAACTAGGACCACAAAGATATTTGGTAGACTGCCCAAAGTACAGCAGACTTACACACAGTATAGTCATTATTTAAAACCCGTCAGTCTAGCAATCGGGTCTGCCCTCCTAAGAGACATTCTACACCCTCCTCCAGGCAATGAGACCAGGATCTAAGTATGACAGAACTCATCCCAGGTTAAAGTACCAGGGACGCATACCCATGTGCAGATGAGAGTGGGGCTTTGGCATCTCTATCCTAAGAAATATTTTTGAAGCCAAGATTTTTCTTCTCTGGCATCCAGCAAAAGACACTAGGATATATGGAAGAGTCTGTGATAAATGCATATATTCTTGCAACAAATACAGGCTGGTCCTCCCACTTGAAGTCGCCATTGGTAACCATAATACTTTGGAAAGAGGAACAATTAAAGAGTGTGCATGCATGATTATGTTGTGGGAGACAATCATAAGAAAAGATGCTCCCCAATTCCTCATCCCTATCCACCAACTTGGATCATGGGCCCTGATGTCTTGCTCTCCTCTTCCATAGGAAATTTTGTGCCTTCTCTTAACTCAGTAGAGCAGAGTGAGCAAATCTTTATTAACTATTAACCAAGGGGAACATGAAGACTACCATTTACCTGTTCGTTCCAGGACTGGGTGTTCAGGAATAAGCCAACTGCATACACTCCAGCAGGGCTGTGGCCCACCCTTTTTTCAAAACTTCACATAAAAGACCAGATTTTCGAGGACAGGTCATACTTTTGTTGTAGTAGAGAAAAACCAAGTCTGTACCGACTGAGAACCTTCCTCCGTGCTGGCTAGCTTTCATGGTGATAGAAAGTTCTATGCGGTTCACTGGGAGAGCAAAGTCATCCATGGACTTAGTGCTAAAATACAAACTCGTCAAGCAGGATGCACCTAGTGCTGTAATAGCGACATGACTGGTACTCTTGATTGGATTTGAAGCCTATTCCACGCGAGGGAATTCTTTCCTGGTTCTATAAACCTGTTCAAACCCTTATGTGTGTGTGGGGGGGGGGAGGTTATGGGGCATAGGAGACAGCCTATGACCATTGCTTAACTAAGTGAATATGCTGTTAAACTGCCTTCAAATATTTGTATTTATACAATTAGTATAAATACAAATATTTGAAGATTACTGCTGTGCTCAACCCTGACCAGAGAAGCGTCTTCTCTTTGTGGTGAGCAGCCATCAAAGCAGAGAATCATAACTGGCCAAAGTGCTGAGGAGAAGTGACTGCTGAGTGCTCCGCCCTGCACGAAACAGCTGCATCACTCCCCCCCTGCACCAAGGTTCAGAGAACACTCTGGAAAATGGAGTGGAAAGGATGTCAGAGCAGGAGGATGAGGAGAGGTGCTGCGAAATCCTGTCCTCAGGACCAGACATGGTTGCCACACACAGAGACTCACAGAGGCTGTGGCCACCGGCACCAGACCTGCACGAGTGCAAGCCAGTCAACATTCCAGCAAGGTGATGGGAGGGGCTTAGCCCGTCCCGCCCTTGCCGAGGCCATACTAGTGGTTGAGAGATGCGTTGTGGAAGATGGTTTTCTTTAAAGGTATGGCTGCTGATAGATTGCCCATGTTCTGGTAGATGGCCTCATGCCTATGCAGGCAGTGCCGACTGAATTCAGTGGGTTATTAAAAAGAGGAGAACATGAATGTCAGCAGGGAAAATATTGTGGGTTTGCCTTGGGGGAGGAAGAAGGGGGATTTTAGTTGTACATGATTGTTGCTAAAATTCCTTCCCTGCGAGAGACATAAAGCCTTATGTATATCTCCGTCCAAGGTCCAAGTGATAAATCAGGGTACAATTCCACCAAAGTTCACTTTGGGGAGCCAATAAATTTATTGAGTCGCCTTACAGACTCTAGGGGACAAGTTACATAGAGGTAGTGGTTGCTTGGCTTGGAGTCACTCACAAGAATGATCACTATACAATGATCAATATGTTTGTGTGTTTGTGTGTGAAGTTATCAAAAAAATACATTTGTAGATTCTTAAAAAAAAAAAAGACAATGCTTTATATAAACCAGCTCACCTAGATCCATCTTTACATAAAATGTATAGAATAGACTCTCTGTGCTATCATTTTATATATAAGAAAGTCATGATCCAGGAGGGCTAGGTCAATCACCCACAGTATTAAAGTGACGCTGAGTAGATAGAATCAAGCAGTGGGTCAATTTCCAAGTGAAGAAGGAGAGTGAAACTAAAGCAGCCTGTAGTCAGGCCACTCAATCATACATCCACCAACTTCTGAGCACAGACTGCCTGCCAGGCACTACAGATACGAACCCCTACAGCACACACCGGTGGGCGGGTGCAGACAACAAACAAACCTCCAGACGAAGAAGGAAAACACCAAATGCTAATTAGCCTCAGAGGGATGAGTTAAGGAAGGAAGGTGTAGGAGACTCAAAGCCTAGTTCACGTCAAGGAAAAGCCAGAGAAGAAAATGGTCAGGAGGCTGAAATGAGCGCAGCTGGAGGGCGCAGCTTAGGAGGCTCGTGGGAAAGCATCGGGGTCCACGCAGAACAACTCACGGAGGAAATGAGCTTTGACCGAAAGGAGCTTTCGTGGGCAAGGACACTCAGAAAGGGCACACATCCTGTGAGGTGTGTTGAGCCAAAGCAGGAAGTCAAACGTTTGCTCCAAAGCCAGCGAAGAGAGCGCATCTAGAAGCTTCTATTCAGAAAGACTGTAATCTGGTCCTCTGCTCTACCTCTTTAAAATGGAACCGTGCCCTTCAGAGCTTGATTCGCAGTAGAAATGGAACATTATTTGTAAAGTGCCTGTCCCAAGGCTCCCCGGTGTCCCCCAATAGTGGCTCATGGTAATATTCGTATTGACACTGCTGCTGGTCTTGCAGCTGATGCCTGTGAGCACAGAGTGAGAAAATCAGAAGAGACCTTCGTGTCTCCCTTCACAGTGTAAAGCATCAGATGAGGTGGTCTACAAGGACAATTTCATCTCTGAAATGACTCAGGGAATCGTTGAAATAAGCACGCCCACACTTGAGTCGGTAGGAAGGACATAGAGAATACACATAAACATGCCCTGGATATTTTTTTAAGACAGTGAGTTTCGTCTAGGCAGTCTTGGTTTCTCTAAGCTTCTCTCCTAACCTAAGAGATGACCATTGCCACAGAAAACCTGGTACATCCACAAGCATCCACTAAGTGGCTGCCTTCAGCACATCTGAGAGAGGTGAAACTGGCAGTTTCTAAAGGTGGGCTTAAGAAAGGCTTGTTCAATAACTTCATTAATTTGTTTTTGTTTTGCTTTTGTTTTTGTTTTTTTTCCTATCTAGACTCTAAAACTTTCCCCAGTATGACAACTTTTTAATTAATATTTTATTTACTTTAATTAATTTTTATTTTAATTAATTAGTATAATTATTTTAATTAATATTTATTTATTTATTTACACCCCAAATGCTGTCTCCCCTCCCAGCCTCCCCTCCCAGAGTCCCTCCCCCCATCTTCCTCCTCTTCTCCTCTGAGAGGGTGCCCCTCCACCAATATCCCCCCTGACCCTGGTGCATCAAGACTCTTCCAGATTAAGCTCATCAGTCTGACCTAGTTTAAAGGCATTTTTTTTTTTCCTTTTCAAGAAAACAGTATCTGGCTGCTGAGTTTTCTACTTATATCACCCAGGCAAGTTTAATAGCGTCCGAAGGTAATTTCTGGTACCTACGTATACCATCCTGTGCTACAAATGCCTAAAACCAAGGATCAGGAGGCAGAGGTGACGCGTTTTCCCTTGACGTGGTCTCGAATATCAGCCCACATCTGAGTGACCTCCCCTAAGCCATCATTCCTCCCTCAGCGAAGAGCCTTTGACCTTACTGCAACCACCTCATCCTGGAGACTGCCCCAAGCTACCCAAGATTCAGCTACGAGGTACTTTGACTCAGCACCCCCCAGCCAGTCTCAAAGGAGCTCATTTTAATATCATACGCAGATTTATTACTCCAAGAAATGAGCATTTCCTGCTTCCACGGGAAGCCCAGGCATGCCCATGAGACTCATCTACAGAGCAATGAGAAGCAATGTTAGAGGAAGTCATCTTGCAGAGTCCCCAGAGGCGCTCAGCCTCCCCCACTCCTGTCTTCTCAGGAAAGCATGTGAAGCTGGAGGAAATGAAAAGGCTATACAAGCTTTCTTGGGAATTTCATCACAGGGAAGTTTGCTAACGGTTTCAAGAAATGTTTTCCACGAGAAATGAATGGAACCATGGGTCATTTCCCAATTGTGTGTTTGACCAACGAGGTCAACCTTTAATGGGCCTCAGGGCCTTAAAGCCTCTCACCACAGTGCGAGTTTCCAAGGACATAGATTTGGGTATTTGCAGACTTACCTAAGCCCATGAAGAGGCAAGAAGACCGGCTGTGCAGAAGGCCTGCCAGAGAATATCTGCCAAACAGCTGGGCAGGTTAGTTGGCGGCTTTGTTTGTTTTCTTGTGTTGATTTGAGACAGAGACTCAGTATGTACCCCAGGCTGGCCCCAAACGTACAGTCTACTGCTGCAGATGCCCGCCACCATGTAGTACCCAGCCTGTGTTTATTCTTGTGAAGCCAGTTCTGCACAGGAGTCTGTTGACCACCTGCTGGTTATTTGGTCTTTGACAACTTGTTTAACCTCTCAGAGAAACAATAATAATAATACCAACCTTGTGTGCTATTTCAAGGATTAGAGAGGTCACAGGATCATACTTTGTATAATATTAGACCTGTGTGCTATTTTTTACTCATTCACTGCACTGATGTTTATTTTAGAACTCACTGCTCAGTTCCCAGTGCTGATGTAGGTGCTGGAAGTATACTATAAAATATACAAAACATTAAACAAAATCAGATTACACCAATGTTTAAACAAATAAATGTTTAGCTTCCCACGTTAAAGCTCATACCCTTGGGAAATGACCACACAGATATTCCTTAAACATGATGATTATGCCAATCAAATGGTGGGGTTCATGTGCCAATCAAATGGTGGGGTTCAAGGTGTTTGTGCTGTTGGAAATCTGCACAGTAAAATAAAAAGGATTAGGGGTACCTTTGGGGGGTTATAATGTGAAATAGGCCCGTCAAGGTGGGAGTCACTGAAAGGTGACATCTGAGTAAAATATGAAGAAGATGAAGATGTGAGACCATTAGATAACTCAGAGACAGGAGTCAGGGAAGAAGGCAAGACCTGTCTGACATACTTAAACTCAGGAAGGCCTGATGGTGCTGGATAGAGTTGAAAAGGATGCTATGGAGTACAAGAAAGAGGGACACTGACTATGATCCCTTAAGATAGAAGGATGTTGGCTTGATCTCTGAGTCAGATGATGCTGTGGTATGAGTTACTGGGTGCCCCTAGGACTCATATGTTGAAATTTTCCCCTTCAAGGTTCTGGAATTAACAGATGAGCCCCTTGAGAAGTGACAAGATCATGAAGACTGGGGGCATGTATCCTTATAAAATCAGCCCAAAGTATTAAATCGTCCCCTTTATCATGTAGGGACCCAAGGAAAAGATGCCATCTTATGTGAGACAGACCCTCCCCAGACATGGAATCTACCAGCACCCTTCATCTCTATGACACCCCTGCCAAGAAAACTGTAAGAAAGAAAGTCTGCGGTGTCTAAGTCAGCCAGTCTAGGGTATTTTGTTCTCCTGGACTTATGGTCCCAGGAGACCAAGACAGATGGAAAAATATCAAAGGTATTTACAAAGAACACAGACCTAAGCTAGCTTTGTGTTTGGAATGATTGCTCTTCCTGCTGTGTTGAGGAAACAAAAAGGGAGGCATAAAGACCAGTTGGAAATAAATCTGTAGGAGCCATCAAGAGGAGGGACAAAGGAGCCACCACCAAAGGAACAGCACCACTATCACTGTGTGGATCTTGTCATGTCTGTTGAAGACATGTTATACGGAGAGCAAGAAAATCAGAGATTTGGTGGCACTAAACAAAGAAAGAATTTTAAAAGCAGTAAGGGAAAAAAGGCAAATAACATATAAAGGCAGGCCTATCAGAATTACACCAGACTTCTCACCAGAGACTATGAAAGCTAGAAGATCCTGGGCAGATGTCATACAGACCCTACAGGAACACAAATGCCAGCCCAGGCTACTATACCCAGCAAAACTCTCAATTACCTTAGATGGAGAAAACAAGATATTCCATGACAAAACAAAATTTACCCAATATCTTTCCACAAATCCAGCCCTACAAAGGATAATAGATAAAAAAATCAACATAAGGAGCAAAACTATACCCTAAAAGAAGCAAGAAAGTAATCTTTCAACAAATCCATACAAACCTAATTCCACCTCTTACAACAAAAACAA